>NC_045547.1:31692234-32024734 GCF_009769535.1 Thamnophis elegans | reverse complement strand
AATCTTGTTACATTCCAATTAAATTCTCAGTTTGCAGCAGATCCCACATATTCATAATTCTCTTGCTCCAAAGAGCAAGAGTGGGTGCAGCATTGCTGGTTTGTCTTCATGCAAATGACACCTTTCTCCCAACTCAGAGCAGGAAAACAATTAATCCTGTTTTTAACAACCTCAAAATACTGAAAAGGTTGGATGAAAGTAATGTGCAAGTTGCATGAGAATAACAATACAGGTAGTCCTACGACTTACAACAGTTCATTTAGTGACCATTCAAAGTTCCAAGGGCACTGAAAAAAAGTGATGTGACCATTTTTCACCGTTGCAACCTTTGAAGTATTCCCATAATCATGTGATCAAAATCCAGATGATTAGCAACTGATTCATACTCATGACTGTTGCTGTGATCCAAGGTCATACAATCACCTTTTGCAACCACCTGACAAGCAATGTCAATGGGGAAGCCAGATTCACTTAATAACCGGGTTACTAACTTAGCAAGTGCAGTGATTCTAGCACTAGCACTAGCACTTAGACTTATATATTGCTTTATAATGCTTTTATAGCCTTCTCTAAGCAGTTTACAGAGCCAGCCTATTGCCTCCAACAATCTGGGTCCTCATTTTACCCACCTCAGAAGGATGGAAGGCTGAGTCAACCTCGAGCCAGTGAGATTTGAAGTGCCGAACTGCACTCTAACCACTGTGCCACCTTGGCTCTTAACAACAACGATTCACTTAACAATTGTGGCAAGCAAGGTTGTAAAATGGGACAAAGCTCATTTAACAAATTTTGGATTCAATTGTGGTTTAAGGTGAGAATTATCTGTACAGTGTCTCACCTTATACTTGAAAGGAGGATAAAGAAAAGACAATCAACATTAGGTCTGATGCATGAAGAGTAACCAGACTGCCTTCAGATCTTGGGAGGTTCTAGTCAGATTGCCTGCTCTTGAGGGGCCACTGATTTATTTTCAGATGGTTGAGCTGCCCAGATATAAAGATGGCACGGCAATGACAGCAATAATGCTGCACACGCTGTGAGCAACACACCTGAACTCATCAGTGCTGTCATCCTAATTATGCCATTCCTAACGTGTATACACTGCTGTTGGAAATAGCATAATTAAGATGACAGCATGAAAGAGTTTGGGCTCACCACTGTTCCTCCAGTTGTTACTGCAGGAGGGGAAGACTGCTGCCATGGAATCATGTTAATGCTAATCTTTACATGTACCTAATTAAATGGTGGTGAGTTGGGAAAGACAGTTTGGAATTCCACTTTTCATCTTCCCCAGCATGGATGGAAAATAATCAGCAACAGGTACAGCAGCAGCCTGGCAGTCTTCCAGGGCTGCCAAAATCTTTGAACACTGAGCTATTCATAGCAAGAATTGTCTTACATGGATTATCTTTATTGTTTCAATACTTTCTTCATTGTTCCTTTTTGGCAAATTTCCAAGAAAGTTCACTGGTCTTTATTCTTTTTACAAAAAAACAGTAGTGTGTCCCCCATACCATATTTGGACAGAGTTGGAGTTAAAATTACTGTGTGCTGTACATGGCTTTTAAGTTTGCTGTATTTTTTAATCTCTTTAAGTGAAAGAATAAACTTTGAAGAGGATTCAAGGATTGCAAAGTATTAAGCAGTAGTCTCAATTTATCACAGCTAATGGAGCAGATACCCTTTTCTATGCTGGCATTTTAATGATTTACAAACAATTTGGTGACCATTCACCCAATGTTATTCCATTAAATTCAGCATATCTTACTCCCAGAGATTCTGTCATAGGACTGTAATATTAAATAATGTCTAGGTATAATAGAAGAGGGGATGATGGAGATTAAAGAGGAAGAGACAAAATATTTTTCAAAATGGTATCTATTAATCCTCAGGGATGTCTCAATTTCATTTTTTATCTTTTCATTAATATGAAAGAACTGGAAGGAAAAACGTAAAATAGAATAGATGCCGGATTTGACCTAGTAATATCATTTTCCAGATCATTATGTGTTCTAAAAGAAAAGAAGGCTCGGAATTCTAATGTTTCAGTGACAACACATCTGGAAGGCTTATGGTTAGTGCATTAGATATAGTTCTGTGCAAATTGCATCTCTTATTATGCAAATTACACAAAAAATTGATGAATGAGAATTCATCATATTCATCTGGAAATGAGTCATATTGCATTCCCAAAGGGAAAATGTGTTTGAAAAAGCTGAGAACTTCATTCTCCATAGCATTTAGAGGATTTTTTCAAAGTTAGTCAACTTGTATGAAGCTATTGAAGCTCACCCCAAAGGATTGGATAATTAAAGCTTTTTATAAGCATTCCACTAAAGAAATGCTGTGACAGGAAGGTAAAAACATTTGTCTTCCATAGTTAACAATTTGATGGATTTAATAAGGAAGGAGATAATAAACTATGCAGAATAAACTAATGAATGCTAGGCCCAGGAATATACATTTGCTCTTGTGATTTCATACAAGGTCAACAGAATATTTAAAAAGATGCTAGATAAAAGGTATCTCAGGTAATTCCCCACTAGATAATGAACTTTCTTGAATTTGTAGATGGGTGAGACAAAAAGGTAGCAATTAAGAAAGATATCTTACCCAATGTGCTGCAATGCAAACCTTTTAATGCTAACAGATAAAGGTATTTGATATTAAACTGCATCTTATTTTTATAATGGTATAAATCTTGCAATATTTGTATAAGTATTCATATATTTATTTAGGCTGTTTTAAACTTATTCATATAAGCATTAAATAGAAGTACGTACACACACACACACACACACACACACACACACACACACTTTTGTTTACTTCCCCCTAATGCAGACATTTGGTGGTTTTGATGGGGAGTTATTAATAAAGAAATTGCATCCAAAACATTAAATAAATGCAATTATTCAAGTATAATCTTTTTCATTCATGGGAAGAAGGGTGTGATTTAAATAAATGTATTTATTTATATTTTATATTTCTTAACCACTCATCTCCCACAGAGAGGAGCTCTGGGCAGCGTACAATATCAATAAAATTAAACATTAAAATCAGAATAATTTAAGATTAAAATAATAAAAACAACATTATAAAAAATTCAGAAGGTGAAGAATTAGCAGTTGTTAATGCAGGAGGCAGCAGGTGTGTGTGTGTGTGTTTGTGTAAATCTCATAATTTACTGAATTGGATAAAGAAGATACATCCACACCCACCTGCCGCCGCCAGAATTAACACACACACATATAAATATGTGGCAGGTTTGAAGAAACTTACTTGCTTTCTAGATAGTACTTCTCTGCAACACATCTAAGAAGCACCACCAAATTTTCCTACTACCTGTTGAGATCTCTGATTTTTTGTTTTACAAGCAGGAACTCTTTTAATGTAGAATAAAGAAAAAGAAAAGAGGGCATAGAGGCCCCCCCAAAATATGGTTTCTTGAACTCACCACCGGTTGGTTGTAGTGCTCCAAAGACATGGTGACAACGTTAAGGCAAATTATAAAGGTGATAAAGATGTCCAGGTAATGGCTGGTGCAGACTGAATGGATGAGGAGACGGACAGGGCAGTAGGTGGCATAATATGGCAAGCGCTGTGCTTCTTCAGTGGAGGCAAGGGAGCAAATCAGAAAAAGGATAGAAAAAAGGGGGTTCAGATTAGGGTGTTTGTGTGAGACAGACAGACAGACAGACACACACACACACACAGAGAGAGAAAGAGAGAGAGAGAGAGAGAGAGAGAATGTGTGTGTGTGTGAGAGAGAGTGGCACTTGCAGAGGTAGAATTGAGAGAAAAGATGTAGAAGAAAGGGAAAGATGGAAAGAAAAAAGGAACAATCATTAACAAAAGGAAAATAGGAAGTAATATTATAGAAATATAATAAAAGGAAGGGAAGAAAACAAAAAGGAAGGTAAATAGCAGCAAGGGGGGAAAAAAGAGGAGAGCTTTGAAACTTTTAGTCCTGAGCGTAAATCTAAGGGAAGGGGAAGATAAAGGGAGCCACATTGTTACAGGAATGAGGTCCATTCAAACCAGGGGTGGGTTCCTGCCAGTTCTAACCTCTTCTATAGAAGAGGTTTCACAAATCTTCAGTGCCTTTTAGAACCGGTTCCAGCTCCCTCCCCCCGCCCATCCGCCCATCATCAAGATGAAGAGCAAGAGGAGGAATTCTGGGAGTTGAAGTCCACAAGTCTTAAAGCTGTCAAGTTTGAACACCCCTGGGGTTTTTTTCCCCCTAAAGGGTTAGGGCTGCAAATGACTGCTTTAAGACTGATTCAAACAAATCTTTAAGATAAACAGGAAGGGAAGAGTTAGTGAGGTAAGGATGAGATATAATTAAGGCCACACTTTCCTTTTAAAGCAAGGAGCTTCATTTACTTAAGAATTATCAAGGTAAGGATGAGATATAATTAAGGCCACACTTTCCTTTTAAAGCAAGGAGCTTCATTTACTTAAGAATTATCAAGTTAGGCCATTTCCCTATTAGTGCTTTTACAGGCCTGTTAAACTGGGGCGGCAGGCCAGATCTGTTACATGCAGGCTATGCCCACCCTGGCTCACAAGGCAAAAAACATCACAATATGTCACAATACATCATGTGATGCAATCGAGTTTGATGCCCATGCTTTAGAATGTCTTCACAGCATAGCACAGTGTAGTATCATCCAGGTATTGTTGAACAGAATCTGTCCTCGTTGCTCTTATCTTGACACAACAAAAATTGGATGAACTAAGTTATGCAATAAGTTCCTAATGTGGAAATGCACTAAGACAAAGTCTGTTAAAGTTGTAAAAAGGTCTGCGGCTTTTGGAGCCCAACAGAAAATAAATCCTTCCTTGAGATGAAGCAAGGAAAAGCTCAATAACATCTGTTCGGCTGCATCTCAGCAAATTCCCATCACATGGTTCTAACATATGCACATGTACATCAGGTTTATAATGAAATAAAATTTGTCTCAAAAACCTTGGCCTACAAACAAACAGACAAAAAAACCACTTAGGTAATTCCTTACTCCTACGCTTCTTCTCCAGGCGCCTCAAACGCTTTTCTTCCCGCCTCCGGGCCTCTTCAGCTTCTTGGTGTTGCCGACACTTGTGGAAATTCTCCACCACCACCCCTACAAACATGTTGAGCACGAAGAAGCTGACGATGAGTAAGAAAGAAATGAAGTAAAGTAGCATCCAAGGGTTGTTGTTGGTCACTGGCTGGAATATAAATAAAAAGTAAAACAAGCAGCTGAGTTTAATAAGGTTGGCATTAAAAAAAGCATTATAACAAGGTTGTGGCATTGTTGTTTGCCAGCAAGTTTTCTGCAAAATAAAAAGTTACGTGTCTATGGAATTCTTTGAAATCTCTGTAGAATTGCAGTTAACCCCGAGATACATTTTATGGAAGCCTCCATCAATGTGGTATTCTGCAGATGTTGGATGATATTGCTGGTCATAGTGGTTGAGAATGAAATCTAACCAGGAGAAAGGCAAGCCATTTCTGCAATTATTGCTAAAAACTATTTATATAAATTTGAGTGCCAAATGATGATACCTTTACATTAAAATACTCTCTAAGTATAATGGAGAAAAGTTAAACTTTCATGTTTGTGATATGGAGATGATTATGTGACCAAATGAAAACTGCAAGCATGTCTGGCCATTGATGATGCCAGTCCCGAAAAAGTAGTTGGCCATTTTATGAAGGTAGTCCTCATTTAACATCCACTTGTTCAGTGGCTATTTTGACAGCACTGAATGAGACTCTACTTATGACGGTTCCTTATACCTGTGGCCATTGCAGTGTCCCTGTGGTCATGTCATCACAACTTGGTGATTGGAGACTGGCTGTCATTTATAATGTTGCAGTGTCCCACAGACACACGATCTCCATTTTCAGCCATCACTGCTGGCTTCTGACAAGTAAAGACAATGGGCAGCTGACAGGAGGTTGCAAAAGACACTGTGGGATTCTGCAACTACTCAGGATTTACCTAACAATGGCAACTGAAACTGCTAGAATTGCCATCATAAGTCACATGATGTTGCACCTTATGACTGTGTCATTTAGCAAAGGAGTCCCCAATTCCAATTATCACTGGCAAGAGAGGACTGCCTGTACATAGTTAGAACAAGAAATGTGGAATGCACAAATCAAGGACAATGTGAAACCACATTGTAGGAGTAGGGATAGTATACCAAGCATGATATTTTAGGAATAAATGAATGTAGGTAGTTTGAATAGATCACTGTATGTCATATGATTACAGAATATATTATTCAGAGAAAGAAAAAGGAAGACATTCTACCCTGTTTTTCAAAAAATAAGACCTAACCAGAAAATAAGTCCTAGCATGATTTTTCAGGGTGCTCATAATATAAACCTTATCCCCAAAATAAGCCCCAGTTAAGATTGTCAGCTAGATGGATGCATTTAGCACTGTATTTCCTGAAAATAAAACCTAACTGGAAAATAAGTCCTAGCATGATTTTTCAGGGTGTTTGTAATATAAGCCCTACCCCCCAAATAAGCCCCAGTAAGATTGTCAGCCAGATGGATGCATTCAGTACCATATTTCCCCCAAAAGAAGACCTAACCAGAAAATAAACCCTGATGCATCTTTTGGAGCAAAAACTAATATAAGGCCCACTCTTATTTTCAGGGAGACACGGTAGGTATGTGCTTTGTTATAGTCAAATGACACTGAGGAAATCTATAGCAAACTGCAATTTATTTATTTATTACATGTATTTGCCACCTACCTCACTGTGGGGCTATTCTAAGCAGCATATAACAATTAAAACAGAAAAATGAAAAGAAGTATAAACAGAACAGTAGCAAAATAATGGAACAATAGAATGAACAATGACAAAGAAAACAATGAGAATATAGAGATATGAGAATAAAAGATGGGCGGGTAGAGAACAGGGAGAGTGGGGGTGGCGGAATGCAGCACAAGGAAAACTAGGTTATTATTAATTGTTCCTTGGAATGTAAAGTTGGAGAAACAAAAAAAAATCTGGAATTAACAGAAAAAAATTGACTTGGAAAATAAAATATTAAGCAGATAGCTAAATTGAATTTTGTGAAGATTATTCTTTGTTTATTGCTAACAAATGCTTCAAGTAACATAATCACAGACTTTATGCATGGACATTACTAGATGGACAATACTGGAGTCAAGTCAACTGAAATCAATAGAAAATGTAAGATGGAGAAGCACAATCCAATCAATAGGACTTTTCCAGATACAGATTGTGAATTTACAGTATAAAATATATAAATTGAAGTTAGAAAGGGAATAGACTGCCAGCAAAAATTGATCAGAAGGACATACACTCAGAACACAGGATCAATATAAAGATCAGATTCAGCATGCTAAATTATTAGAAAGTGAATCTAAGAACAAATTGTTATCTTTCTAGAAAGAGATAAGAAATATATTGGAAACAGTAGTGGAAATAATTCCTGAATTTTTTCTAATTTTCAAAGGGAAAAAGAATACTGTATATACTCAAGTATAAGCCTAGTTTTTCAGCCCACTTTTTGAGCTGAAAAAAGCCGCCTCGGCTTATACTCGAGTCAGTGAAAAATTTGCCCGAAATGGAGGAGAAAAAGGGGCGGGGCCATGCTGCTGGGTGACGCTCGTGAATGGCCCAGCGCCCCTGAGTTTCCCCTCCCTCTGTGTCAGTTTGCCGCGCAGCGTGCACCGCACCATCCCCCCTCCTCACGTTCTAATGTAATGCAGGGCTATCTTACGATTCCCCTTCCTCCCCCTCCTGCCGCTCTGCAACGATGTCCCACCTCCTCCTTGTTATGGCAAGCAGCCACATAGCGATGTCCCACCTCCTCTGGTACAGTGATCCAATGATAGGAATCACTGTGCCGTGTGTCATAGGAGGCGGGACATCATCATCACAGCGGGACATCAGCATCATGAGGTGAGTGAAGTATTTCATTGAATACACCAGTATTGTGTGATAATAATTTGTTATGCAGAGCAAATTTTTACAATGGCTACTGTATATTTAATGGGCACAGGCAGGCTGTATATGTTATTCAATGGGCAATGGCATTATTGGTATCTATTTTTATTTTTGAAATTTATCGGTAGCTGCTGCATTTCCCACCCTAGGCTTATACTCGAGTCAATAACTTTTCCAGTTTTTTGTGGTAAAATTAGGTGCCTCGGCTTATATTCGGGTCGGCCTATACTCGAGTATATACGGTAAGATATTGGAATATTGAGTCAGTTCAGTGCAGTCAGACCGAGCTCAGTGCAGCACTAGGCTATTTGAAGAAGGAATTAGAAGACTCAGTTTAGACTAGCCTTGGGCACAAAGCCAGGCAGATAACATTGGGCCAGTCACATTCCCTCAGCCCTAGAAAGTAGGCAATAGCAAAATACTTTTCAAATCTTGCCAAGAAAACTTCGGGGACTTGCCAAGCAGTCACCTGTAATAAAAGATGAAAGCAACAAAAATATTGTAAACAACTGAACATAATTTTCAGTATCTAGAAAGAAACTGTCAATCAAAAGAGGAAAATTATTTTAAGAAGATCAGAGGAAAATGTACTAAAATAAGAATAGTCAAGGTAATCACAGAAGAGAACATTGGAGAGATAGTAAAGAAAAATGAACAGACTATACGGAAATTCTTTACAATTAGATTATAGTATAGGTGGCCGAACATCTACAAAGGGAGAATATTTCAGAAATCGTCTATGCCAAAAAGTAAGATACATGAGGTAACAAAACCACCCCAATCAGGAGAACTCCAGACAGAGAAAAAACATCCACTGAATATTCCTGTCTGAAGAAGAGTTAATTAAAATGTTCACAACTCTACAGCAAGATATGCTGTATGGCCTATATAGACTAGAAAGGCTACAGAGTTTGCATATTGAAAAATACATACCAAGCAAGAGAAATTTAAAACTGAACAGATTATTGAATGAACTAATCCCTCAGAGAAGCCTATTTATGTTTAATAATTTACATAGAAGAATACAGCCAAACATAGCCAAAAAAAAATGTCAAATAGACATATGTTTCAGAAAAGGCAAAAAGGATGCAAGGTTAAATACAGAGCCTAAGATAGATAATAGTGAATATAGGCTTTGTCTCTGTCTTATTAACTTAGCAAGGCTTTTAATTTTGTAGATAATGAGAATATGGAATATTAACAATAATGCCGGACAGGATGCTGGAGAAATAAAAAGGATTTCACTCTAGGAATGAAGGCAATGACAAATTATTACAAGTTCAAGGATATTTCTGGACATGGAGAAAAAGCAAGAGGAAAAAAGACAGATGCTTTCAGATAATGGATCTGGAGACAGTTACTAAGAGCGCCACAGATGACAGTAAGAACCAATCAATCCTGGATCTAATAAAAACTGATTGTTCCCTTGATGCAATTGTCAGCAAGCAGAAATGATATACATGGCCAAGTGATGCAAGCAGATAATGGAAAGGAATAAATAATCACGGTTGGGGAGAATGGGAAATAGGAGAATGGGGAAGTGGGAGGAAAACACAAAGGATTAAGTAAATGAGTAGTTGATTGCAATATAAGCAACTATATTTATTTTTCTCATTCTATAACCCCTCCCATTTTAAATAGATTTTTAAAATTATCAGATTGGTTTTGCAAATCTATGAACTTTTTGAAGAATATTCCAAATCTCTTTTACAAGGAGTTTGCTTATAATATAAAAGAGTATATTTCTATATTGTTGACTTGGTGTAGCAAAGCTGGATGGAGTTCTAAAAAGTTATTGTTCATTTGGTGGTTACATTTACAAAGCTTTGTATCTCATGTCTCTTATTTCAGGGAGATTACAATGTTAAAAATGTTTTTAAAAAGCACAAAAGATAACCATAAGGTATAAACACAAAAACCATTAAAACACAACAAACGATAAAAAACAACTAAAACTGCCAAAAAAAATAAATCTGCAGGAAAGCACCATTTATTTTCCTAACCATATAACTACAGCACTTAGCAGGCTCTCCATCAATGTCACCAGATCCCTAGACCAGAAAGTAGACCAGGTCTTCAGGCTCTTCCAGAAAGCCAAAGTCAAGGTCAATCTCATCTCGAGTGGTGTTGGTGTTGTATGTGTGTGTTCCAAAGGGCAGGCAGCATCTGACAGGACCCAGGAGGTGGCAGAAAAAGTCCATCTCCTGGGTCCTGAAAGATGACATTCCTTTGTGGATAGGCCCCATTATATGCTGTTTCTGCCAGACCAGATGGGATGGATAGATGTGATTCAGGAAAGGCAGTCCTTGGTTATCATCATTAAGTTAATGACTTCATATGATTGTGACCTACAGACCTTCCTGACTTCCCCATTGACTTTGTTTGTGGGAAGCTGGTGAGAAAAGACTCAATTATGTGACCATGGGATGCTGTGAGAGTCAGAAATCTTGGCCAACATTTAAGTGTCTTCATCATGCTCACATGATGGTGATAGTGATGCTGTCATGGCCATAAATTGAAATACCAGTCATAAGTATCATTCATTGAGCACCTTTGCAAGTTGAAACAGTTGCTGAACAAGTAGTCATCAAATGAGGACCACCTGTTATTGCATGTAGCCTGGGGTAATGTTCTTCATTTATCTCTTACAAATGCATCTACGCCTTTTCAATCATATGATTCAAAATGACATAATATAACATACGATACATACAGGATAGTATAAGAAAGAAATAACTATCAAAATGATCAGACTTGCCAATAGTAATATTATCAACACAGACATAGTATAATTATAATAATATAATCATTAAACTGTTTGTTTGGGAATCTACATCACACTATTAGCTCATGTTCAGCTTGTGATTCACCAAGACCACTTCCTGTGGCCTTTGATTTTTCCTACCCAAATTAAGGACCCTGTTCTTTTTTGCTGGTTTCTGCCCACTGTTCCAATGCTATCCTCTGTCCTTTGTATCTCCTACATCCACGTGTCATCTGCACATCTGACTACTGTATTTTCTAAACTCTCAACCAGCTCATACAGAACTGAATGGGTCCCAATGTTTCCTCCCAGACTGATCAGGAGCTGGAAATATAACAATCAGTTACAATTGTTCAACCAGCTCTGCACCCATCTAATAGTAACATGTCTAAACATCTTCCCTCTAAAAAAAGTTATCGTATATCATTAAACAAATTAATATGAAACAAATTAACTCTCGGATTGGAAAGTCTTTAAATCTACAGAGAAACTTTTATTTCATCAAACATGCAGTTTTTCCAGTGTCTTCATATTTGTATATTCCCCTATGTAAATAAACATTTGTTTATTTATAAATGTAAATAAACATCCTTGTAACTATTTGGAGGCTGGACTAGTAAATAGTTCTTTCAAAAGGCCTGTCAGAAATAAAACCATGTTGCTTTGTGAAAAGAACAGAGATCACAGTGTGGGTGTAATATATCATCAAGACTGTCTGGTCCTATGCAGCCACCATCTGTTTTAGAAAGTGCTCTCCTGTTATTAAACTGAACAGGAAAAGCATTAGATTGTAGCTGTCAGCCATGAGAACTTTTTTAGGATGGAAACCACTGCCAGAGAGTAGAAATCAGAAGATCATATCATGAGCTTCCAAAACATACTGTATGTCACAACCGTAAGACCACTAGGAGGTAAAGAAGACAATGGTCACCTCACATTTTTATCAAACAAATAAAGGGGGGGGGGGCCGCGAAGCATTTGACATTTTATCCTTGTTAGTTACCTGAAAGATAATCTGCTTCTGGTACAACAGTGGTATTCACAACAAATTAGAAAAGTTATGCCCAAATGGGAGAAGGGGAAGGACCACCATAACAATGTACATACAGTACATATATGTGTGTGTTCTCTGACTCTGAATCATTACGGTATGATATGGTATGGTATGGTATGGTATGGTATGGTATGGTATGGTATGGTATGGTATGGTATGGTATGGTATGGTATGGTATGGTATGGTATGGTATGGTATGGTATGGCATGGCATGGCAGGCCATCCAGTCTGCCTAACAATTCAGTTCAAAACAATCTGAAAGATGAAGGTGTGAGGTATCTTCTCTACCTGTTGATCCACAGCCACAGCATCCAATCCATTGTACATAATATTAACCCAGCCATCTTTGGAAGCCAGAACAAAGAGTGACATCAAAGCCTGAAATATATGAGATTGTCACATAGTTTTATGCATTTTAAAAGATAAAAATTACAGTACTCTGTACAGTTTCTTCACCAACTCCACCACACAGCGTATCCATTAAGAAAACATATAAAGATGCTAATGAATTCTGTTAATTTATTGTGTATATAAACAGGGAATAAATGAATCAGAAATATAAAGCATCCCATATAAAAAACCCTAGAGTTTATTCTTTTAAAGGTCCCTATATCCTAAAACTTAGCAGTTTTCCTGAGCAAACATGTCCATTCCTCAGCAATTCTTTTCCAGAAAAAGGTGTTTCTTAATATCTTGCCTAAACCGCCAACTCTCAACGTCCTACCCTGATATTCCTATATAGCTGTTTCCCCCACACCTGACTCATTTTTTTTACATTTGAAAATTGCTAGCAGGTTTCTGAATGTAGTGTAGTATAAATAATTAAACAGAATACATATAAGATAAATTAAATGGCAAATCAGAAAGATGTGGATAAACTACGTATGTATATGCAATAGAGTGTAATAAGGAAGTGGATTCCTAGGAGGGAGGGGGTGCATTCCAGAGGAGTAAAATGCAACTTAGTCCAGATACTATGTGTGAGAGTAAAGAGAGTCCTTTTCTAAAAAATTCACCAAATATATTGCAGATAGTTGAGTGTTCAGCTTGACAATATTTTGTCCACAGGTGTGAAACAAAAAAAGAAGCACTCAGCTTGGAAGAATCATCATATGTCATTCTTAGTTGCAAGGTTGAACCATTGTTATATGAACAAGTCATAGGTCACTTTTTTGATCCATTTAAATACTGTATCCAATATAATTTAGGCCTGATTTAAGACAAAGTTAAGCACTATTTACATGGCCACTATGTACAATATGAAGCTAATATGTTGATTATTTATTTAACTGGGTTGCTATACTCCTTTAATAACAAAAATATTGATTATCATATTGCATTTTGACCAAGGAAAAATGTGGCTGAAGGATTGTGGCTGAACAAAATTAACATACTAAACACCTACATAAATAAATATTTTCTATTGAAATTAAGAGAAGTGTTTAACAATGCCTCTTTGTCATTCTCATTAACTGGCCTCTACCAAGAACTCTCATTTTCTACCAATGTAAGAAGAAATAATTTGAAGATAACCTAAGCAAAATAATACTACGATTAGGAATTTGTGAAGGCATCTATGTAAATATTTGAAGATACAGCCCTACTACAGATGACTCTTAAGCAGGTCTAATATACTTTGGAGGAGTCTATATTTACCTGGCCCAGATTGTCAAAGTTGTATTTTTGATGGACCCATTTGTAATTGGCAGCCATGCAGTCAGACCTATTTGTGATATTTCGGATATCAACACCCAGGCAATGGTAGAATTTTCCTTTGAAAAGCTATAAGAAAAAGGGATTTTGTCAGACATTGAAAGAATAAAAGGATAAGAAATTGCTATATGAACAACATGGTGACCTAATGGTGAAGATGCTCGCCTCCCACTAAGAAGGTTAAGAGTTCAGTTCTACGTAATGGCAGATGTTTCCCTACTAGAGTGCAAAGAAAAAATATCTGCTGCATTGTGTCAGGAAAAGCATCCAGTCAGCTTAGCTCCATCCAATTGCTCCAACTCTACAGGGATTACAGTGTTGTAAAAAAAAAGGAGGGGGGGAGTTTGGTGTTATATGTTTGTTATATGTTTGAATTGATTTCAGGTCATTTTTCTTACATTTGTTTGGCGTACTCAGCTGGGAATGGAAAAGGAAGGCCTCTAAAAGGGAAATTACTATTCTCCACTCCTAATTCCAAAAACATAGCCTAAATTCCACCACAGAACAGTAATTTGGCAATGACCTGGGGGGATTAAAAAATTGAGAATAGGAGCAGTTTGCCTCATAGAGTTCTCCTGTTCCCATCTTTATCCAGCAAACTTCAATAACAATATTTTATATTTAAATAAATAAAAGACCAAAGGAAATTGGTTGTAGTCCTTTCACTGCCAGAAGGCCAAATTGAAGCATATGCCCACCCTTTATGGATGAAAACCCATAAAAACTATGTTGTAAGGAGAACAACTACTTGCTGCATGTCTTATACAGTACATTTTGAGATTATTCCCTTCTTGAAATTGGCAATACAGACTAGTATATTTTATATAAAGATAGAAGCATTACCCACTCTTATAGAAGTAGACCAAAATAAAGAGAATACCATTTCTTTCCATCTCTAAACAGCTGTTGGAGGATGCTTGAAATGGAGGGGGGAAGGGAGTCAGAGAAATAAGAAAAGGTTTTTAAAAAAAAAAAAAAAAAAATGATTGTCTCAAGGCATCTCATCTCTGACCAGACATCATTTCAGCATTGAGTCCTATGATCCAACTACATCTTATTGTGGTTCAAAATCCAGACTCTAATATCTTGTTAGTTTGAAACCTGTTCCTTTTCCACAGCACATGGGAAAAAGATCAAGAAGTAAAGCCATTAAAATAATGGACCCGGTTCATTTCCAAGAGTTTTTTTCCCCCTGTCGTCCTTTTTTTAGGCCACATTATTCTCCAACCACTGTTAGAGATCCACCTTTGTATTAAGACAGAAAGAAAATAGTCTATAATAATGCTACTCCAAAGATAGAGAAAAGCTTGCAGCATCTCTTTTGACATATATGTACTGTGTCGACTTTGAACTATTGTTACATGTGGGAAATTGGACATATTGATTACTAATAAATGTTAGGTTGGGGAAACAAGGGCAGCCCAGAAATGGAACTCTATTCATACATTCTAACCCTAAGAATGTAGGAGTGGCAGGACTGGGGGTTAAGTTAAAAGAGGGATCAGCCTAGAACCTCTATGTAGCCACAAGTGAACTACCGGTAAGTCCAACCCCCTTTAAATTTTGTGGATCCTTATCTAACTCCAAGGAGGTGCTAGCCATTGCTTGAGAAGATTTCTATGCATAGGCATCAGTGGTGGGATTCAAATAATTTAACAACTGGTTCTCTGTCCTAATGACCAGGTGGGTAGGCGGGACTTAGTGGTCATGTGACCATGTGGGCATGGCCAACTCAACATTACTCAGGTCAATGGGTACTTTGCCTTAGCTTTACCATGTAATAAGGATTAACTGGAGAGGCAGTTTTGTAATCAGGGCTATAAAGATTAAGCTAGAAACAACACCAGAATGTTTCCTTCCTGCCTTCCTTACAGGATTAGCACTATAAAGTGGAAAAAAACCAAAAGAAGATTTCTTCCAACAACCGGTTCTCCCGAATAGGTGTGAACTGGCTGAATCCCACCACTGATAGGCATGATGCATAGTCTTGCTAATGCCTTGATCTTTCATGCCTGACAAAAAAAGACTAAAGCTAAGAACTGGGAGAACTAGAATCCCAACACTACCAAGTTGGGGAAATCCATTTCAAACCATACTTTTCAAAAGCATTTGACATTGTAAAACAAACAAACAACCACCCCATTAATAACAACAAATACTGTATATGCCTACAATACTTTTGTATATTAGTTGATACCATACCTGCACTCCAAGAATTCCAAAGATGATAAAGAAAGCACAGCAGATGAGGACAATATTTCCAATAGGCTTGAGTGATGAAATGAGAGTTTCAACCACCAGCTTCAAACCTGGAGCACGGCTGATGACCCTGAGAAAGGAGCACTGTGAGAGCTATAGGATAGAACCCAATACTTCACTTTCCATGAGAAGTATCATACCAAGAAAGTTTGCTTTGCAGTTCTGCAAGATGGTTGGCTTGGGAGATCTCGCCTTAACAAATCAGACCAAAAGTTAAACTTTAAACAACTTACCAGGTAGTAATCTCTCTCAAAAGTAGAAAAAAGTAACTAAAGAATTAAGGGATTTAATGTCTATGAAGGAAATTACTTTTAAAAACTATTTTTTCTCCAAGTATGATATGACCTCTGTATAAATTTTCTGGTCCACAGGTAGTCCTTGAGTGAGAAATATTCATGCTATAGCCATAAATAATGGGGAAATAAAATGGGATCTTGAAGTTTCAGCTTCCCTCAATCATATGATCATGATATCTGATGTTCCTTGACAGCTTCCCATAAGCAAAATCAATGGAGAAGGCTGCAAGAAGTCAGATGGTTAGGTTTATTCGATTTATATGCCACCCTTCTCCCAAGGACTCATTAAAAGAAACACATAATACAAAAGTTAAAAAGAAATTAAATAGGATATCTCAAACCCAATTAAAATTGACAATGACATTTTTTAAAAATAATTCAAATTCAAATTAACAGTAATCAATAATTTGTTTTGTTTTGTTCAGGCCAGGCTGGCTTGCTGGAAAAGCCAACTTTTTAAGGCGCGTTGGAAGGACCAGAGGTCGGGGATTATATGAAGCTCCGGGGGCAGCTCATTCCAGAGGGAAGGCGCTCCCACAGAGAAGGCTCTCCCCCTGGGGGTCACTAGCCGACACTGTCTGGCCGACGGCATCCTGAGGAGGCCAACTCTGTGGGATCGCACTGGATGATGGGAGGCTACCGGTGGCAGTAGGTGGTCTCGCAGGTACCCTGGACCTAAGCCATGGAGGGCTTTAAAGGTCATAATTAGTACCTTGAATGGCACCCAGAAGACAACCAGCAACCAGTGCAGGCCGCCTAAAAGGGGTGTAACATGGGAGTACCTGGGAGTACCATGACAACCCGCGCAGCCGCATTCTGGACCAGTTAAAGCTTCCGGGTGCTCTTCAAGGGCAGCCCCATGAAGATGTTGCCTTCATGTGAGATCCTTGTTTAACCATAGCAATTTGGACTACAGGAATGGCTGTCCCTAAACAATACAATCATGTGACATCATGCCTTAGACCAGGAGTGTCAAACTCAAGGCCCACAGGATGCTTAGATCTGGCCCGTGGGACCATCCTGGAAACAGTGAAGAACAGGCCCATGGTGCCTCTGCCAGCTGAAATGGAGCTCAGGAGGGCCACGCACAGCCCTCCCACTCTCCATTTTGGGCTGCAACGCCCTCTGGCTGTGCTCTGCCAGCAAAAACAGAGCTTGGGAAGGTCATGTGCAGCCCTCCTGAGCTCCATTTTCACTGGCAGAGCACTGCAGGAGGCCGTCACAGCCAAAAATGGATCCTGGAAGAGGTGCATCAAGTGATGTTGAGCTGGCCATGCCTACCCTGGCCACACCCACCCAGTCTCTGTGGTCAAACACAACCCTGATGCAGCCCTCAATGAAATCAAGTTTGACACCCCTGCCTTAGATCATGTCACTCATGTGACTGAATTGTTGGTCACAATTGCTGTTGTAACCTGAGTACTACTTATAGTGTTTTCCTGCAGCTGGTGGCTCAAAGCATTGCCTGCTGCTATGGTTTGCCTGCTGCATTGTTTTTAATAGGCCAACACCTTGGCTACTGTGTAAAGGTAGGGATACCTGTTCCCCATGCATTTTTTGCTTTTCCTGAATAATAATTGCTGCTGGGTATGTTACAAAAGGTCTTCTTACTCACTTAATGAGTGTAATGCTTTGCCTTAGATGCTAAATACTTCTGGCTTGAAACTTGGCAGGAATACTGTTTTTTAATTGCTATTCTTTCTCCCAGAGCTACCTATTTTTGTGCTGGGCTTTATTTCTTTATTAATTATTCCACTGATGCACCATTTCATCTTTTTGCCACTTATTTGAGTCACTCCCTGGTTGAAAGTTTATAAATAGATCAATAATAAAACAATCAACTGATTACTTTGAAGGCAAAAGATAATAGCCATACTTGTGTGGTAAATGATTGGTTCTCTAAGCTTGGCTTTTTTCTTGCAGACATTTTGTTATCACACTAAGGTAAAGGTTCCCCTCGCACATATGTGCTAGTCGTTCCCAACTCTAGGGGGCGATGCTCATCTCTGTTTCAAAGCCAGCGGTGTCTGAACATGTCTCCGTGGTCATGTGGCTGGCATGAATAAATGCTGAAGGCGCACAGAACGCTGTTAGCTTCCCACCAAATGTGGTTCCTATTTTTCTACTTACATTTTTACATGCTTTCGAACTGCTAGGTTGGCAGAAGCTGGCACAAGTAATGGGAGCTCACTCCATTATGCGGCATTATCAGGCCATGTAACATCATTAGTGCAACCAAGATTATCAAGGCAAGCATACGGTATAAACAAACAGAAAATTTCACTCTAACATCTACTGATGATCTTACGTAGTCTGGTAATGAAATATCTGTAGGAAAACAACCAGGTCAGAGACCATTATAACACAATGAGAATAATTATTGGTGACTAGCAGAGGTGAACAAAATTCAAGCCTTCATCTCCATGGTCAAAACAGGTAGGATGGCAGCCTAGCAATCCAAGCCTAACCCCTCCTATATTTGTATGTGTGATTCTTGGCTTGTGATACCACATCTGGTATCTTGCCTGTATTGACCCCTGTTGTGGATTCTGACGTGTCAAAAGATAATGGAAAACATAATTATTTAAAAAGCTGTTTCTTTACAGCAACTTAAAATAACACGCCATGATAGGATAGAAATATTTCTTTGAAATATCACACCAACACTTCTATAACAGGAACATCACTGAGATTCAGGGGGGAAAATATAAAGAAATAAAAAATAAGAAAATGTAGGCAAGAGTTGGAGAAAAATGCTCTACCAATGAATTTTAAAGAATTCAAGGAAGAGTCCTCCCGTCCCCATATGTTTCATCTTAAATGGAAGCAAATTGCTTAATATATTGAAAAAATTGAGAATAATTGTCCTTAGACACAACATGGGTTTAAGAAACATGGTTAGAAGTATGGTTGGATGCAAAAACCCTCTTGGCACTAATGTTAAGAACAATCCAAGCCTTCATCACATCCACTTTTATAAGGGAAAGATTCAAAGTAATTTATTTTTTTATCCCTACCCCCAAATGCTTGTCTTATTGTTTGCACTGGATTTTTTTTTAAAATACTCCGTTCTTTAAATTGCTGTTACTTATGCCAACTGTTAAGATTATCATTCTTAATTGAATAGATGCAGAAACAACAGCTACAACTTATACAAGTAATGTTAAGTTAGAAAAGATTGATTTAGTTAAGGGCATAAGGCAGGGTGGCCTCTCTTCCTTTCATTATCTGATATTGTAATTGAATTACATGAACTTGGGAAAGTCCAAAGTTAATATTTGGGGCCAGCAATAAAAATGATAATACTTTCTAAGTTATTGTCTTTATTTCAAATGTTGTTGGGCAAACATCCAAACACAACATGTAATAAAGTGGTAAAAGTTAATCAATGAGTTTATTCATAGTAATAATACATCCAGGTGTTAAAAAAATAATACAAGCAATCTACCTAGAGAAAACTGGAAACCTCCTAATTCAAAGTTATATTGCACAGTATTCCAAATATTTTTAAATAAATAACTTTAAAGAGAATTAACAAGTTTCATGGAATTTTCTTTGGAAATGGATTTTTACCAAGCAATCTCTCCCCCCTACCCATCAAACTGAACAATAATTAAATATATTCACAATCACTGAAAAGAGATGTTCTGCAAATGACAATATTTATTAACATAGGAGAGCTAATATTTTTTTTCTTTTAAGAGCTTTACCTTAAATTAAATCCTGATGGGATCAGCCCATCCCGCCCAGGCTGGTAGAATGCTATGGAGCCCATCAGACAAATAATTTCACCTGGTAGGCTCCAGAAGAAGAGCCTTTTCTGCTGTGACTCCTACCCTCTGGAACAGTCTGCCCTCTGAGGGGAGATCTGTACTCTCTCTTTTCACTTTCTTGAAAGACCTTGAAGACATGTATGTGCCACCTAGCCTGGGGCCCCAATGGGATACAACATTTTGGAGGTGGCATTTTGGAGTAAATGACACCCGACTTCCACCCTGTATGCACTTTGATCCCACTCCATCCTGGTTAGTTTTATTTCAATTTCAATTTCAATTTATGATCTTTATTTATTGCTTTAATGTTTTAGTGCATTTTAATTGAATGTCTGGAGGCACCTCTGGTGAGATGGGTGGCATGCACATTTAATTAATTAATCAATACAGTAAATAAACTTTATTGCCTTAATTTCAAACAGTGACTGACTTTTTTTTCATAGTCCTTACACTAGTCAACTTGGCTGCTCTAAAAATCTGAAGCAGAGTCAAATTTCCCTAATATGGAGATGGGGATAACCAGAAAATTCATAGATTAGATTAGGAGTTGAGGTAAACACCTCTGAAGAAGGCAATGGTAACTCATTTTTCTATTGTTGGCAAGAAAGCCCTGTCTACATCCAAGAAAACACTAGGAGCTGAGTTTGATTTGAGAGAGGCTTTACCTTACTAAATTCTTTTATTTGGCCAAACACATGCGAGAAAACAAAATGCAGGGTTATTATATAGGTGAGATCTATTTTCTTGGATCTTACCTCAGAGGGCGTAAAGTGCGCAGAAGTCGGAGGACTCTTAGCACTCCTAGGATTTTGGCTCCGCCAGCAGAGGCTACTGAAACTACGATATCAATAATGGATACAAACACCAAAAAGCCATCCAAGATATTCCAACTACTGCGTAGGTAGGCCTGTTCTCCAAAATACAGACCAAGAGAGACTACCTAGAGAAGATTAAGGACCATATGAGCATGTGAAATGAAAAAATGAATCAGTAAAGCTAAATCACACCTTTAGTGAGGTACACTTCTTATTCCTCAAAAATGGATTAATTAGGTCACAGAATTCATTGTAATAATGACATGTAAAGAATTAATGTAAATACAATAACCAACTGCGCCAACATGCTGTTTATCTCTTTCAGCAGAATAAATTTTGAGAAAAAGAGCAATCAGAATTGGAAGCTTTGGCTAGTTCCTCCAAGAAATATCTTGTATAAAGTTATTAAACAACTTCAAGATGCTAATGACATCTATTCCCTGTTATTGTACAGAACTTTTCATCCACATACAGATGATTATTCGTTTTAGATAAGTAAGAGTAGATATGAAATGTTTACAGATTCAGTCTGTAGAAGGAAATTGAAAAAAGAAGCTCCAAGGCCATGCTAAATATTTATTCATTTTTATTTTTGGATTGAAATGGATTTTCTCTCATCCAAAGAAGAATAAATAATTGGAAAGAAGCATCATTGAAATGTGCAAGCTTTTAACTTCTTTCCGTCCAAAGATCTGGCTTTTTTCCCCCGCCAAGGGTTTTTTTCTAAATTAATTTTAGCTAATTGGGAATCATGTAATGAACTTGATAACAGTAGTTAAACAACTACTAAATCTATTTCTCTATCTGTTGAAATGAGTGCAAACAAAGCCAATTTATAATGAAGGTAATCCTTTCTCAACAGAATGTTTTTCCCTTTTCACAGCACTGAAAAATTCTGTGACACCATCCGTTGAAAATAATTGTGAAAATGGCACTCCTTTTCCACTTAAGGTATTAGTTGAGTCAGCACAGCAAGAATGACTTGGCAGTGGGTAACTTACCTTCAGTGTCATCTCAGCAACAAAGATTGCTGTGAAGATGTAATTGGACACCGTGAGGAAGATTCTCTCCTAGAACAATCAAAGGCAGCCTCAAAATAGAGTATAAGTAACTTTCCATTTAAATTATTGCAACGGGCTTGGGGAAATGGTGCTTACGTTAAGGTTAAGAATTGCTATGATTGAAAATATAGTGTATTTGGGTATGTTGTCTCAAAAGCATCTCCCAACCCAGCATTTTAAATAATTTGCTTTGTTCTTCCCCTGTGTAATCATACAATTAAATTCCTTTTAGGCAGAAATGTATTTGTATCAACCAGCAACTAAAGTATTTTTTTTTCTTATTTGGGACACAAATATCTTTAAAAATACAAACACAAATAAATCTGTATTATTATACCCTCTTGGTCACACTACGCAGGCATGCACAAGGAGATGGTCTTCCTCATCTTTCAGATCTATCTTTATGGGAGTGCAGTCACTATCCTACATACCTTAACTATGAATAGATGCAAGAACAGTCTTCTACCGCTTGAATACTATTTATATCCCTATGATCTTTATTACTCTCTGAAACAAATGTCTCTGGATATTTCAGAACAGCATAAAGTGAATTCTTAGAATTAAACCCAGTTATGGTGTACAGTACTATTTAAAGGCTGAATAAAGCATTTATGAGTTTCTAACTCTTAAAATTACAAGTCTACTCATTATTACACAAAGCTACTCACTGTGCTCCTCTGTTCAATCTCAGGTCTCTCCAAGGCAATAGTAACACAGTTCAAGAAAATGAAGGCGAGGACGATATAATCAAATAGCTTGTGAGCAATGATAGTTTGGCAGAGAATGCGAAATCTGGAAGACAGTTTGTTCTAAACTATAAAAGGTTATCTATGAATATATGTACAATGGACACATCATAGTCATAGCAGGCCTCCCCATGCATCCCAGTTCACATTAACAGAATTTGGTGGCAAACCCACCAGTTTTCAAACACATCCTCTTCAAACATTTGTTTCATCCCCAAAAGGTCTAATACACCTATTTTATAGTGAACAAGCTCCTCTTGGTGATATCATCCCATCCTTACAAACATCACTTCATTCTCAATGGCCTAAAAAAAAAATTTCCAGTCTTTGACTAGAAAAATTTGTGTATAAATGGTTGACAGAGACAAGAACACCTGGAAGATTTAAAGGAAGAAGGGCAAATGGGATGGGAAAGGGTGCAACATTAAACTTTGCATGTTAATCAAAATTGAAAAATAGAAAGAGTTATGGACAGTCTTCAACTTCCCCAATTCAGCAGAATTGAGGCCAAAATTTTTGTTGCTAATTTTGCCCCATTGTATGATATTTCTTGCCACAGCTGTTAAGTGAATCAATGCAGCTGTTCAGTTAGCAACATGGTTGTTAAGTGACTCTGGCTTCCCCATTGTCTTTGCTTGTCAGAAGGTTGAAAAAGATGATCATGCTGCCAAACATCTCAATTTTGAACATGTGTCCATGGGGATGCTGCAATGGTTGTTAATGTGAAAAATGATCATAAGTCATTTTTCAATGTTGTGGTAATTTTGAACAGTCACTAAACAAACTGTTGTAAACTGAGGACTACCTGTAGTTATTTTCTCCCGTTTAATTGACAGTACATAACTGAGCAATCAACTTGCATTTTAAAAGCAAGAATCGATTCCTTCGTTTCTGTAAGACTTTCTATTGAATTGCAATATTATTTGCTCAGGGCATGTTGTAGGAGCTTGTATTTTCTCAAATGCAACTATTGTGTGGCAACCACATGTTTATGAATGCAGTTTTTATAATGTGATAACCAATGCATATTTTTGTAATTTGGGAGATGTAGGAACATTTTGAAAGGTTAAGGATTTTGTATTTATTCCTTAAGCACCATGCCACAAGTCACAACACACTGCTGTGATTATCCATGAAGTGGGCAGTCATGATGTTGTTAAATATGGCAAGTATATGCATCTCTACTTAATAAGGACAGAAATGCATGTTTAAAAATAGATACTGTGTGATTATGCAGAAAAAAACAAATTTCTTGCCTGCATACCTGTTATACTGACAGAGATCAAAGGAGAAAGTGGGAGAAAATGTTCCAAAGTAGATTCTACAGCTCTAAATAATCTTAACTGGTTTTCAAAGTGGATAAACCTAAATGCATATGATTTGAGAATATGCTGAAACTGTAATCATTGGGGAAATAGAGCCAGAATAATATGGGAAAAGTACCAAATACTAAGTTAAAAAAAATATCCGGAGAATGGGATGATGACGTATATTTTACACCACTTGGTCTTAAGATAAAATGCCAGTATAGAGTCACCTGGAAAATATGGAAAGCAAAATTCAAAAGCAAGACCAAAGGAGGAAGGAGGGGGGGAGAAGGAAGGGAAAGAAAAAGGAGCAATTGTTCCTAATTTTATAGTATGACTAGCTGATAACCTGACGTTGCCCGAGTATTTATTTATAGGGGGGGAAATGTCTGGACCAAAATTAATTTTTAATGTTCGATTTTCCCCATTACCAGAGGGAGCCCCCTTGTGGAGTACTGTGAAGCCGTTACCATGGCAAGTCCACTGTGCTGTACAGTAGAAGTCATTTAAGGCACAACAGGATGTATCTTAACAGAACACATACCCCAAAGGGTTTTATGGGTGTTTTACCCCACAATATTTTTTTCCAGAGAGTAAGTCATCTGTGTACCAAGTTTGGTTGAAATTGCTTGAGGTGCTCCAAAGGTATGCTGGAACACACACACACACACACACACACACACACATCCTGAATATACAATTGAAAAGTAAGTCTTGTATGACTGCAAGTAGTTAAATCATTTCTACGCTAAAATTGAAGACAGGGTGATAAATCCATATTTGAATCTCCGTTCTTTAAAACACAAGTGAATGAAACATACTTGTTTTCTGGTGAGAATAAATAGATGGACCAATCTTCCCGCAACTCACACCAATCTGGCTTGTAGGCCTCTATCATCTTCTTTATACGGAAACACAGGCTCTGTAGAGGCAGAAGCAGAAAATCAGAAGCAGTTGAGCAGTACTTTTTTCCCCTTTCTTCTGTATCTATCATGCCCAACTGAAAATCATTCATGTACTGATCTTTAGTTGTTCACTATCTAACATTATAGATATTAATTATAATCACTATAATCACTTCTGCGTGTTATAAAAACATAACAACGATTATACCCATAAGGCCATGATGCATTCAGAACTCAGAAGTATTGCTCTGATCTGTCATGAAATTGTTTATCACATAGGAATGGAATGGAAGAACAATGAATAATAGCTAGAATACTCCAGTAAAATAATTTGCTTTGAGACTCTTGAACTGCTTGGATTCTCTCTCAATCTACTTTTCCTCCTTAATGGGATGCTACTGTGACATCTTCTTCCAGGGATCACTGTAGAAGGAATCACACTAAAATTTTGTTGTGATTTTTCTTTTTCATCTGTTCATTTATTATATTTTTTCTCATTTTTAAATTTTGTTTAGTAAAGATAGAAAATATATTGCAGAACCATCTCATCACAATGGGATTGGCCTACCCCACCCAGGCCAGCAGAAGAGGCATGCTGCTGCGGGCCCCATTGGCCAAGGTATTCTGGCAGGTCCAGGAAAAGAGCCTTCTCTGCCACAGCACCTGCCCTTTGGATCATCCTGCTCCCCAGAATGAGGTTGGTTCCAACCTTCCTGACTTTTCACAAGAAAACCTGGCTCTGCCAGTTGGCCTGGGACTCCTATGAGGGGGCTTCAAGTTGGAGGTTGTTGGCAGACATGTTCATCCCACTACCTCCCTTCCCATCTTTTACTTAAAGTTGAGTATCTTTTTATTGTTTATAGGTTTTGTAATGTTTTATCTTTTTAATATTGTAAAGCACCCAGTTACCTTGTGATAAGGTATGTAGTCAATACATTTAAATGAATGAATGAAGGAATGAATGAGTGAATATTTACATAATCTATCTCTTCATCATCTTCTCCATGGTCTTTCCGATTGTTCATTTCTGGAAAGATATCCTTAGCGATTGTGGGCATTTTACCATTGCAGTCCTGGTGCTTGTTTGACCCTAGAGTCACTCCTATCTTCCATGATGGCTTGTGCCCGGATAAGACTGCTGGAGCCAATTCCAGTTCAGAGGAATCTTTGGTATCCAATGAAAATGTCCGTCGATGATGGTGAATTACTGGCCTTTCTCCTTCTGCCTCTGTTATCGTGTGCCGCTCCCCAGATAGAAGTGATTCATGTTCGGCTGAAAAAGGCTTGTGTTTGAGGCTATGTCCTCGAGCAAGGTTGTTCCAACTGGAACGTCTGCTTCCCCAGCCTCCGCTATGATACCGAGTCCCGTGGTGATGAGAGCTACGGGAGCTAGACTGTAAGAAAGCCAAAAGAAAAACATTTAGTGCTCCCACTCAAAACAAGAGGTTGACATGCACCAACATATTTTTATTTATTTGTTATACATTTTAAACTACTGCATTTGTAAGACTTAACTCCCACCTAATGTTCCCTTCTAAAAAAAAAACAGAGTAATAAAATAGATAAGTGGACTAATACATGGAAAAATGAGATAAACTTTTCAGTTTCTTTTCATCTTATTCTATAACTGAGGGTGTTACAAATATTCAGTGCTCTCCTTTTTGATGCATTACTTTTCTTTGTTTTTATCCTACCCTTTTTCATGTATTGCTCAAGGTGATGAACGCCCACAATAATTCTTCCTCTTCCTATTTTCCCTATTTTTCATGTCTAAAGTGGAATTAGAACTTACAGTTTCTTGGTTTTTAAGCCAACATCTTAATCACTACACCAAACTGGCTCTTTAAGTGAAAACTTAATTAAAAACATTTAATTACACATATAATTAATACACTGAATCACTTAATTAAACATTTAAAGTATAGCCTTATTTTTTTTAAAAAAGTAATATTAATGGAAATAGTTATAAGACTCCAGGTGGTGTCAGTTCCAATAGATAGGCCAGACCAGGAAATCAACTCCACAGAAAGGCCAAAACTACATTGATTGAAATTCGCTATAATAACACAATTTTTCAAACCTAGCTCTTCTGTATCTCCTCTCCCTGCTTATGCTCCTATGATTTAATGAAGCATCTGCCTGAGCCTCTGCCAAATATTATATGATATCTTCCATCACTTTGGAAACAAATCTTGTGTATCTCCATGAACGTCATCTCCCTTAGTCTCTCTAGGTGGCAAACACAATGGAAAAAGATGTTCTCTCCTTTTGTGAATCCTATTCAAGTAAATGTCTTCTTTAATATGATGACTATTATCATTCAAGACCACTTTTTGCTGAAATGGAATTGAACTTTGTTCTTCCTCTCCAAGTCTAGGATTGTGTCTACTATGGGTGGGAAATTTATAACTCCCCCAGACTATGTTGGACTCCCAAATTATCCTCCTAGTTGATGGTCATAACAAAAGATAGTATGATACAATCATCTGGAGAGTCAAAGACTGTCCTTTCAGCACATCAAGCTAGTTTATTTGTAAATTGGAAAAGTAAAGGCTTACACTAGATATATGTTTAATTGCATTGTTGTTATTTTTATTACATCACAGCCAGTAGTTGTCAATTCTTCGGTATCAATTCTTAGCTATTTTATATAATCCTATTCCTTTCAATATAGGGGAAAATATTCAATTATCCCCTTTGCTACCATGTTAAATGAAGAGGGGTAGGGAAAGTACATGGATATCAATCAAACATGCTTATTGCAGAACATATAAGTGGAAAGGTTTACATAATGATTCTACTAATTAAAGACCAAATTCTTAAATATTGGAGTTGGAAGATGATCCTAATATACTGTACAACTGTTAACTTAAGTATGTTGCAGATGGATTTAAATTCATTTACTAAAGACATCACACTGTTTTTCCGAGATTCAAGGGCCATGAGGATATCTGACTGCAGAGTATTGAGGGATGGATTCATCATTCCAGCACTTGCCCCAGGCTGGTTTAGACAAGGAAGACTGGGGTCAAGATGTCCATTTGGAGTCATGGGAATTGCACAAAGCTTTGGATCTGAGAAAAAAACAAAAACAAAACAGACAAAACACAAGAGAGAAAGAGAGATAATACCCAGGGAAGATTTTTTTAAAAGTAATTTGTGCTGTAAAATAAACAGTTCAACATACATATATTCTAATCCTGTAGTTTATGCCTGTAGAAAACAAGGAACAATATGGAAATAAATTAATCCCTTTTCCCTCTTTCTTCATGTTCCTATTCTAATAAGGTTTTATGGTATGCTTACAGAAGCTTGGAAATATTTGATGAAACTCTGCTCCATTAAAGTGAAAAAAAAACCCTTATCCTTTAACATTTGTTTAACATTTACCACCACAAGTTTCTTTCACTGTAACAGAATGAGAACTACTAGAGTAGGCAAAGATAGTTCAGTGGTAACAGTTCAGAAGTAAATTTGTGCTGAATACACAGGTGTCTGCAGCTAGCCACAATGATACCAGAATAACAAAATGTTATGAAATCACAAAGCAAGCACCACCACTTTTGCTCCTGCATTGCAAGTATACAAGGGGTGAAATTTGTGTCATCATTTTATTTGCACATTTCATCCCCAATCCCAAATTTCATAAAAGTAAGCAGACAAGATTAATTGGAATGGTGCAATGTATTTTTCATTCTTCAGATGAGTTGGAGACTATAATTGCCATCATTCCCAGCTAGCATCAAATTCTGTACATGCACTGCAATTTTAGGTAAAGAAAAAATGAGAATTACCGGGCTAGGAAAGAAAACTAAAGATCAGGAGTAATTTGTGGCACTGGATATCATTCTCTGTCCTTCTTTTGATTGGAAATGGGGGAAATTGACTTTTATAGCCATTGGCATGTATAGTGCGAAATTGGAGTGCAAAAACATACGACATCGCTCAGAAAAATACTGCAAAATGCGATTTCTCATTCGTGTTTGGTCTTCAAATGCTAACGTTCTGATTTCCTTTTCAGCCTTTGTTTCCAAAAGTGATTGCTTGGACTCATCTTTCTTAAATCTTTTGAATTCCTTCCAACATAGATTGTTCCTGCAAGTTGACTTAGCTTTATAATCTATATAATTGAGCTTTCTCCTGCTCTTTTAAAATATTCTGAACTGTTAACTTTGGAAAGAAATCTTTTTGTAGCAAAGGGTCATGCTTGATGCTTTTAAGGTGGCTCAGCCTTGCAAAGTGTGCAGATAATCATATCACTTGCCTGGGCCTGGGCTTTTATTTTGCTTTTGTGATAAACTTGTTTTACAACTTATACAACAGTTTTCATCCATTTCCCATTTCAAAATGTCAGAAAATTGTGCCACTGCTTTTCAGAAATCATAGCTCCAAGGGCAGCAAATGGAGATCTGACAAGCTTCGTGTAATTCTAGGTTCAGATTGCTCTTCCCAAATGTATTGATCAATTTCTTTCATCTTGGCTTTTACTGATTTAATTCATCCAAAATTTGGTGTTGCTAAATCAGTAGCCACTAGATATTTCATTATGGTTTTGAAAGTTAACTATTTTTTTGTGCAATTTGAGCACTAGGGGTCTGATTGAAACTCAACTGAGAAATTGATTTGAACACTTTTATCATCATTATTGTTGTGCCAATGAAACTATATTAATTTTATCAGGATTGCATAAGCCTCTGTTATGCAATCCTGTTAAGAATGATATTCTTAAGTTATGCATTTTGGATAGAAGAAAGGACATCTGAATTTCTGCACTGTAATGCAGCAAATATTCCTTAGAAGTGTTTGTGAACTGCAAATGTAAATGGAGTGAAGGATTTGTCTTTGTGGATCCAGAGCATATCTTGGATCAAAAGGAAGGAAGGTAGGAAGGAAGGAAGGAAGGAAGGGAGGGAGGGAGGGAGGAAGGAAGGATACTTTCCAAGATGTTATATGGTTTTATATAGACATACACATTGTGTTTCCCTGCTAATACCTGAACTATCCTGGAACTTGTCAAATTCTTCAATATTTGATGAACTCTGGTCCTCATCGGAATATGAGCGGTTAGCATCACCCTGCATTGGGAAAATAAATGCAAAGACCTGGGAATTGTGAGCATCATGAGAGCAACAGAGTGATTTCCCTTTGATTTCAGAGTATTGCAAAGGCGAAAAAATACTTTATGGAAATAATTGGATAATATACCACTGCATGAAAGAAACAATAGCATTTAGATTATTAGGTGGGAAGGAATGTCTGAATGACTTGATTTTCTCTTTTTATAATGCTTACTTAAACAGCATCTGTATTTTTTAAAATTCATTTGAAAATGTGTATATATTATAATCTGGATTCAGCTAATATAAACATTTGGAATGTACTATAATCCCACATACTCCTTCAGGTTGGGCCTGCTACAAGTCTCTTCTCTCTGCCAATGTCATCAGGCTGGACACACAAAGTGTGCCTTTTCCCTGGTAGCATCTACCTTCATGAATGTCCCCTTCACCTCCAGATGCAATTTGTTATGATCCTCCTAGTTGGCTTCTGCCAACCTAGCAGTTCAAAAGCATATAAAAATGCAAGTAGAAAAATAGAAACCACCTTTGGTGGGAAGATATCAATGTTCTGTGTGCCTTTGGTGTTTAGTCATACCGGCCACATGACCAGAGGCATCTTTAGTCAGCGCTGGCTCTTTGGCTTTGAAACAGAGATGAGCACCGCCCCCTAGAGTCAGGAACAACTAGCATATTTGTGCGAGGGGAACCTTTATCTTTACTGTTAGGAACCTTCCCTCCCCCGTATATGATAGTATTCATAGGTTTTGACAGTCAGACCTTATGGTTCTTTTTGCTTTGTTTTGTTGTTGACTAGTCACTCTGAGGAATGAGCAGCCATATAAATTGATTAAATAAATAGTAATATTTTTGTATGCATTTCTGATTTGAGCACATTTTGCAAGAAAATAAATTGAGTTCATTACTTTCTATTCCAAATTCGTGCCTTTTCTATCCTTAGATGCAATATACTCATGAATTGGTAGTCATAATTTTCCACAATCATTCCCAACAAAACATAATTTAAAACAATCTCCCTCCACTCTGTATTTATCAAATGTGTCAAATTCAACTCCCAATAGCTCCACCTCATGGAAACTGTATGTATTGGTGGGAGTGATAACAGCTGTTGTTCAAAGCAAAGCCTGGTTGACAAAGATTGACTTATAAATCATTGGGAATCTGAATCCCGAATCTCTTCCTTATTTGCAACTGACCTTCCTGAAAGCAATTGCTGTAGCAACTCACCTCTGCCTGGAATCCCTCCACTAGGATCGCCACCAGTAGGTTGAAGAGAACATAGTTTCCAAAGGTCATGAGAGCCACAAAATAAAGTGATGCCCATGGGGAGGTTGAGGCCATGCCATTATAAAGTACAACATTCCAATCCTCCTGTGTCAAGATCTGAGTGGTAAAGTTTAAGGTTTTATAGTTAAGTCCAGAACAAATGGCAGAAATATGGGTTATGTATTTCCAGTAAACAAATAATATAAATATAAATATAAGGTATGCAGGTCTTGGCGTATTCGGGTCTTTTCCCGTGTAAGATTGAGAGTATCTTGCCGACGTTTCCACGAGGTCCCACTTGCCATGTTCAGGCTGGTGCCTTCAGCTTCGTGCTTGTGCGAGCAAAGGGTGATCGGAGCTGCCGTCTTTCTATAAATATTGGTGCCGTGTGGAGCAATGTTCCCTCTAATTTTTTTTCAGTGTGAGCGGAAAAGTACAGTGTTTGAGCTGCACAGTTTCATGCCTGAGCACCTAAGAGAGCAACAGTTTGAACTGCTGTCACGTCTGCTGGACATTTGCGCAACATTCCAAGCGTCAAGCGCCAATTGCGAGCGAGGTTTCAGCCTGATGAATGCCAGGCATGAAAATGTGCCACTCAAACACTATACTTTTCAGCTCACACTGGGAAAAAAAGGCTCTCTGCTCAGCTTTTGCATTGTTAGATTGGCTAGAGAGAGACATGGCACCAACAGCCGGGGTCCTGGCATTTTGCAGGCAACCTGCCCTCTCACATTCCTTTGGAATGCAACCCATCACATTTGAATTAGATTTTGCCAATTATCCTATTAAAAGATAATCCTATTATTCTAAAATATGACTAACTCAATATTAAAAACTGTAAATATTTAATGCTTATAAATAATAGCAGTAATTGTTATTTAGTATGATTAAAATCAGTATTGATATATCAATATAATATCTATCAAAATTGACAATAAACACTAAAATAACAATACAAATATATAATTTGGAATATAAATGTAATAAATATAATATATAAATGCAACATAAATGTAATAAAATAATTTATCATGAAACTCTCCCCCTTTAAAGTAGTAAGATCAATTAAATAGTCTAGCAAGTTTGGACTATATGCTATGTTATGTTACTTAAGAATATATATATCTCAGAATCAGATACAACATCCACATCATTTCCAACTGAGTCAATAAAATCATATGCCATGCCAAAACTATTTTAAATAAAGATATGAAATTAATCAAGTATTGTATTTATTTTTCAAAATGAATGTACAATTTTTTTATTATTTAAGTTTTGTACCCCATCTTTTCATCTTCAACGTATTCAAAGCAGCTAACAGATTTTTTAAAATTGAAATCTACTTAAAAACTGGTGTTAATCTAATTCAAAAAGCCTGGCAAAAAAAGGGAATTATCCTTTTCTAAAACCAAAAAAGAAAGAAGAACTGCGGCAGGATTGTATTCTGTAGTATTTAATCAATGCATAGCTTTCAAATGTAATCCAAATTATATATCTAAACAACATTATAAATCATTTAAATATCAGAAGATTCGAGCATTGTTTTTTCTGATCTCTTGGCAGAAAGGATGTGTACTGGCATTTTATGGAATTTAAAATGATTAAGTCCATGACACAAATTGCACAATAGGAAATCCAGGCCAGAATGCATTTAACTCATTGTATCACCAGGGACCAGAATTTAGCAGGCCCAGGGAAAAGCCACTTTATAGCTAAATTTGATACCATTAAAAATTAAATAGGATTAAAATCTGTGGTTTATAATTTACCCAGTTGGGCCATGTAGTCCACCCCACTCCATTCGCCGGCGTTAGCCCGCTGCACCAAGGGGGCATGTAAGAGGGAGGGGGAAAAGCAAGAGGAGATACGGCCGCAGCTAAGCACGCAGCAACCTCAACGTCTAAGTGGGCGAGTCCACAGCATTCGCGCCCGCACGTCTGAGACAGGGCATAAAAAGGGAAGAAAAGGCAGGGAGGAGATGACTGGAGCCAGCTCTGTTTGGGGCGCCGGCTTGTACACAAGCGCGTCCCCCAGCGCAGGGTGGGGAAAGGCTTTGTTGAAAGATCTGAAGCGCTGCAGTCCGTGTCCAGCAAACGACTGCGCGGCAGTGGGAAACTGCTGTGCAATGTTTACTTGCCATGTGCGCGGCCGCGCGGCCACGCACCTTAGAGGGAACAGTGGTGTGGAGTGCTGGCTTTGTTGCTGTAAGCAGGTTGGTTGGCTGTGTTGTTACATCTTGATTAGTTGATGGAGTTGATGTGTGCAGATTAGTCGGCTGTTTCGTAACATCCTGTGTGGCTGAGGTACTAGCTGTGTGCCCATTAGTCTTTCGTGTTGTAACCACCTGGGTATTGGGCTGTGCGATGACATCCTGAGCTCTAGTGTAGTGATATCCTGAGTTCTGTGCTGCAACATCCTGGGAGTTTGGCTGCATTGTAACATCCTGAGCCTTTGCGTTGTAACTTTCTGAGTTCTGTGGTGTAATGTCCTGAGCAGATGGCTGTGATGTAACATCCCGGGCTTTGGTTTGGCTCTGGGTTTGCGGTCTGGCCATGTGTTCACAGCATGTGTCAATTTGCTTTGTGTGGGGGTCAGATGGGGGTGCAGCAGTTGGTGATGCTGCTGTGGTTTGGCTTCTGGATGGTGGTTGCATTTCATCTATGGGATGGGTTTGGGTTTGAGTCTGGTGAGGGTGATTGGTGGTGGCATCCTGTGTTGTTCTGGGTCCGATGTCGGTTTTCGTGGCTGGGACTCATTTGTTGACTAGGGCTAGTTTCCAGATGTCTGGTAGGCGGAAGGTATCGTCATGTTTATTCATGTTGTGGGGGTGTTTCTCTATTTCGATGGCTTCCATAATTATTCTCTTGTTGAAGTGTTCAGTTTTGGAGATTAATTTGGTTCCTTCAAGATCAATTTCATGTGCTGTTGCTTTAAGGTGCTGGAAAAGGGAGGAAGTTTTTTCTTCTTTTCTGACTGTGTTCTTGTGTTCTGCGATGCGTGCATTTATTCTCCTATTAGTTTGTCCAATGTATGTGGCTGGGCAGATTTTGCATGCTATTTCCTAGACTCCTTGATTTTCTAGCTGGATCTTGTCTTTGGGGTTTCTTAAGATGTTGGCTATTTTTTGTTCAGTGCCGAAGGCTGTCTTGATATTGTGTTTGTGGAGAATTTTGCTGATTTTATCTGTGGTGCCTTTGACGTAAGGGAGGAGGGCGATGCCATTGTCCTGTTCTGTGTCTCAGTTCTTGGGGGGTATCTCCTTTTGGATTAGGTTGGTAATTGTGTTTCTTTGGAATCAGTTGGAAATGAATACGTTTGCAAGAGTGTGTGATTCAGTTTTCCGGTGGTCTTTGTCGGCTAGGCGTTTGGTTCTGAAGATGAGGGTCTTGGCTATGGAGTTGATCTGTGCAGTGTAGTGATGGGATTGTGCATTTAAGTAGTGGATGGTGTATGTTTTTTCTGGTAGATGGTGTGTCCTAGGGAGCCATTGAGTTTTTTGTAGATTAGGACATCCAGAAAGGGAAGTTGGTTGTTAGCTTCTATTTCCATAGTAAATTGTATTTTGGGGTGTAGGCTGTTGAGATATGTGAGGAAGTTGTCCAGTTTTTCCTTCCCCCATGGCCAAATTACAAAAATGTCATCTACATAGCTAAGCCAGAGTTTGGGTTTGTGTTCAGATTTATCTAAGGCATTGGTTTCAAAATGTTCCATGTATAGGTTTGCGATGTAACAACACAGCCAACCAACCTGCTTACAGCAACAAAGCCAGCACTCCACATACACACACCAATATTTATAGAAAGACAGCAGTTCCGATCATGCTTTGCTCGCAGAAGCACAAAGCCAAAGGCCCCAGCCTGAAGATGGCGAGTGGGACCGCGTCGAAACATCACCAAGATACTCTCAATCTTACACGGGAAAAGACCCGAATACGCCAAGACCTGCATATATCTATATCTATATCTATATCTATATCTATATCATCTATATCTATATCTATATCTATATCTATATCTATATCTATATCTATATCTATATCTATATCTATATCTATATCTATATCTATATCTATATCTATATCTATATCTATATCTATATCTACATCTACATCTACATCTACATCTACATCTACATCTACATCTAAATCTATTATCTATATCTACATCTACATCTATATCTCTATATCTAATCTATCAATCTATCTATCATATATATGTTTGTGTGTGTGTGTGTGTGAGAGAGAGAGAGAGAGAGTGAGTGTGTATATATATAAAATGCACACACTCAAAATAATTTGCCAACAGGAAACATTTCTAATATTTCTATTTGAATATTTCTCATAACATGGGAAAGGTTGCAATCATGACATTATTTTTATAGCATATGCCTCTAGCTAAATTGTACTATGCCATTGTCAGTGGCAATCTCTGGAAAGGAGGGATACCCACAGATTGCTGCAGTGTAAAAGGTACAATAGGAAGGGCAGTTCTATTTGTGAAAGTCAGTAGGTTTCAAGAGAAGGTATTATCAGTCTGAATGAGCTCTCATTTATGGAAACACAATGGAATACGGTTCTATGATAAGAAGATTGAAAGTTTAAATTCTATCCCCTCTTTGTTCCTTGCCCTACTTTGGACTCACCTGGAATACAGTGACAATGGCCCAAAGTAAGGAGTCAAAGTTTTTCCGGTCAGGGACTGTGTCTCCTGTGTCAGTTCTAAGACTAAATTTACAACCAAAGATGTGCATTCCAAGGATGCTGTAGGGGAGAAAAAAAGGTTTATGGTTTTTAAAAGAACATAGAATATCATAGATGGAAGGCCTTCAAGTCCAACCCCTTCCTCAAGCAGCAGACTCTATATCTGTGATGGCAAACCTATGACACATGTGGCAGAGGTGGCACACAGAGCCCTTTCTGTTGGCATGCACGTTGTCGCCAGCTGCTCTTCATGAGTGGCGTAGTGCCACAAGATGGCAGGAAAACTGCCAAAATCTGCCCAAAAAACAGGTCATTTTTCTGGGCTGTTTTGGGGGCATTTTCAGGCCATTTTTTGGCTGTTTTGAGGCCATTTTGGGGCTGTTTTCAGGACTTTTGGGGTTATTTTCAGGGCATTTTCAGGCTGTTTTCAGGGCCAAAATGACCCCCCAAATGGCCTGAAAATGCCCCCCCAAATGGCTCCAAAACAGGTATGTGCATGCCGGCCAGCTTGTCTTTGGGTTTCCAGTACTCTAGTGTGCGCATAGGCTCACTTGCACGCATGCACATTCCAGTTGTCACTCAGTGTCAAAAAGGTTTGCCATCACTGCCTATACTATTTCGGACAAATGGTTGTGTGTTAAAAGCCTCCAGTGATGCAGCACAACTTTTGAAGGCAATAGCAGTAGACTTATAGCAGTAGACTTATATACCGCTTCATAGGGCTTTCAGCCCTCTCTAAGCGGTTTACAGAGAGTCAGCATATTGCCCCCAACAATCTGGGTCCTCATTTTACCCACCTCGGAAGGATGGAAGGCTGAGTCAACCCTGAGCCGGTGAGATTTGAACCGCTGAACTGCTGATCTAGCAGTAGCCTGCAGTGCTGCATTTAACCACTGCGCCACCTCGCCTCAACTTTTGAAGGCAAGCTGTAAAGCATCAATCAGTGTCTGCTTGTTTTCAAATTCTTAAATAATGATTACATTCTATTATTCCCTTTCAAAACATGTAGGGAAATCTTTATGAGTTTCCCCAAATGTAAAACAACCCTGTGAAATAGGATCAAAATGGAACCTCTAGTGTTCATAACTGGTGGCATTGGTTAGCCTCCTCAGATATATCCCCAAAACAACCCATCCACTTCACTTCTCAATGCAGCATTAGTAGTAAAAACAATACAATAGCAAAACTTATTGATTACTTTGAAGCATTGTGAGATCTATTTTGATTTTCTTCATTCACATTTTAACTGTTCATTTATTAAACTTCTAGCCTTATTGCATTTTTTTATTTAAAGGCAAAGAAATTTGGCTAAGCTGAAAAAATATTGAAAAATGTCATTGTTCTTGAACAGAAGGCACTAAAGGTAATTAGCTAGTGGACATTAATGCAATATTACTCAGTATTCTTTCTTTGAGAACCTCAAGTTATTTCATATTCCACCGCTTTGCATTCCTAACCAGAATGAATATATTGATTCAGTATGACAACACTGGTCTGGTATGATGGAGGTTATAATTCAAAATATCAGGAGGACATTGGTCTAGAACATTTACAGAAAAGCAGATTAGGAAAGACTGATCTTAGCTATAATTAACTTCCCTTTCTTTTGATCTAAGGTTGAAGGAGTCGACATCTGATTGTTATAGTCAAAATCCTTCTTTTGCAAACTGCATTGATGTCCTGGACCTCCACATGGCTGAAAGCTATAGCTGGTCTAGAAGGCAGTAGATAGGCTGTAGCCAGCACAACTGATTGATGCACAGTTTAGCATCTGAATATATAGAATATTGCTTTGCCAAAATGGATTTTGTTCATCCCATCTGGTCATCTTAACAGAACCTGATTACAGTCTCCCTATGTGGTTAAGTCCTTTGGACTTGGATCAGGCAGCAGGATTTCTCTGTACCAAACCTAGTGCCCTTGACCTTATGTGACTGTGAGGGTTTATTTTATTTTTATTATTTCCTTGAGTTTTTGCGTTGTTGTACATCTTCCAGACTCTAGAAGATAAATAAATAAATACACTAACTACATGTATTAATGGTGCAGCTGGTATCAGCTCATCACAGCTTAAAACTGCTCTGATGGTTTAGGGTACTCCTGGATATATAAGGTTGAATTCTCTCTATTTCCAGCCAGCATAATTATTGTTGAAAGTTCTGGAACTTTGAGTCTGTACGTCTGGAAGGCACTCAAGGTGGGGAAATCAGGTTTAGGCTCAGAGATTTAATTTGCCTTTGTTGACATTTTCCTTTCTCAGTGTTTAAGCTAGAAAAGGAGCCCACCCTATATTAATCTTCCATGTTCACTTGTTAGTTCCTTGGTATCTTTCTGCTTCCATTAAGAAAAGTTAACCACATCCTATACAGACCCTACTGTCTTCAGCATGCATTTCATCTTCCTACCTGAAGATAAAGATAAAGAGCATGAGGAGCATGCAGAAGGTGGCTACATTATCCATTGTCTTCATCAGTACCACAAGTTGGCGCCGCAACGCAGGCATGAATCTCACCAGTTTCAGCACCCTCAGTAGCCGGAATGTCCTCAGCACTGAGAGGCCACCATCAGCCTGACCTACAATCTCCCAGATGCTGCAGATAAAAGCAATCAGAAGAGGACACACAAAACTGAGAGAGAAACTACTAAGAATCATAATAAGATTGGAAAAATAATAAAAGGGATTCAATAAACAACCCATTTCATTCAGTCATCTTTAATTAGGTTTAAGTTCTAAGCAGACTCTACGTATGAGAACATTTGTGAGGGTAAGAGAAGTATAATTTCTCCATCAAATGCACTGGTAACTATAATTCAGTTGTTTCTGGTATAATCCAAAGGCTTCCATGAGCTTCTATATAAACCCTAGCTAGAAAGGCCACTGCAATTATGGGAGGTGAGAAATCCAGAAGATCTGGAAGGTTCAATCTGAGACAACTAAAAGAATATCTGACCTAAGTATTTGTCATCAAAATATATTTTGTAAATATACTTCTGAATAAATGTGGGTTTGTGTGTCTAAGGATATATTTATGTGTGTGTGTGTGGGGGGGGTGTTTTTCTGTGTCCGTGCACACCTGGTTGTGTATCTATAGATACAGATATATCTGAGGAAGTGAAGAGAGTGAACAAAAAGTTCATTAAACGAGCAAAGAGTAACAGCAAAGGATTTTGGCAGGGAGGAATAAGAGAGAAAGCGGATCAAAGGGAAGATGAATTAGAGAAAGCACAGATTACTGTTCCCTGAATGTTACTGATGCACATGGTACTACTGATTGCCCACTGGAGCATCATTTGTTGCCAACCTATTTGAAGCAACTTTGGGACAAATATAAGGAAGCAGTTCGAGGAGAACAAACTGAATAAACAAACAGGGAGCTGTGGGCAAATGTAAAGGCGAGCCATTTATTTTTGTTTTCTTTATTGTTCACATAAAGAATATGAACTGTTCTTGTGACCTGCAGGAGCTGTGCCATGTTTGTTTCTTTCCCTAAAGATGACAATCATTAAACATGCTGCAAATGCAGGCTCACAGCCTTGCTGTAAGGGAAGGTGAAGAGACTAGAGGCAAAACTGTCCATTGCTCAATATAGTGTCAGGATCAACATAAGTTTTTTCCAGTGGAAGAGAGGGAGTGATTTCTCTCTATTCTGCTTTGATTGGACCACAATACATTCAATTCTGAGCACAGCATTTTAGAAAATACATTGACAAATGGAACATGTCCAGAGAAAGCAGCCAAGTTAATTAGGGTCCTGATAGAAAAAAGAAAGTAAGACAAATGGTTGGAGGCACTGGGCACGTTTAATCTGGCGAAGAGGAGTCTACAGAGACATGATAACTGTCTCCCAGCATCAGAAGGGCTGTCATGTAGAAGACAGAATTTTTCAGTGTTGTTCCAGAAGACACCATGATGGGTTTAAACTATGGAAATTAAATTACGGGGAAATGGATTTCTGTGGGATATCAGGAAAAGTTTCCTAACAGTGAGAGTTTTTCAACAATGGAAAAGACTGCCTGGGGGAAGATGCTGGACACTCTTTAATTGGAAGTGGTGAAAGTGGGGCTGGCCAGCCATTTATCAGGCAAGCTATAGAAAAGGTTCCTGCATTGAGCGGCTGGAATGAATCAGATAATCTCCAAAGTCCCTTCCTGCCACGCCACACCATTGATTCTTCTATGTAGGTACGTGTCTGATCAATAATTAAGACTGCCAAGCAAAGTAGCCTCTTTATCTAGAGACACACACAAAAAAATCCTCTAATTCTTTTCAAATATATTCAAACTGATGACTGTGGCTACATGTGGAGGAAATGCCATTGTTTAATCATAGATTAAGGCAGTTCTGTAGGAACGACTAGCACACATGTGCGAGGGGAACCTTTACCTTACCTTTATCTTAAAGACAGGAATTCTGAATATAGAAAGAAGAGATAGAAACTGAATGCCATACCTAGGAATAACATTTTACTTTACAGGTAGACCTCACTTTAACAAAGTCCCTCTTTAGCAACTGTTCAAAGTTATAAAAGTCCTGAAAAGAAATAACTTGAGGACAGGTCTGAGCACTTGTGGTCCTCACAGTGTCCCCACAGTTACATGACTGAGATTTGTGTGCTTTGCAATCAGTGAGCATTTACTGAGGTCGCAGTGTCCCATGGTCATATGATCACTATCTCCATGCTTCACAACTAATTTCAGACAAGCAGGATCAATAAGGAAGCTGGCAGTAAAATCATGTGTCTCAGTCACGTAATGTCTCACCTAACAAAAGTTAGGGGCGTGCATAAGTGCCCTAATGTGCCTATCTTCCCTGTCATTGTATTTTTATTCTCTTATTCTTGTTCTTAGTTTTTGTTTGACAAATTCCAATAAATAAAATAAAATAATACCTCTGTTGCTGGCCCCAATTATGGTCATTAAAACAAGGACTACTTTAGTTATATTTATAATTTTGCACAAATTATTTGTTATGCTGATCCTGTAATATAGCACTATAAAACTGGAAAAAAATATTTAGTAAGGATTTAACACAATATTCCTGCTTTCACATTTGGCAGCATTCATTTATAATGCAAACATCTGGTCGGGTGTCTTGGGGCCAGTCACTCTCTCTCAGCCCAACTCTCCTCACAGAGTTGTTGTTCTGAGGTAAATAGGAGGAGGTGGAAGCAGTTAGTTATGTTACCACCTTATTTATAAAAAATAGTAAAGGTAGGATTTAAAAAAATCTAATAATAAGAAAACATAGACTATCCTGAAAGTAATTGATAATCTGGTGGCAAAATTTGAAATATAATCAAATCTTCAGGTTGCCTGACTCTACACATAAATTTGGGTAATTATACTACATTAATTTAAAAGGCTAGTTCAAAATAATGATGTAAACATAATTCATCACTAGTAATCATTTGCTAATCCCATTCCTTATCCTTGGGCAAAATGGATTTGTTTAAAAATAATATGAATTATCACAATGTGGGCACACACATGCTTATAATTAGTAGACACAACTTAGCTTTGATCTACTCTAATTTGAATGGCAAGAAGCTAGCTGTCATCATCCACTGCTCTTATGCAACATTTCATTATTGATTCAATAGAGATTTGAATTGTCATTACCTGATGATGACAATGATACTGTCAAAAATGTTGTATGGGTTGCGAAGGTAATCAAAGAGACCAAAGGCGGCAAGTTTCAAAATCATCTCCAGGGCAAACATGCTGGTAAACACAACATTGCAAATTTCCAAAATATTTGTCAGCTCCTCTGGCTATAGGCAAAAGAAAGAAGCCAAGACATCAAATGCATTTAGGAAATGTCACATACTTTTCTGGATGGGATACATGAAATGAGAGCACCTGCCTTTTAAAATAAGGGCATTTGGAGCCTTTCAAATATCTTCCTCCAAGTGTACAATGAATGTAAACCTCTAAGGCTACTTATCTCTCCAACATGTAATGAATGTTGATATTTTCCCCTCCTTTCTTCCCCTTTTTAATTAATCTACTTTCTAATTTGTGTGGTCTTTCACTCCAGCACTGCAGTGTCTATTAATTTGGTAATGTATTCATTTAAAAAAAGAAAGAAAACTGATTTAATTGCTCAGTACTTGAAGGCAACTGAGAACTGTGGAAGTTCCTCTAATTTTGAAATAGACGTTGGATTTACTATTTTTGCCCCAGTAACCATTTATGATGATTTCATGATATAACTCAAAATATTTCCATTGTTACTTTATGATATGGCCATTGCTTGTGCAAATTCCACAACGCTGTTTTGCAGCAATATTTGAAGTCTATCTGTAATCACTGGATTTCTTTTTATATGTTAGTACGGATACAAAACTTAATGATGATAGAATTGCAATTCTTAAAACACAAGGAGGGTATCAGGTTTATGTGTTTCCATTTTGGGAGGATAGAAGTATCCACTTCATCTTTTACTAACCCCCCTACTCTGATTTTCTCCATTCTTTCCACTGGCATTCATCTACTAGCAACATAATTGGCCCTATTATTCTAATCATTTCTTATTACAGGTAGTCCTCAAGTTAAAACAGTCCCTTTAGTGACCATTCAACGTTACAACAGCACCAGTGGTGGGTTCAGGATCCCGGTGCAACTGGTACGGTGCAATGGGGCCCGGCGTCTCCCACATGCACGCGTGCAGTGCATGCACACACATGCACAGCATCCCTACCTCCACGATGCCTCCGCAATACTCCAGCTGCTCAGTGGAGCATCGCACAGGTGCCATACGCTCCATGTGCATGCGGGGAAGTGCCAAAGAGCTCAAATACAGGTAAGGAGCTTGGGCAGGCGGGCGGGCCCTCTGGAGCACCATACTGGAACGGTACCCGGTGCTCCCGGCAGGCACCAGTACGCCCGTACCGGGGTGTACCGCCTGCAACCCACCACTGAACCAGCACTGGAAAAAGTGACTTAACACCATTTTTGACTTATGAGCATTGCAGCATTCCCGTGGGCATGTGATTTATATTTGGATGCTTGACAACTGATTCATATTTATGAGAGTTGCAGTATCATGTGATCGCCTTTTGCAACCTTCTGACAAGCAAAGTCAACAAGCAAATTCATTTAACAATTGCAGTGATTCAATTAACAAATGTGGCAAGAAAATTTGTAAAAGGGAGCAAAATTCACTTAACAAATTTCTCACTTAGCAACATAAATTTTGGGCTCAATTATGGTTGTAAATCGAGGATTACCTGTACTTTCTCAGGCAGTCTAACAAATTACTAGAAGGAGTATCAACATGCATGAATTAGGCAGTAGTAAGCCATGAACTGTTAAAATGTACCAACAGAAAAAAAAGAAAGTGGGTGCAAAATTCAGCTGAGGAAACATCAAAAAAATGTAGCTTGTGTTTCATGGCACAATAATGCCTTCTGGTATTTAACCTAATCTGGAAGGTACCAAGCCCACATAAATATTATAGAAAGTGGTAATGTAGGATCCATAGGAAGTTGTTTTATCCAATGGGGCTGATAGCATGATAGCAAGTGTAACATAGTTGTTAAATGTCCTTAACCATCAAAGTTTATTGGATGAATGTGAGGTAGTCATGATCTCATAGATAACCTTGTAATAAATCTGGAAAAGAAGTGGTATGTATATCACCTTGAACTTATAGATGAAAAGGATGATGTTAATGACAATGATGATATAATCTACCTATAATATTCTATGAAATCTATAGCAAAATTCTGTGCTCTGTTGAATTTGTGTCACTCACGTTGCTTCTAGTTTATATGTGAATTATATAGACTGGGATTACAACAGTATAGAAACCAAAAATGAAAAACCAGAGAGCCTGATAGCACATTTAGCACTAACACATTTTATTATAAGGCATAAGTTTTCATGAGCTGCAGCACATTTCATCAAATGTGTGAAGTAGCTTTCAGAACTAGAAGTGTTCACAGAATAATTATTAGTCTTTCCTTGCAACCATGTTTTTTTACTTATAGCTAGTGAGTAAACTTATTAAACCTTGGGTGCATAGAAAATTAGGAACAGAATCAGGGTTCTTACACTATCCTTTCCTAGTCTAGATGTTTTAGATTACAATTCCTATTAATCTTATTCACTGTGATAATGAAATATGCATTAGATGCATTAGATCATGGAAGATCACGGCTAAGATCATGGAAATTACATTCAGTGGATACCAATTTGGGAAAAGCTACTTCAAAGCTATTCAGGAAATTACAAATAACATTCACTCACTGAAATAGGAAAGTGCACTTCTACTTTAGTGAACAGAAGGATCAATTCCCTAGCCACCTGCCCTCCATTCTTTTTCTCAACATTACCAATCCCAGTTCCTGAGTGCTTTGTTCACAAAAACACCTCTTTATTTCATCAAGTGATTTTAACAGCTGCTGCCAAAAAATGTTTATTTTCTCCATGGTTTCCTATTTCAATTCCACATTTCATTGTAGAATAGTGATCAGTGACATTATACTAATTTGAATTATACTAATTATAATTACACTAATTTGAATATTATATTAATATTATACTAATATGGCAAAAAGGGTGCACATAAGGAAATGGTACACTTTCCCATGCCAGAGATTTGATTGCGATTCCCAATTCCCCTAAATACAAAATCAAAAACAGAATTAGAGAAGTGTGGGGATGATTGACTCCATTTCCATCTGCTCCAAGTTTCTCTAGCAATAAGGAACACATACACATACACACACTTACACACAGACACAAAACCACTCAAGCACTTAAGTCAGTTTCAATGTGGCTTGCTCCGACATAGCAATAGCAATAGCAGTTAGACTTATATACCGCTTCATAGGGCTTTCAGCCCTCTCTAAGCAGTTTACAGAGTCAGCATATTGCCCCCAACAACAATCCGGGTCCTCATTTTACCCACCTCGGAAGGATGGAAGGCTGAGTCAACCCTGAGCCGGTGAGATTTGAACAGCCGAACTGCAGAACTGCAGTCAGCTGAAGTAGCCTACAGTGCTGCATTTAACCACTGCGCCACCTCGGCTCTTACATGAGCATTCATAGGATTGAAGCCTAGGAATGTACACTGCAATAATATAATTTACTTTTAAGAAATATGCAAAGTATAAAGCTTTCTGAATTATTATTATTTCTTTAAAACCAGCCATTTTGGATAGGTGAGAAATTCCTCACATGAAGTGCTTCCTTTTTACCTCCCTGCATTCCCCTAATCCCCAGCTCATTCTTCTGAAGTGATTTCTTCCTTAATATTTCACTTTTTTCATAAATTTCTTTATATTATTTTTGGGATGGCCATGATTTCCATTAATTACAGAGTTAATGTTTATAAAATCAGTAGAAGCTCTTTGGGCTCTGTTGGGGAGGGGATAAGAAGTAACTACAGAAAGCAAATTCATTCCCCTATTTTTCAACTGGGGGCTGGCAAGACATCACATTTATTTTTAAATCAACATATTTGTCCAACACAATCTCTACTAAATTTAAAGTAACCATTGTAGCCCTAATATTGAGGTTCATGTATTGTACATTCCATAAATGTTATTGAAAAGAAGCATTCCTGCACATCTATCCAAGGTTTTATGCAGTTGCCAAACTTATAAAGCAAAAACAAAATGAAACTCATAACATTAACTCTGCAAAGGGAGTGTGATTTCCCAGTTTTACTACAATAGCAATACTGCAGGATGGCTTATGACATGCATCCATGATAGACTCAAAAATGGTGAAACATGTGGGACCTTTTAGATTTAACCTATACTTTTATCCCTATAACTGGTATATCACATTTCACTATATTAAATGCACAGTGGATATTGCATTGTTTTATTAAAGCATGTATCCTGAAAGGTACGGTACGGTTGGAACGGGCCAAGCGTCGCCCACATGGATGCACACAGCGTGTGTGCGCATACCCACGTGGTGCACACATGTGTTGTACCTGTCAGCGATGCTTCTGCAAGCCTCTGCAATGCTCCAGCGGCTCGGTGGAGCATCACACAGGTGTTGTACGCATGCACAGAATTGCCGAAGGCTTTAAAGGACAGGTAAGGAGCTTGGGTGGGCAGGTTGGCCCTCTGGAGCACCGTACTGGAATGGTACCCGGTGCTCCAGGCAGGCTCCGGTATGCCCGTACCGGGGCGTACTGCCTGCAACCCACCACTGCCTGAAAGACAGTTGCATCAAGAAATACTCCAAACAGTGTGCCCCAGAGAGTGTTCCACCGAATGTTACCTCTGACTTTTCCTTAGGTGAAGTAAAATTTCCTTATTAAAACCAAAACTAACAAAACAATTCTGTAATTCTATTTTAGCCTTTGTGTTAAGATCTTTCAAAGGAGCAGAAGAGTCAGGAGAGGTAGCTGTGTAATTTTTCGTCTTCAAAGAATAATGCCATTCACCTACCCTTTACAAAACATTACTTCATATGACTGTGTGTGTGTGTGTGTGTGAGAGAGAGAGTGTGTGAGTTTTCTGGCTGATCTAAATGATTCAGGAAAAGAGTTTCATTATGACATGTATATTTTTATGGCTAGGAATATCAGTTTACAGTCTGACATCAGTCTCCACAGCGTACATAACATTACAACTTATTTTGTATTTTACTTCTTATGTTGATCTTTGAAAAAGTGAATGGGGAAAGAAGTTGTTGTCTTTAGTTTAACTAGGAAATTATAATTGCCTATAATGACTTGGTGTGATACTTTTGTCTTCAATTTGGATTATCATTTTGTAGAATGCTTTCCATTTTTGCTTTTTCCAGTCAGAGTGGGGCATAAGGGCTTAAGTCCACTTTTGATTTAGCATAGAATGATGCCCTGAGCTTTTATGGCCAATCTTTTAATTTGCAGATAACATAGCACCCTATGTTTTATTTAAACACCTTTCATGACTTTTTAAAACCAGGAATAAGAGTCTAGCTTCTCTTACTTAGTGTTTACAGACGGGTTTTTTAAAAAAGTAAAAATGTTACAACCATGTAATTGAAGCCCCCCCCTTTTTACATGTGATTGAGTAAGTTAATGAGAATTCCTTGGAGTTTTTCATATTGTGTTGCATGGAACCCTAGGGTTCTGGAAATGACTAACAAATTAAGGGAATTAAAGGTCACTTGAGCTCAACCAATTTTCTGTCTCTATAATTTTGCTCTTAATTGGGGGCATTCTGATTTTTTTTTAAAAAAACTATCAGCTCCACATCCTAAAAATGTTTGAAAACCCCTGCTCTTCCATTTGGCAAACATAATAAAACTATATCAGAAATTACTGCAAGCACAAACTAAATGACAAAGTTAGAAGTAAAAAATGCATGACCCGTCAAAACCGCGGTCCACAAAAGCGCGATCGACGAAAGCGTGCATTTGACGTCATCACAGCGCGACGAAAAAAATTAAAAATTGAAATAAAAATTAAATTAAAGCAAGCCGATTCACATAAAGGTAAGGGTTAGGTTTAGGTTTAGGGTTAGGGTTAGGGTTAGGTTAAGGGTTAGGGTTAGGTTTAGAGCGTTAGGGTTACGTTTAGCATTAGGTTAAGGGTTAGTGTTAGGTTTAGCGTTACGTTAACGGTTAGGTTTAGGGTTAGATTTAGGGTTAGGTTAAGGGTTAGGTTTAGGGTTAGGTTTAGGGTTAGGTTTGGGGGGGTTAGGGTAAGGTTTTCGCTTTATTTTTACATTTTTCGATCACAGCGCGATGTTTTCGTCACACTGTGATGATGTCAAATGCGCGCTTTCGTCGACCGCGATTTTGTCGTCTGCGGTTTTGTGGTGGAACCAAAAAATGTGGCACTGTGTTCTGACTGAGGCTTCCAAGAGCATGAAACAATGTCTTTGTTCTGGCAAAACTCCCTTTTATTAATTTACAGTGAATTCTGCTCATTCACAGCTGGCAAAGTCTTTCAAAGGAGGATTTGCAGTCACAGACCTTATCTGGCTTGGAGAACTGACAGGCCGATATCTGCAGAACTTGGCAAGGAGTCTTGGAGAATCACTAACCAATTAACAAACTCCCCTTTAGCTCCTCTTTTATTTCATCTGGGAGGGGCCATTCTTTGTCTGGCCTTACTCCCAAGTTGACCCCTGTTGTTTAGTTGTTCCCTTCATCTGGTAATTCTGCGCATGCACACACTGAGAACAGGATCCAGCTGTTCATCTGCCTCATGATGTCTGACACTGAAGGCAGCTGATAGCTGGCATATAGCTCTGGCCCCCTTTCTGCCTCCGACACAGAGCCCTCATCGGAGCCTTTTCCAGACTTCAGGACTGGCCCATGTTCCTCCCCAACCTCCTCACTGTCTGAATCTGCTGCCAACACTGCTGGCTGCTGGTGGGCCATAACAGACTGTCCCAACATAAATACAAGTACACATCCAGGTGAACTAAGTGAACATTCTTGACACTTTCTGTTTAGATGTACTTGATGATACTTGATACTTTCTGTTCAGATGTATACCTGTGTGTCAGAGGTGAGTTGCTCCCGATTCAGCTCGGATTGGGCGAACTGGTAGTAGTGGTGGCGGGAGGCTCAGCCCACCCACCCGGACCCTTCTGCGCATGCAGGCACAAGTGAACTGGTAGTAAAAAAATTAGAAACCCACCACTGCTGTTTGTGTTTCAGGGGTGGGTTCCTGCCAGTTCTAACCTCTTCTATAGAGATAGAGATGAAGATGAAGAGCAAGAGGAGGAATTCTGGGAGTTGAAGTCCACAAGTCTTAAAGCTGTCAAGTTTGAACACTTCTGGGGTTTTTTTTCTAAAGGGTTAGGGGTGCAAGGGTCTTGTAACTTGACAGCTTTAAGACTTGCGTGCTTCAAATGCCAGAGTTTCTAAGCCAACATTTTGGTTGCTAGGCAAGAGCATTGTTAAGTGAGTTTCACCACATTTTACAAGTTGGCCATGCCCACCCAGTCACATGGCTGGCAAGCCACTCTCACAAAGCAGGCCACACCTACAGAAAATGTTCTAAAAATTTTGAAACCCACCACTGGTGTGTTTATATGTATGAACTGTACACACAAATGTACTGCAGCAGAATTTTGGCAAAAGCAAAAAAAGAAAGATACTGTACTCATTTTGATTCCATCCAGACAATTATGTCAGTAACCATAAGAAACTGAATGTGGCATCTAGAATATAAGAATTTATTGTTCTCCTTCCTTCCACTGACATTCTGTAGCTGCTGTTTTGTTCTTTCTGTACCATAGTGAGGATGTGATGTTTTAAAAGTCATGCTTGTCTGTCCATTACCGGAAAGGTCATTCGTTCCTGCTCACTCCCTATTTCTCCTTGCAATGAGTTTTTCTAACCAATTGTGTACATGCTTATCTTTTTCTAATATACCTTTTTGTACCAGAAAATGAGTCCACTCAAGGAGCTGGGAAAAAAGAAAAGAACATCTAGAGGACTAAATAAACAAAGGAAACCAGAAAAAGAAAGTGGAAAACAACAAACTCAGAGATAAGGATTGAAAGAAAAATGAACAAACAGAATATGATTCAAAGAGAAGCAAAGTGAAAAGCATGAAATGGATAATTGAAGTATTATTGAAACAAGCTATTGCTTATTTGCATTGAATTATTATATTAAATTACAACTTAAAACGTTAGCAAATAAATTGTTATTTCTTTTTTGTGTTGTAAGCCCCTACATGCTTGTCACTGAATGTGATATATAAATTAAAGTCAAAACATAAGCAGGAACAAGAGATAATTAAGGTAGAAAGCTAAAGAATGGGAAGTAGTAAGGCGAAAATGTAATTCATAATTACAGCCACCCACATAGCTTGAGAAAAACAACTTTATTGGGCAAGAAAGGTCCTCTATTTCTTCAAAGATACAAAATTAGAATGATATCATCACTTGCTTTATGACCCAAGTGCCACAAGGAACTCTTAAAAAAGATTCCAGAAAATATTTCTGAAATCACTACTGAGATTTTAAAATCAAACTAAGGTTTGTTCCGCTTAGCTAATTTTAAAACAGCAGTAGGCAATCCATATTCCCCAACCATCCCATTTATGTCCTTCCCAGCACTGGGAACAGCAAAACGACCAATTTCAGCAGCACAACTCCAGGCTATTTTTGTTTTGGAGAAGGTTAGAAGGCGTAAGGTGACAATGTTATTAGTGTGTGACTCCCAGAGGGTTGGCTTCCATTCTTAGCCTTAGAAAGAAAATATTTAAAACAAAACCAATTCCAACCAATCTCCCCAAAACCAATGCACTCCCACCCAAAAAACTCACCCCAAACATTAACCCACAAAACACAAAAGCTCAATCAAGTGAAACATTCTGGTCAAACCTCTTCACTGTATTTATTATGCAATGGCCTCCTAGGATTTTCCAAAAGAGCAAGAGTTATGAAGCGCAGATATCTCATAGTATCTTTTTTGTGGTGTAACAAGTGGTTTGTAGACAATCAGATGTTTACACAAACTAAGACAGAAAAATAAGAATTTTCATTCTGTACATAATTATTAGCACTTTCTGGTTTCCCTTAAATTATTGCATTGTTGCGAAAGATAAAAATAAAGGAGGGAAGCAGGTAGAAGACCAAGAGAGTTATTTAGGAAGCCAGAAGTATTTGAATCTCAAAATAAGATGGATCTAAAATGAGACATAAATATAAAGACCAAACTAGTGACCACAGTAAAACAACTATGCTTAGAATTGACAATGAAGACATTAAAGTTATGAATAGCTTCTGTCTTTTAGGCTCAATCATCAATATTAAGGGAAAAGCAGTAAAAATTATGCTGGAGACTAGACTTGAGGAATCACGAAGGACTTGGAGAGCATATTCCGGTATATCTATAAGTACAAAAATCAGAATTGTGCAAGCCATGATAGTCCCTGTGACACTTTGTTGGAGCTAAAGATGGATTTTTAAAAAGTAAGATAAGAACAGTGCTGATGCTTTTGAACTTTGATGTTGGGGAAGACTCCTGAAAACTGCAGTCAAGAAAATAAACAAATGGATCATCAAATAAATCACTCCACAGTTCTCACTCCAGGCATAAATGACCAACTTCGAATTATCCTACTTCAGATCTATTATGCAAAGACCTTGCCCTCTGAAGAAGGCTCTAATGTTGGGAAAGCTAGAAGGAAAGAGAAGACAAGGACAACTTACAACAAGATGGATCAATCCAGTTACAATACTGATGAAGGTACCATTGGAACTATTGAAGGACCAGATTAAAGAAAGATGATCATGGGGAAAAAAATCTATGTGGTTACTAAGTGTTGACAATAACTTGATGGTGTGTAATCAATCAATTAGTCAATCTAAAATAGTCAAGAAATTAAAAACAATTCATAAAAATGGCATTGTTCATAAAACCATAAGATCATATCCAGAATACCAGGCACTACATCAGAAGATTCATTTCTAGAAACTGCTAAACTGCCCCTGGAATAGAATGATCTGTAGCCTAGATTTCAACCTTTTGATATATATGATAGTTAATGTATATAAATAATAAACTTACTTTATTTTTAAAAAAATGTTATATAGTATATCGGACCCGCATTACTAGCTATCCAGGTCTGCAGGTGGCCTACAGGCCATGAATTGGACATGCTTGATCTAGACAGAAACACTGTTCTGGAGTTTCTGGAATGTGCCATTCCTGGATCAATGATTCTGGAATCCATCTCTTCCCCTTCCCCCACAAAAGAACACTGCAATCTGGTGAAAACTAGTTATCTCTTTATTATTCTACCAAAGCTACTGTAATTTTGAAGGTGGGCTTAATTGCAATATGATTTCCATTGTCCAGGGCCTAAATATCAGAGTTGGAACATTTTCTTTGAATGGGTGTGTCAATAGTCAGGTGGGGGCTGACATTTGATCATCCTACAAATTTTATATATCTGAGGACAGGTGTCTATAAAAGGAAGGAAAGAGTACTTTGATTATGATCAAAGATCATGAAGAGTAAAACAAACAAAATAAAATTAATCAAATGAAAATGTATTACTTTTTATTTTCATTGCAACCACACAAATTTCAGCTGCTATGATAGGAAAGCTCTTATGTCCCTCCTGGGTGTGTGGCAGCAATATGTAATCCTTGCACAGATTCTTATAAAAATTGCAATGAAGTAATCATATAGTAAATAAATAGACAGTTTCTATTTATCCACAGTCAGATGAGCAGGTGTATTTTATTATGAAATTTTGGTGAATCTGCCCTATAGTATGCTAATGGTAGCCAATGATCCTTCTGGTTCTGAAGAATCTTAATTGTTATCGACAATTTTGAAATTGTTTCAGCTACTTGGTGCAATGTCTAAGTCCTCTGTGCATGAAAGACCATGCCTAAATATTTGAAGGCAAGTATCTGATTTCATTTCCATTCATTATACAACTATGTGGCTTTGTTTTTCTTATGAATACCGATGCTTTAGATTTTTAGTATCCATGAATTCTAATCAAGAGAAACAGGTGATCCCTGTCTAAAGCTTGAGTATGTATTGAAATTCAAGAATTCAAAGAGGTAGTAAATAACTAGTAAAACTGATTATATCAATTTTATTTAGAATTATCAATCCAAATATGATTGCCTTCCCTTGCCTTCTCTTTTTTATATCTAGAATTTTCTTCAGGGAGTTTTTCATTAAAAGCTTCTTTATATGTAGGACTGTGCAATTGCATAGTTACCCTTTGTTTTAGGATTGGCACAATGTTTGTTAAGTGTGATATCTCTGGGCCTTGGGCAAGAAGACCCAAAGCAATTTCCTGTTCATATTTCCCTAGGGTTGGGCTAAAGACAGAAGTTCTTAAGAGGAGGACTTTGATTTCACCAGTTTTTTTTTCCAGGAGATGCAGCCTGATTAGTGCTACTTATTATTATTATATTATATTATGAGCTGTGGTGGCACAGTGGTTAGAATGCAATACTGCAGGCTACTTCTGCCGACTGCTGATTGCCAGCAGTTCTGCAGTTCGAATTTCACCGGCTCAAGATTGACTCAGCCTTCCATCCTTTCAAGGTGGGTAAAATGAGAACCCATATTGTTTGGGCGGGGGGCGCAATATGCTGACTCTGCACTAAGTGCAGGGAAGGCTGTTAAGCACTGTGAAGCGGTATACAAGTCTAAGTGCTATTGCTTTTACTGGGGAACACTCAGAAGAAGGGATTTTAAACTGTTTTAAATTTTCCTGGTTTGCCTCTGCTCATGCTGGGTGGGTAATTCTGGAAGTTAAATCCACACATCTTAAAATTGCTGAGTTTGAGAACACTGCTATGAATGAATAGTACTGTATATACTCGAGTATAAGCCTAGTTTTTCAGCCCACTTTTTGGGCTGAAAAAAGCCGCCTCGGCTTATACTCGAGTCAGTGAAAAATTTGCCCGAAATGGAGGAGAAAAAGGGGCGGGGCCATGCCGCTGGGTGACGCTTGTGAATGGCCCAGTGCCCCTGTGAGTTTCCCCTCCCTCTGTGTCAGTTTGCCGCGCAGCGCGCACCGCACCATCCCCCCTCCTCACGTTCTAATGTAATGCAGGGCTGTCTTACGATTCCCCTTCCTCCCCCTCCTGCCGCTCTGCAACGATGTCCCACCTCCTCCTTGTTATGGCAAGCAGCCACATAGCGATGTCCCACCTCCTCTGGTACATTGATCCAATGATAGGAATCACTGTGCCGTGTGTCATAGGAGGCGGGACATCGCTCCTGCGGCTGCATGGGACATCATCATCACAGCGGGACATCAGCATCATGAGGTGAGTGAAATATTTCATTGAATACACCGCTAGTTTACTGTTTTTCTTTGAAATAAATATTCAAAAACATTATTGGTATCTATTTTTATTTTTGAAATTTACCGGTAGCTGCTGCATTTCCCACCCTAGGCTTATACTCGAGTCAATAACTTTTCCAGTTTTTTGTGGTAAAATTAGGTGCCTCGGCTTATATTCGGGTCGGCCTATACTCGAGTATATACGGTACATTATTCCAGGTTTTTACATACATTTAAAATAAACAATTATTTTATTTCAGGTCTGAATCTTCCTTCCTTCCTTCCTCTTCCTTCCTTCCTTCCTTCCTCCCTCCCTCCTCTGGATAACTTTTTCCTTGTATGTCTTGTGTTGACAGCTTTTTATTAGCAAGTAATTATCCAGGCTCTTGTCTCCCTTTAGTCACCACCAATTAAAATGTTACCCATTTCATGTTCTTTAATCTTTCTTTTATGACAGATCTTCCCTTTTTAAAAACAACAACAACACTATTTCTTTTTATATATATATTGCTCTCCTCTGAATTGAACATCAATTTTGTTTAGGCTAAGCTGCCTAGATTAATACAGTCATACTCTCATTTACCTTGAGTATCAGAGGTGGTATTCTGCTGATTTACCTCAATTCAGGCAAATCACTAGTGGCTGCAGCGGGAGGCTCTGCCCACCTGGCCAGATGTCATCACAGATACTCTGCGCATGTGCAGAAGTGCCATGCGTGAGAGAAGCAAGCAAACACAGGTGTGCGCTCCTGGTTCCGAACCAGGTAAGAGGATCAGGCATGAAATGCAGTGCTCCTGTGCATGCACAGAGCATTCATGATGACATCTGGGCAAATGGACGGAGCCTCCCATCACTGCCACTACTAGTTCGTCCAAACCGGGGCGAACCAGCAGAGTACCACCTCTGTTGGGTATGTATTGTCTTGGATGCTACTGAGTAGTAGATCCCAATCAGGAAGTACTTCCTCAGCTTAATTTTCTGCTGCATATAGTACATCTGGCTAGTTTATTTGTCAAGCATGGAGATGTAAGGTTCCTCCTGACCTTTGTTCTCAGTTCTATTTCATTTTATTCCTTCATAGACACAGCCTGCCTGTTCCTACATTTTCTTTTTTCACTGTCTGGCTATCCGGAGTGTCTACAAAATTATTCACAGCAATATTATTCACAGCCATTTCACAGGACTATCAAACTATAGTAAGCATGCCAATTCCAGGTTCTTATGCTTACAACAGCAGTCCTTGTTTAGATTATCAGTATTATGGACAGTGGCTTAACTGTGTTGAGTTCTTTGTAACTGAAAAGGTGTTGATTTTGGTAGATATTGGTCAATTGCTTGTAATGCATGGGGCTGAATAACTGGCTATGTCTCACCTTGAAACGTTCTAAACAACAAAAAGAAAGGTATATCAACCTGCCGTAAAACAGGTACCAGGCATGCCAGAGGGTTCTATAAAGAGCAAAATGATAACAACAGGAAGGCTTTTGCTGAATTTTATTAAAGGTAGAACAAGGACAATAGGAATGAAGATTTTTTCCCCAATATTGCAGATTTCAAAACAGACTAATTAGTATGCAGAGGAGATGAGGCAGGACATCATCTGCTTTACTGTAGCAGATGTAAAAGAAGCAGTAAGAAGTGACCTGAACTCAAAGCAAATGCATTGGAAGTCACAGTGTCATAAAAATCATGGCGAGGAATCTTCAGATTGCAACAGGTGACTAAACCGAGGGATTACTGACCCTGTCACTCTCTTCTCTGTCATGACAACCTTCTTTCTTGTTCACATTGTGACAGCAGTGTTTGCTGCCCTGTTAACAAGGCTTTCTTACATATAAAATCCTTAACTGTGTAAGTCATAAATTCCCAAGATATCAGCTATCTTCTAGAATGCTGTTATTTGTTGGAAAAACAGTAGATACCATGTAGGTTTAGAAGTTCATTGGTATGTTTTCTTATATCCTTTATCTTGTGATAATCAACTCACAGGATTTTGAAATTTACTGCTTTCAGAGATATAGTTGCAGTGCATATTTCTGCAAACCAATGATTAGAGAGGTTTCAATTAGAGAAGAATTAATACTATTTTTTTTTAAAAAAAACTGAAGGTGATATGTGTTTGGAGAAAGCAAACATAGATGCAAATTTTAACTGAAATGTCCATTCATCTTTAAAATACGGTAGGATCAATAAACTTATAATTTGGGTAGCATATAACATAGATAAATTGTTTTAGATATGCTGACTTAGAATTATATCGTTCTATTGTTTTAAAATGTGTTTTTAGTATTTTAATTATAATCTATTTCTTTGAATTGTAAACTGAATTGTAAATCAGTCACTGACTGATAAAGGAGGCTATAGAAATGAATGAATGAATGATGAATGAATGATGAATGAATGAATGAATGAATGAATGAATGAATGAATGAATGAATGAATGAATACCATCACAGAGCTACTTCCTAAATCTTTGGTATTTTTTTTTTCAGTAAGCACCAATAACATATTGGTTTTTAAATAAGTTATCAGACAAATGTCCCATTTGCTAAACTTTAAAATTTCTTAAAAGAAATCTGAATCATGGTCAAAAGAATATCATCACTGAAGCAAGCACACATATCAGTTGAAGAACCAAAGGCTTGAGTAGAATAAAATTAGGCTCAACCAACAGCAGAATTCATACCGTGTTTCCCCAAAAATAAGACAGGGTCTTATTTTCTTTTGACCCCTGAAATAAGCACTTAGCCTTATTTTCAGTGAGGTCTTATAATTTTGGAAGTGCAGGAGGCGGCAAGCGTGGTCACCTCATGGCTGCTGCTGTGTTGGAAATATTTTTGGGGACAGTTTATTTTCAGGGGAGGGCTTATTTTAGCACATGCACTCAAAAGCCCGATTGGGCTTATTATCTGGGGAGGTCTTATTTTGGGGAAAACAGGGTATATACACAAAACAATATTATCATTAAAAAATAACCTCTTTCTTAATGACCCTGTAATCCCTTAATCTGGGGTAGAGTCAAAGTGACTAGATGGAGCTGAGCATTTACTGGCCAGATGCCCTTCTAACACCAGAACAGTCACTCATGCCCTTGTGACCTCAAGACTGGACTATTGTAATGCGCTCTACATGGGGGCGCCCTTGAAGAGCATTTGGAGACTTCAGCTTGTCCAGAATGCGGCCGCGCGAGCGATTGTGAGTGCACCTCGGTACACCCACGTTACACTTATCCTCCGCGAGCTGCACTGGCTGCCTATTAGACTCCGGATACGTTTCAAGGTGCTAGTCGTTACTTTTAAAGCCCTACATGGTATCGGACCTGGGTACTTGAGAGACCGCCTCCTGCCAATTACCTCCCTGCGACCAATTAGATCCCACAGATTAGCCCTCCTCCGGATTCCATCAGCTACCCAGTTCGACTGTCGACCCCCCGGGGGAGGGCCTTCTCTGTGGCTGCTCCGGCCCTCTGGAACGATCTCCCCATGGAGATTCGGACCCTCACCACCCTTCAGGCTTTCCGCGAAGCCGTTAAGACCTGGCTGTTCCGACAGGCCTGGGGCTGATGAGTTCCCAGCCCCACTCGAATTGTTGTGGCTGTTGAGGAGTTTTAATCTGTTTTTCTGTAATTGTTTTGTCTTGTTTGTTTTTTGTATTACCCCCTCCCCTATGAGTTTGTTAGCCGCCCTGAGTCCCCCCGGGGGAATAGGGCGGCATACAAGTTTAATAAACCATAAACCAACCTACAAGGAGCTCACAGCACTTTTTTCTCTCTCTGAGCCCTAGGAAAGAAACATCTATCACTATCCAGGATTGAACTCTCAATCTTCTGAGTTGGAAGTGAACATCTTCACCAATTGGCAACCATGCTGCTCACACACATTTTTTTTAAAAAAATATTATCATTGACTCCATTTATTGATATACTGAAACATCATGAAAGACAGTCTCCTTCAACCTGATGTCTTACAGATATGCTGTAATCCAATTAATTTAGAGGAGAGCAGGTCGAAAAAGACTGCTGAAAAAGGGAACATCCCAGGAGATGTTTTTGATGGGACTGGAATAGTATTAATATGTGCAAAATTATCCTATTCAACCTTTCCTAACTTGCTGCCTTCCAAATATATTAGATTCTAACCTCTGCAATCCCTAGGTAAATATGTTGCATAGGGTCAGAATCCATAATTTGTTTTAAAAGTAGTCAGAAAATAAGCTTTCCACAGACCACCTACAGTATACTAGGATGCAATGACTGGAAATATATTATATAGAGGAACAGAACTAACTTGCAAGAATTAACTGCTGATAATTGACATTTAACACTGAAATGTGCCCATAAATTTACATGAGGCCAAACTAAGGCTGTTCATGTATGATGTGAAAAAAAATTCAAAACAACTCTTGGGGGGGGGGAAATTAAAGTAAAAACCCTTTAAAAATTGGATTAGTCAATTTTCTCAGAACTGCCTCTATTTAGATTCCAAGCCTGCAGGCGGTGTTTACTTGCTTGTTTGTTTTAATGAAGTTATTGTATGGCATCCAGCACTGAACCATTTACAGATAATAAGTACAGTCATCATTTGTGCATTTACAATCTCTTGGTGCATTGTTCCCACTTTTAAAATAACCTTTGCAAGAACAAGGGCTGTCAAGCTCCTTTTTCTGGCTAGAATTATAAAGATTCTAATGCAGATTTTTTTGAGCCTCATAGATTTGCCTTCAAAATAGCTTGCTCCCCTGCCCCCACTGCAGTCAGCTACGCCCACTGAGCTTTAGACTGTCAGTACAAACATTTGAGGCTTGGCATAGATGACTTACAGCCCACTCAAGTGACAGTGAATTAGTACCAATCATTAAATGCTAGGGCGTGGACCAGGGAGAGAGCCACATTTATGGATGGCAGAATACAACCACTTCTTTCTGACATTAATCCATTCTTCATCAGATAGAAACACCCAGGAATGGTGGTTCTTGACCACTCTGTGACTTGGAGAGGCAAAAAGCTTTCTGGAGCTTAGTTCACCTGATTCTTTCCTACCCTGTTCAGACAGGCTGCACTTCTCTGTCTCTTAATTAAGCTGGAAATAGTGGCAAGCTGATGGATTTGCTTTGAGCAGAGGGTGAAGTGCCTGTGCTATCCCCAGAGAGCATATTAGAGTAAGCCAAATAGACTAAGGATTTCAGTTAGCTAATGAAGGAAAATTAACACAGAAAGAGAGAGAGAGAGAGAGAGAGGTGGGAGGAGGAGGTGGCAAAGACAAGAATAGGCAGAGAAGGGATGGGCAGTTGAGAGGGACAAAAAGAAGATATATATTTGATGTGAGGGCCAAATACAGATAGACAGAGAATAAAGAAAACCAAAAGAAAATCACAGAACATGAATAACTATTAGTTAGAACTAGAGAAGAGTAAGTTCAATTCAGGACATTCTCTTATTCTTTTTTTTTTTAACGAAGCTACATTTGCTTAGAAGTGAACACATTCGTTTAACTAAGTCCTGATAATCTTAAAAAACAATGTTCAGCTTTTATCTGAAAACTATAATATGTAGTTCAATTAGCAACTATAATATGTAGTTCAATTAGCATGTAAGCAAAAGTCAGTAAATATTTTCCTAATGGGTACATTTGCAGAACAAGTAGATTTTAATTTTTGTTAAATGAAATGACAGCTACTACACTTATTTGGTTCCATCAGTCTTTGGTGCCATTGAATTTAGCAGCGATTGCTCTAATTTAATTTGTACAACTCTTCCTGCTTCTCTTTCTCAAAATGTTTACAAAGTACAAACTTTTAATACCTATATTTTTATTTTTCATATTCTATCAATTATACTTAACATTCAGATTAAAGATTTAAAAATGAAATCTGGATGCTTAAAAGTTTGATAGTAGTTTTGATTGGTCCTAATATATGTGGTTTTTGGATCTATTAACCAACAGATTAATGCCTGTCTAATTCATTTGTCCCATTTTCAAGTCAAATACCAATAGAATCTTAGTTCTAAGATTCTGGCTTCAGTCTACCAACTATCCAGTAAGATTTATCTACCACAAAGTCTTCATTCAGTGATTGTACTTGTGATGGTGATATGGTAGAGTCTCGTTTCAACTCAGCATTAAATTGCTGCTACTTGATTGCATTGGTCCTATAACTCACAAGTCCCATAGGTTGCCAAATTTCCTAGATAAGTAAACAAATATGGGTAATGTCATGTTGCTATCCACAATACATATTCTAGGGGTTGCAACATGCTAATTATCCATCCTTTCAAAACTTTACAATTTTCTCCCAGGATACTGAATTAATTTTTTTGGTTTCAGGTGCCTATCAGTCCCTTACCTGTTCATGATGCTCAATGCCCATGCTGATGGTATTTACGAGGATTGCAATCATTATTCCACGGTTGAAGTATTTGCTATCCACAATTCCCCTCAATTTGACTCTTACTTCTTGCCACATATCATTGCAAAGCATGAGCTGTCCTCTCTCTTCTCCATCATCCTCTTCTTTTTCCAAATCCGTGTTAGACTCCATGACTCCTTTCCCGCCATCTCCCTCTTGGTCACAGACTTTTTCTCCATCTTCCTGATCTGAATTGACACTATCAAGCACAGAAAGTCTTTGGGTTGCTTCCTGCTGGGTCTTGTAACATTTGGGGCAGTTGCTGGCTTCAGAGACCAGTGTCTTGCTAGTAGGCTGACCAAGTCCTTGAGGCATGTAATCAATAGAAGAATGTTTCCGGCAACGTGCTGGATAATAATACACAAAAAGATTAAATGTAAGGCTTAAAAATGCCCTATTTGTAATACAGTTCTGCATCTCAATATTTAATTACGCAAAGCAAATGGGTTGTTGGCCATTTTAATGGAGAAGAAAATGAAGCACTGGAACTGCTAGAGTTAAACATCTCATCAGAGACTTTAAATGGAGATTGCTTGTCTCTAAGAGATACGCTCTACTTCAGCCACAATAGATTGCACTCAATTGTGTTCAGCCACATAGCATGGATGGAATAATTCTCTAGACTGCAAGAATCATTAAATAAGAGCCATGACCTATATGTAACATATTGGAGGTTAAAAAAAATATTGAAAGCTTGTTTCTTTAAAAACTAGGGAGCCTTATTGATCTCATAACAAAAATATTTCAAATATTATATGTTGTGCATATAAAATATGGTAAGTCTGACTTTGCTACTACATAATATGTCAAATCATCCAAAAAAGCTTATCTTGGCAAATGGAGCAGAACTGGAAAGGCATATTTGACTTGACAAGCATATGATTCTTTTTTAAAAAAAGTAGCATTGACAAAGTCACATTTTGCTGATTTTCTACAGCTAAAATAGTTTTGTAGGATCTGAAAAAAAGGCCATAGCTCAATGATAACCATATGCATTGCAGGAAAAAGGCCACTGGATCACATGAGATTTTAGTGGTTATGAAAGTAATCTTGTGAGAATTCAAAGGCAGCATATCAATCTCCTCACATAACGATTTGGAGATGAGTGGCTAGAACAAATAATAATAATTCATTGACGTCCCTTGCAAGCAGCATGTGAATGTGCAAAGCATTCATTTGCACATGGACAGGAGCTAGGTTGTGCATGCAAAACCATCCTCCCCCCACTGCTGCTACCACCATGTTAAATGAAACTGCTGGTCCAGGGAACCCGAAAGGTTGTGGATCACTGCTATATAGTACCTTCTGTTAACCTTGGTATAACAATTGTTTTAAATAGGGATGGAACATAACGATGTTCAGCCACCATTCTTAGTTAAGTAATCCTGTTTTAATTTTTTTTTCTTTTTTTGCTATCATACAAATCAGGATTCAGCTATCCTTTGAATTTTGGGATGCAATTTCATTCTAAAAATGCTCACATTTTCCATATGTTTCCAGTTAATAGAAACTTGATATACAAATGCATTTTTATAAAGACGTTTGTACAATTTAAACCAGAACATTTATAATATTTTTTAAAAAAAATCTGGAAAAGAACTGTCTAATGGCTGATACCTTGTAAAGATAGTCTTTGACTTGTGACCTTAATTGACTCAGGAATTACAGTCCTGCCAGTCATTAAATGACTGATTTAATTTTATGACTTTTTTTTTTTTTTTGCAGTAGTTGTTAGGCGAATCACCCATTTTCTGTAATGGGTGGTTTTTTATTCTGGAATCTGGAAATAAATGCTGGTTTCAGCAATATATATATATAGAGATTCCCAAACTTGGGTATGGCTAGCTGATGAGAGCTAAATAGCTTGAAATAGATCTATACTAGTCTCCCTTTATTTATTTATCAGCATAAGTATAACATATATATATATATGATCATGAAATGCTGAAAATGGCTGTAAATATGGCCTGGTTGCCAGGTGCCCAAGGCGCATCACGTGACTGTGGGACGAGCAACCATCAGAACTTCAAATTGGGGTCATAAGTCCTTTTTTGGGGGGGGGGAACGTTTCATCATAACTTTGCATAGTCCCTAAGTGATTGGTCATAAGTCAAGAACTATCTGTAGTCTGATTTACAGTGAGGGCCTCAATAGTCATTTATACTTCCCACCCCGCACCCCTTAATTTGGCAAGCTTAGTTTATAAACCTTACAGTATTGCTTCCGGTCTTTTCCAATCACTCTCTGTTTGGCAGTGCCTGGTTCTGTTGGACCGAGACGACGATCCTGCAGGCTGTTGTAGAAGCCAAGGGTGCGACGCTTAGCTTTACGAACAATGTGGCAGACATATTGGAAGATCTCTTCGTAACAATCTCCGGGTTCCATATAGCTGGCCACAGTGCTGGAGGACAGGTACCGTGCTCGCTGCTCCTGCATCAGTTGGTGTTCTCGTTGCTTGGTCTCGGAAAATTGGGTGGCAATGACTACTAGGCACAGGTTGATCATAAAAAAGGACCCCACCTGAGAAACAAGAGAAAAGGCATGGATTAAGCATTAATGGCAGGGGTTTGTGTGTAAGGGGGGGGGGGTGATTAAAGGTAAAAATAACCCCAAGGCATAAAACACTGATGTGTGTGTTTGTGTGTGTGTGTGTGTGTGTGTGTGTGTGTAGTCTAGAGTCCCAAGGATTGCAAAATCTTTTCCTCAGAACCTGCAATTCATTTTGCTTCCACTGTCAAATTTTAGCTGTAAGATTGCTGAACATCAGTGCCACATTTTCCTGACATTTTAGGATGAAAGTCTAAAAATGCAATAGAAATATTACAGCATAAGCCTCAAATGTGTTTAACGCTGCTAAAATGAAATACTTTAAAATAGGGAAAATTCCATTCCTGCCTATGGATGTGCACGACAACAGAGGCCATATTGATTTGCCCTTTCCATTCTATCAATTAAGATAAGGTAAGATAAACTTTATTGTCACTTTATTTCTGTGAACACATTAAAAATGAATTTCTGATGCCTGCGATAGATAGATAGATAGATAGATAGATAGATAGATAGATAGATAGATAGATAGATGGAGAGTATGTGTGTGGGTGTGGGTGTATGTGTACACACACACACACAAACACACACACACACACATTACATACATATATATACACCAGTGGTGGGTTGCAGGCAGTACACCCTGGTACGGGTGTACCAGAGCCTGCCCAGAGCACTGGGTACCCTTCCGGTATGGTGCTCCGGAGGGCCCACCCGTCCACACGCCGTACCTGCCTTTAAAGTCTTTGGTGCTTCCGTGAACGCGCATGACGCATACAGTGCCTGCGTGATGCTCTGCTGAGCAGCTGGAGCATCGTGGAGGCTTGCAGAGGTGTCACTCGACAGTACGGCGCATGCATGAGCTGCGTGCATGTGCGCGTGTGCCGTGTACGTCCATGTGGACGTTGCCGGGCCCGTTCCCACCGTACCAGTTGGAACGGGATCCGGAACCCTGATATACACATATATCCTCCTCTACTGGCTTCATATAATGAGAACTGTACTTTAACTAGCTTTACTTAAGCTTCGTATAATCCCCGACCTCCGGTCCTTCCTACGGGCCCTAAAAAGTTGGCTTTTCCAGCAAGCCGGCCTGGCCTGAATAGAATAAAATATAGGATTAATTTGGCTGTTAATTTTAATTTAATTTTTAAATTTTTATTGTAAATATCAATTGGGGTTTTTTTTGGATACTTTATTTAATGTCCCTTTTAATTTTTGTAATATGTGTTTTCTTTTATGTTGTATGCTGCCCTGAATCCTTAGCAGAAGAACGGCATATAAATCCAATAAACCTAACCTAACCTAACTACTGGAAATCACCAGATTCGATAAAGATCATTTAGATTGTAAGCCTGTTTTTATTTTCTAGTTAAAAAAACAAACACTTCTATACTTCTGGTTTGTTTTTTAAAACCATACACGATAACAATATTTATTCTTATTTTAAAAACTCAGGAAGGATGTTAATAATGGTAGTTCTGGTGTTATGCTAATATCATATACGTTCTTACTCTTAAATTAAATGTCATGAAAAGGTTGTTTTTTTTATAAAGAGGACTCAAACATGTTGATATGTAGATCCTCATGTCATTCCAATTAACAACAAACAATAACTGAATTTATTTTTTCACCATCCATTACTTATCCCATAGCCTTCATCCCATAGACAAAATAATATTTGCTATTATCCTGTGCAACATGACATAAATCTCAGGATAAAAATAGCAAATAAGCATCTTTCTAAATATCTTTCAAAGTTCAATCTGCCTAAAGAGCAACTGTATGAACCTCAGGCTAGGAAGATGTAACAGAAAATAAAGGGAGGATTTAATACTGTCATCTCCCCAGGCCATAAAAGGAGGGAGAGAGTTACTGTTTTTCCACCTAGAAGCTTTCAAACATAATTATCCAGAGAACAATAGACCGCGATGGCCTTCTACTCTTGCTGCGCAGCTCACCTAGACAAAGGTGCCAGAAGGCTCTATCTGATAGTCATTTCATTCACTTTTAGCATTTCAAAGGGGCCAGGCCTCTGCTAGCACTTGAATTAGCCTTTGAAAAACTAAGCCTTTCCTGGCCAGCTTCAGGATCAGAACAGTTCACTATTTCAAAATAAAACAGTGTTCTTTAAAAGCCTTTGACAGCTGTTTTAAAATAGTCGGGCAGAATACCAGGAAGAATGTTACCAATGGAACACTTTGCTTCAAAACTGGGGGATTCCTACTTGCTGGAAGTTTTTGAATGAGGGCAAGCTAGATGGCCAACTGCTGAGCGGCTGGATGTATTGTAATGTAAAGTTCTTTCCATCGCACACATTTTGCAAGATTTATGAAATCTGTTAAAATAGTATTCGCTTTTAATTCACCTGATTCACTGGTTTGCAGACATGTGAAGAACAACAGGGTGCTTTAGAATTGTTAAATACATGCGGTATTTGGAGTCAAAGCAGGAAAGGTGTTTCGGATATGATGCTTGTCCATCGTGTTCAAAGAGAGGACCTTGACATCTAACAGATTGTGGGCTGTCCATGATGTGCCCGCAGGTGGCTGGTAAGGGTTATACTGCCACATGTCGGGCAGACATGTGTGGGCACCATTGTTGCAGCATTTGCAGCTCTGGCTTGTGCTATGGCTGTTATTCTGTCTTCAGATGTCTGGCAGCCTTGATGGATCAGCGTGTGTCATGTTGATCAATCTTGTGCCAGGGTTTCCCAGGAGGTGGCGTCAATTTCCAGGGAGTTGAAGGAGGCTTTCAACATGTCTTTGTATCGCTTCCTTTGTCCCCCGTGAGCTTGTTTTCCTTGAGACAGCTCACCCTAGTGTCTCATCTTTGCAACATGGCCTGTCCAGCGTGTCTGGGCTTTCATCAGTTCACAGGGTGTGAACCAGTGGTGAAATTCATTTTATTTTTACTATCGGTTCTTTGGGCGTAGCTTGGTGTGCATGGCAGGGGAAGGATACTGCAAAATCTCCATTCCCACCCCACCCTGGGGCCAGCCAGAGATGGTATTTGCTGGTTCTCAGAACTACTCAAAATTTACACTACTGGTTCTCCAGAACCTGTCAGAATCTGCTGGATTTCACCCCTGGTATGAACGGATGGCAGGTCTACTCTGGAGAGGACTTCTGTGTCTGGCCCATTATCCTGCCACTGGATCCTCAGTATTCTACGGAGGCAGGTCATGTAGAAGTGGTTCAATTGCCTAGCATGCCTCCTGTATACAATCCAATTCTCACTGGCTTCGGACATAGTGTGAATGCACTCACAACATCAGCCAGCAACCTCTTAAAAAGTTACTTTCTTCAGTGCTTGTTGTCAAGTACAGGAAATGCACTGTTGCTGGGATCAAAGGACCTTTCCTGTTTTGAATCTGAATACTTGCATATGCTGTTTGAATTATATTGATCCCCATAACATTGAGAATTTTGCCAAACAAGTGCTTTTCTTTGTCTATGTCCTTTGAGCAAGGATTTTGAAAGCTCATTCCAATTCCAAACATGTATTTTAACTTACTTTTTTTTTGTTCTTATTGTCTTCCTATTTATAGAAATTCTTACTAGAAAGAAATAGTGAGTATGTCAGGTTATGATTAGGGAATAGCAACTTTTTGCAACTCAGTGCTTTCCCAACTACTGCATTTTGGAGTTTAACTTTTATAATACCCTCTCTTTGTTTGCAAATCAACAAATAAAATTGCAGGGATGAGGGTCCCACACGAAAGTGGTGTCTTAGCTTAATAGAAATGGTGGGAATTTTAACTTCAAGTTACAGAAAGACAAAAATGGAAGAACTGAGAACTCAATTATAGTCGTAAGTCCTCAACCTACATTGAGCCCAGCCTTTCTACTGTGAAGTGAAACATTTCTTAAGTGAATTTTGCCCCATTTTACAACCTTTCTTGCCACAGTTGTGGCAACTGAATCACTGCAAGTGTTATGTTAGTAATACAGTTATTAAGTGAATCTGGTCCTCCCACTGTTTTAGTTTTTTTAAAGGTCACAAAAGGTGACCACATGACTCAGGGACACTCAAACTGTCAGAAATATGAGTCAGTTGCCAAGCATCTAAGTTTTGATCACATGACCATGGGAATGCTGCAACAGTCATAAGTGTGAAAAATGGTCATAAGTCACTTTGCAGTGCTTTTGTAATTTTGAACAGTCACTAAATAAACTGTTATAAGTTGAGGACTACGTGTATTAGAATCTAAGGGCCTTGCTTTAACCATTATTGTATGCTTTGACCATTATTGTAGGTTGATTGCATAGGAATAATTATGTAAGGAAGGGGAGACATCCCCCAAATGGTTGCTGAATTGTAGAAATTTTTCCTTTTCCTGCTGACAGTTTGCTGATTTTGCTTCCAGAGCTGGTTCTCTGGCAGTGTTGCTCCCTGGATTTGAATGGGAGCACTTAGGGATGACTCAGATGACTTTTTTGGATGGCTGTAGATCTATCTGGCAAGGGGTGCTATGGAAAATATTCAGAAGCATGTTGTTTTGTGATTTGGAACCAGTTAATTTGTTGGAAAGAAATTGGGACTGTACAGACTTAGAATTAACTAAGCTGGTGCATACACCTGTTTGAAGTATAAGCCTGCATTCTTTTACAACAGCAGAAATTACACAGAGTGGAGAAGCAAATTGGCTTTCCCCACAAGGATGGAAGAAGATGGGGGAATGGATTTATCACACTTAATCAGGAAGCAATTTTATCTGGACTTTGTTGGGAAGATAGCCTGATATTTGGAGATTGAACTTATTATATTTAATCAGACAACTATTGATAAGAAATTGCATTAAGAAACAAACGTTGATATTTGATACAGGATGAATTACTGTTAATCTCTGGGACAATATAGGATAGCTAAGATGCTGTGATTCTTAATCTGGTCTTTTGTGTTTTTGTTTGTTTTTTCTGTTTTTAATTTTTTGGAGTTTTGTATTTTTTCCTATTCTTAATTTTTGGTACTGTAATCAAGGAACTATTTAACAAGTATAAAACCACACTTCCACCAACATTGGCAGAACAAGTTACTTATATAAATAGGGAGCAAATCCACACTCACTGGCCCTGGTAATGTTACCTAGTTGGGTAATGAAACATCTGTGCAAATAACCAAGCTCAAAGAGCACTGTGGACCCCACAATTGAACCCTGAGCCCTCAAATATTCATTTCTATTAGAAAATGTATTATGAGGGATTCTTGGTGCTCTCTGAGCTTGGCTGTTTTCTTGCACATGTTTCGATATCCAAATTAGATAACATCATCAGTACTAGTCTGTATTACATTTTGCTTAAATGCTATTTTTATTAACATGCATAAAGAAGAGGGAATGCTAGTAAATCAATGCTACTTCTGCTTCTCCTAAAAAATCCCAGGGCTCTGAACCCTGCACCCCTGTTTTAAGGAAACCAATTAAATAACTTTTCCAGCCAGTCTTTTTTTTGGTGCCCACTGTTTCCTATACATCAGCATTGGCTACATTGCCTTCATATGCCTATATTGGCATATTGCCTTCATACGTCTATTTATGTCTATATGGCTATATTGCCTATATTGTAATCCAATTCAGAAGAATTCACAAAGTGCAGCATTTAGGAATCTATGAATAAATTGTCAAGGCCCTATGAACAAAGGATAACGAACATTCTAATTCTCAATAATAGTGTCTCTCTGGGTTAGTCATCAACCTTGATATTCTTCAATCCAACAATAGCCAATACTTTCCTCTTTTCTTTCCCCAATTGTTTTATAGGATTTTTTTTTAAAAAAATCCTGCTCAAATCCTGCATGTAGATATAAACTAAAAACACTCAGAAAATCTAAATATAGGTTTTTTTTTAAATAAATAAAGTTGGAATAGTTTGATCCAATTATCAATGCTTTGACCTGAACATGAACAATAGGGGCATAAAATGGTATACAAATAATACAAAAGTATACAGATCTTTTTAATATAGAAAATTTCCTATTACAGCCTTTTTCAACTTGATGCATTGGATAGCTACTCCCAAAATTCTATGGCCATAGAACATTTTTGGCCATGTTCTGGCTGGCTGGGAAATCTGAAAAAATTACATATTTTGTTGTCATTTAAGTAGTTAGGGTTATCTACGACCATCACTAAGCTCTTTCCTTCCTGTCACATAAGGGATTTGTGGAATACTCTTTAAGTCTGTTTAAACTATAAGCTCTTGGAACATGATTATAAATTAGTAGTTAAACATGACAACAGATTTCAAAGACCTTAGAAAGAATTCAAGAATGGCAAAGTGAATTTGATTTTTTGCTATTTCAAAGAAAGGATTTGAAATCGGTATCTCCTAGAATGATTTACAACAGCTATTTTACTTCAAAGAACATAAATGTCCAGCTCCCTGGTTTACTGGGACGTAACATTTGTTTCTCTCATGTGAAGGGCATATTTTATCTACTTATTGAAGGGACTATTGTACTTACAATGATCAGCAAAATGAAGTAAATGAAGTTGTAGAATGAATGAGCATCCATCACATAATACATAATCTCCACCCATCCTTCCAGAGTGATCACCTGAAAGAAGAGGGAATAGGAAATATTTCAGTACCTGCAAGGAGATAGATAATCCAATTTTTTTTGTAAGGCATCTTAAAGAAATATTGACAAAAGCAAAAAATAAAATCCTTATGGACTATTAAAACAACTTTCCCTAGCCTGATGCTCTCAAATTATATTTCATAAGACAAGGTATAGGACTTATACCCCCATAGTGTTCCAAAGTAGTTGATGGGACCCTCACAAAACTTATCAGAACATTTTAAATATCATTAGAAATAATATTAGCTTCCTTAATTTAATGTCTTCTTAATTCTAATTTATTTTAACTTAGTTTAGTTTTTTCATTTAATTCTATTTGATTTAAAATCTTTTTTTTTTTTACCAACTCCCTTAAATTAAAATTAATAGGTTGCGCCTATTGTCTGCCTAAATACAAAATGTAGCTCCCTTTGCCAAAAGATTATGTACCGCTGGCTTAGAGAAACAGGACTGTTTCATGCCATACTCCTGAAATAAACCACAGTTCCCAAAATCAGCCACTTGGAGCAGACACTGCCAGGACTCAAGTAAAATTAAACAGACAGGTCCATTTCTGTTCTTTGCCGCAGGAAACCAAATATCTTGAGTAAACCCTGGATAAATCATTCTTGAAAAGGTGTTTTGGGGACCTCATCTTTAGAATGAGTAGTGGTCTTGGATAACCTGACTCAGATTACCTGGAATATAACAATCCACGCATAGCCAATATTATCAAAGTTGATTGCCCCTTTGTGTGGATTGGCATTGCCTGTACGACACTCATTGTAATACTGGTTCCAGTTAACACACATGCCACTGACGTTGAACTCCTGCCTGACCGAGGTATAGTAGAAGTAGTCGTCCTTGTCCAAGCAGCACACGTGGCCCCGTTCTTTGAGTGGGGGTATCTCTTGACAGCCCATGATACCATTATCGCCTGACAGTGAACAGATGAAGGGCATTTCATCATCCTCCTCAGGTTGATAATAGGGAGGAAGAGTGATGTTACCTTGGCTGAGAGAACACATGAACAAAATTGTTATGGCAAATATTAGAGTTAATAATATTTGTGTAGATTAGGCATAATGGAGAAAAATCACAAAATGTAAAGACCTGCAAATAGAAGTAGAACAAATGCTTACAAAAGAAAGCAAAGAAAGTACCAATAATAGTAAGTATCATAGGAGCAATTTCAAAACATCTGGAGACTAATTGGAGACTATTATCTCTGACAAAATCACTATCAGTCAATTGCAAAAGACAGATTTACCTGGAACAGCTTATATTCTGTGATAGTACAATACTTTTAATATCCTTAAACAACAATATCTCCTTATCCTAGATTTCTTGGAAGCACTCAGAAAGTGACCAACATCCCTACCCCCAAATCCAACCCCGAATAGCTGGCTGACTATAAGAAAAACCATAATAAAAATCTAGTAAAGCAGAGTATTAATAATGTTATCTATCCAGAGATATCAGCTAGAATTAGAAATATTAACAAGAACAACAAGAGTAAAATGCTCATTACATTGATTACAATATCCAGTTTAAGATCCAGTTCCATGGTTGTATGCTTGTTTGTGACCAGTTTCCCCATAGCACACTAAATCTGTAATTATTGTGTCAATGCTTGTTCTCTAAAGCCAAATTAGAAAGTAGTAGATTTCCAATCAGAAAGTCTTCTCTGAGTGCTAAAAACAGAGTGGAAAGTAATTTTATTACTCTATTTTTGCCAGTTCTATCCATTAATTCCACTGGTACATTAGAACTAAAAGAAGGTTCTTTCTTCTTGTACCCAGCTCATTGTATTTAATTGATTCCTCGAAAGCAGGAACCTTGGGCAGGTATTCAAAGAATGAAGGAAGGAAGGATTTCCTCTTTTTTAGAAAAGTTCAGAAAATTTGGGAATTGATATGGGAAATCTGGAAATGCCATTAGCATGTTCAGCTCCCTCTCTGTGTTTCATCCTGAACTCTAGAAGAGCACTAGTTTATAATTCTTGTTTGGAGGAGAAATGCTAACTACTTTTGATTTGTTAACTACTATTGGTTTGCTCATAACAAAGTATGATATGGAGAAGGAAACAGAAAATGTTGTGGCTCATTCAAGTTGACCCAGACCAATAGTTTGGAAGATGATCTGATGTGATTATAACTCAAGAAAATCCAATTTTTATATACTTGGGAAGAGATGTTGAAAAAGGCCAAAGAAAGAGCATTTTTTAATCCATTTTTTTTCCTTGAGAGAAAGTCTTGTGACACAGTTAGAACTAAAATAGACAACAGATGTTTCCTAGAGCAAATGGGTAATCTGGTACCATGCCAGCATATGGAATCATTAAGCATACTTATTTCTCAACATGTGATAGCAATACTTCCCACAATACTGAATCAAAACTTAAAATAGTAGAAGCTCAGAAAAATAAAAATCTGTAAAAATTAAAAAAAGAACGAATGATCTAAAAATACTGGAGTACAATTTTAAAACATGAGTTCACCCATTTTATAATCTGTTCCTTTAGTCATGATATTGGTTCAGATGTATACTAGATGTTTTAAAATGTAATGTGAATAAAACAAGTACCTGTTTGAATTTTTATAAGTAGGCAGAAAAACCACAGAAAATGTATTGAAAATGCTAAAAATGCTTTATAAATATGTACCATAAATGTATATTCATTGGAAAGTCCATATTGCTGTGATTCTTGATATGATATGAATCATAACATGAAATAGCTGATTCGACCGGAAGTTCTCCAGCTGGACAGACGTGCGGGGGATGTGGGCTCTCAAGAGTCTCACATGAACCATATCTGACAAACCAACTCCGAGATCTTTTTTAGATTGAAACCCCACTGGAGAGGGGGTATGAAGAAGGGGCAGCATCTCATCAGACCCAGAGGGAGGCAACAGGTCCCTCGCAGAACAGAGATTTACTCTCTGAATCGGAGTAGGGGCGGCAGCATGGCAACATGCTGCACAAGAAACTGACTTCCAGCCAAAGCAAGTGAACAGAGGTATGAGGAAGAGATGAAAGACTGGTAAGAAAATTCATATAACCCACAGTCATAAATCAAACTTGGAAAAGGTAAAGAACCTTGAGAGCATAAATAATATTGATTGTCAGAATGGGATTTTTTCAAAAAGAAAGAAATAAAGAAAAGGAAAATGGAGGGTTGAAACACTACCCCTCCCCCAAGCCATTTGTTTGAAACAATTCAGACAGAAAGGTAGAAAGCAGAGAAGTGACAAACCCACTCAAATACTAACTCTAAATTTGGCTTCCAACTTGCAACGATTGTGTTTTTAAAGGAGTCTAGGAGCGTGAAGATTTATTTCGTCCAAGTGTCTTTTAACGAACATATCTTAAGCAATCCCAATTAATAAGAGATGGGATGCAACAAGGGAGAAAGATCAAGAAAAAAGCACTATCTCCTCATTGACAACTGATAACCTAAAATTCTAATTAACCAACCGCTGTAAATCAGAACTTGGAAAAGCAGGAGGCGAAGAAGAAACATACCCAAGTTTTGGCTGTATACAAGCTTGTTCCAATTAATATATTTTGAGCAGCTATGACCAACGAGAGGTGAGGAGTGGCAGGGAAAGGAAATAATAACAGAGTCAAGAACTGGGAAATACGAAGGTTTTTTTCCTCCTTTTTTTCTGCAAAAGATTAAGATGGTTCCAGCTTCTCTTCCAGTTTTACAGTAGTTGAATTAACTAAATTTAAGGTGGACCAGAAACTCAAAATAAAACTTGTATAACTAACTGTAATTTTGGAACTGGACATTAAGGAAGAACAAAAGACCAAGATGGCTCCCGTCACTCTTCCCCACAGCAGCTGAAGTAGATAAATTTAAGGTGGATCAGAACTCTGAAATAAGAACTGTATAAAAAACTAACTTTGGAACTGGACATCATGGGAAGCTGGGAATTTGAAGAACTACATGAAATTATAAAACATATGCATAAATCATTAAAATCAAGCCTAAATAGAATTCTGAACCCAGAGAAGCAGGTATTTAAAGAAGGCAAAGAAGAAGGGGGGCAAGATAATGAAGGGGTAGAAATGGAGGTAGATAAAAAGCAGACAAAAAACTCCATTGGACTTGGCAGTGGTATAGGGAAAATTGTAAAAGGGGGATGTGTTCCAACAAAAGGGAATAAAAAACAGACAAAAGATGTTTTGGAGGTTGTCAGTGACATAAGGAAAATTGAACTAGGAGATTATGCCCCAACAAAGAGAAATATTCTGATGGTGGCTTGGGGAAAATTGAAGAGGGTGGACGTGTGAAAACAAAGAAAAGGGAGAAGGGAGGAACGGAGAAGTGGGACAAAAGACTTACTAGGAAAAAATCAGACAACTAGAAATTGTTATATGGGAAAATATAAAGCTAAAATAAGGGGTTTATTCCTAACTATGACAATAAAATGGAATTGCTAACTGGTTGAATATGATAATGGAAAGATAATTAAATAAAGGTTAAAATATATGGAATATGGACAAATATGAAACTAATATGGGGAGATTGTAAAGCAGAGGTCTGTGATTCATTTTTATACATGATAATTAAACTGAGTTGCGAATTGATTGAATATGACAATAAAAGGACAATTAGGCATGGGTTAAAATATATGAAACATGGACATATATAGAACTTTTAAGATGATGAACAAAGTGAGATATTTACCACTTGTTATTTTATATAATAGATTAAGGGAATTGTAATGAACATTGAACAGTAAGGATTACCATTTATAGACAATTAAGGATAATTAACCCAAGATATGGAAAAATGGAGAGGGAACATGAAATATACTTACAATGGGAAACTATTGAGATTTAAAGACAGAATCACAAATTGGGGGCATGTAAGGATGTATAATTATATAAATATAATGTGAGAATAGCTGGGAATTGTAACCAGTCTACATCTTAAAATTAGGTGGGGGAGGGGGGTGCTAAAAGCACAATCTATTTTTTTAAAGGAGGAAGATATGTTAAAATTAAATATGTATATTGAAAAGGAATTATAAATACCATCAACATAAAATGGAGCTTGCTCAGAAACTGAAATACACCAAGTAAATGAGATGAAGAATGTGAAGTAGAGGAGAGAGGTAAGGGAAGGAGAGGGATAGGAGACAGTGCGTGGGGGGAAGAGGAGGACAGAAAGGAGGAGTGGAAAAGGGAAAGAGGAGAAGGAGAGAGGAAGGGGAAGTAGAGAAGAGAAGGATGGCAGAGGGAAGAAAGGAGGTAGGGAGGGGGAGGAGAGAGGAAGAAGAAAGTGATGGATAAGGTACACATATGGTGTATGGAGAGCAGAAGAGCCAATAATTGTTTTTAGGAGTTGATGGTAAAATGAATTGATCTAAACATTTAATAATACAATATGATGTTGGCTATATAATAATGTAATATGTAATAGTATACATGTGATTATATATTATGAAATAAAAAAAAAACTTTATATCCAAAAAAACCATGAAATATCCTTGGGTCAAAGCAAAAATTTTGAACTACATATTTACATCATAGGCTGGATTTCTACCAATGTGTAAAATTAGAGAGAGGACAAGTTAAGAATCTGCACACATGCCAACATCCTGGAGATCTAGACAGACTAACAGAAAGGTTAGCACCACAGTTCTCCATGAAATTATCACCCTGATTCACACATCATCTGCTTCAATACTGGGGAAGACTGTGGGGAACCATATGAGTAGCTATAAAATCAGAAAGGGAGAAAAGGGAGAGGGTACTATTGTTTACTGTACAGTCTTACCTAACCCAACTCCCTCCAAATGTATTGTACAGTTTTCAGAACTCAGGGATCTTTCTGGATGAGAGTCACAGCAGTTAATTCTCCAACACATTGAAAGGGCAAGTAATTCAGTTGTTTAAATATACAGTATATATTTGAATTTTAATAAATTATAATACTTGGAAATATTTACTTGAAGTTATGGATTCTTTTACCCTGAAAAACTAGCAATCGATGTTTTTTGTCTGGATTTTTTGCATCAAGGAGGGAGTTGGATTTAGATGCACTACATCATCGTCTCCAACACTTTAATCTTATGTTAATCTTTGAATTTTCATGTTGATGGTATACATAATCATACAACAGTAATTTCAATAATCTCACAGGTTCCTTTCAAGAAGCAAATGGAACTTTTAGATGTAGTACACAAGACTGAGGGACTTGGGGACTGGGATTAGCTCAATATCAAAGATAAAATAAAATTGAGGGAGAAACAGAGACTTTACAAAGTTGGAAAGGAATAAGAAAGTCATTTCCTGAGCACTCACATTGTCAAGTTCTCATCCATGAAACAGCGATTCCTCAGTAGACCAGCCCACAGCTGTACACCGATGATGCCAAAGATGAAGAAGACAAAGAAGCAGAGAAGCAGAACATTCCCCAGCATGGGTAATGTGTCCAAGAGCAAATTCACCAATATTCGCATGCCTGAGAGAGGGACCAGGGCCAGGGAGAGAGGGATAGATCACCACAAAGGAACAATGATTGAAAGTGGAAAAAGAAAGAGGGGAAACAAGGAAAATATGGTAGTAAGACTAGAAAAAGTAGAGAAAGGAAGATAACAATATAGAAAGAAATCCTGAGCTTAAAAAAAATGAGAGGCAGCTAGAAAACTTACCATAGATGTGCAACTTTGAATTATGTAACAACAATATATTTAATCTAATGGTTGATCCAGCCAGTTTGTTAATGTTTTAATGTTGGATCTGTTCTTATAAACAGATTTTCATAAATGTCTAAGATACAGGAGGTACTTCCCATTTTTAGTGTTTCAAGATCCAAAATGCTAAAGTAAACAAGAAATACCTGACATTTTTTAACTGAAATGCATTCCACACCATGGATATTGTTTAAATAAAACTCTTTAGGGGGAAAAAAACCCTCATGATCATAGTATTTTAGCACCTACCTGTTATTATTGTTGGATCCAGGTTAACTGAATATTATTCTTTTCTTACGCATGTATTCTTTAAAATTATCAAATTGAAACTGTTCAAATGGTTGTCTGTGTTTCTCCCTAACTTTGCATAACTTTGCCAAGATAAGAGGCTGATTGGTAAGAATGGTCTGTGCCTTTTGCTAAATTAATCATAGTGCTTATGTATTTCACCGTACCTTGCATTTCAATAATCCTTTTAACAAACAGTAACTCTCTTAATCCCCCATTTACTTTTCTATCTTTTCTGAAAAACCTCACTATACTGGATGGGTCCAGGGAATTTCATTTAACAAGATGTTGCATGTAGGGCAGTGTATAAATGACTAATTAGCTATTTATAACTAGTTCATTACTTCAGTTGGCTTGGGAGGGGAAGAGAGAGGGAAAGATAAGATTAGGATTCTGTGACAATTCCCTAAGGCACTAGCTAATCCCCTTTTTATGCCCTCTGTCATATAATTAGTTACATTATTTTGTGCTTTCCACTTTGTCTCATTTTCCTGTGTCATTGTTTTCCAGCAATTGGGAATAAAAAAAAAAAATCTCTGAGCTCAGAAATGTGCATGGAACTGAGCTCCATGAAGAATTAAGGTATTCACAGATGAAAATATATATGTAGCGGCATGGATTTAATACTTATAAAAGCATTCTGAGTTTCAGTAACCTCATTTCTAGATAATTCAAGTCATAGCAAGAGAAGAAAATAACTCACATAATACCAGTGATGAGAGATTGCATTTATGTATCTAATCACTTATCATACTTAACTCCAGGGACTCCAATTTTCATCAATAAGATATAAAAGATGTAAAATCATTTTAACCATTGTACGTCTTACACATTAAAAATACCCTGATTTAGTTCTTTACAAGTATATGAATAATAAATGATGAAAAACAAAATGCACCATTCTTTCTTACCATATAACAAGTGATATTTGGTCATACATCCAAGAGCTAAGTAAACAAATGGTGCAAAAGAAATAAGGTTGATTTCATGGGGACTGAATCAGTGACTTTTATGCAAATATTATATGGCCAAGTACCCTAAATTAATGAGACCATTGTGAATGTAAACATTAGTATATATGAAGTCAGCAGCAAAATAGATGACATGGAATTAGAGTTTTATTAAAATATTCTCCAACATGGTGCCATCCAGTTGTATTTTACTACAGTTATTTTCTTCATTCATTCTGGCTGGTAATCATGAAAACATTAATATAACACAGATCAAGAGCATCAAGTTTGCCCTAGGGAATTAGTAAGAATTTCATACCAGGTAAAGATGTATGGGGCAGAAGAGGTGCAATAACAATTTATCCGGGAAAGTCCACTGGGGAATCTTTAGCTTTAGCCTCATGTATCTGAGACTGAACCTCACTGAAATAAGTGGGACATTTGCAGTAAACACATCTAAGACTGCTGTTCTAAAAAAAATGTAATGCCTTTTTAGGATGATTATTTTATGTCACATTTTAATGTAATAACCTTCTCAAAATTACTTAAGAATGATAAAATATGAGTTAATTCTGGGGGAAGGAATGTTGCAACAAAATGGGTTATCTGCTTAATGCTTCTGGATATCATTACATGCAGGCCAATGGAAAGCAAGAATTCTTTAAGCATGAAATCTCTTCCAGTAAAATAGATATAATTAATTTAGTCCAAATATTTTTCTGTTTGCAAATATCCACTAGTATATTTTAATAAATAATTCCATGGGAAACATGCTTCTCACTCAATTTATCATAAGTAATTAGTTAACAATGAAAGGAAATGGGATACAGACAAGTGAAAATGACTAGAGGAATTTAATGGTATCACTGGTAACTGGTAACGTTTGATGCAGAGGAGATTAAAATCAACTAGTCAACTACTGGTCACTTGGACTGAATTTTCATTTACTTCAAAGTGTTTACTTTTGACTTAATAACTTCAAAATATGAAACACATTGAGCTACAGTCAGGTAAAATATCCTTTAAAAAGTTTGCAAAGACACCATCTGAATGGTGCCATTTAAAGTGTGAAATAAGAACCTTATGGAAAAGAAAAGATACATCAACTCTTTGATTGATTATATTCTTAATTCTCAGAATTTCCTGAAAATAATTTGATACAAACAGTAATAAAATCTAAAAGCCTTATTATTACTTCATTCCTTTGCCAAAGCAAGATGGATCCGTAGGTTTTTCTAGCCCTGTAGTAGATGTATTTTATGTTTTAAATTATTGGAACTTTCTGATTTGTAATTAAAATGGTATTCAAGTGACAGCTTTTTTAAACAAAAAATCTAAGTCTCTAGAAGGAAGAGATAACCCAGGAAAGCTACAATACAAAAGTCCATTTTAAAAAGTTTGTATACATTCATTTTGAGAAAATGTTCTTTGTCAGCAGGAATCCAGTTGTGACTATAATAATATATAAAAGAACAGCAATCCAATAAATGACTAGTACCTATCCAAAATCCAACACCTAGGGTTAGTTCAAAATGTTATCCCTCTCTTTTGGAATATAACATTACCCATTTTCTGAGACATCAAATTATCCAAGTTTAGGGAGACTCATACAATATAGAATTGCCATATGTGCTGGGAATTATGAGAATTCTCATCCAATACTTGGAGAGGTTGCTTCTAGTCTTCTTGGTTAAAGCATACCTACTTGCATGATGTCAATAGTAAACATGGACAAATGTATTCAACCGGTATACAACAAGGCCACAAATGCATAATATAGTATCTTAGTAACATGCATAAGAAGCCATCAGGAAGATTCAAGTATGTATCCCATTGATTCTTTCCAAATTATTGCATTATGTACAAAGCAATGCTATTTTGTGAAATGCAAGTCTTGATTCCTGATCATTTTCTGCTCATTATAAAGAATCACTGGAGCACTCCAAATAGTAAAGATCATCTATGGCCAGAATGGTACGTGTGCCACAAGTGGCACACGAAGCCATTTCTGAGGACACTCGAGGTGGGAATGGGCTTCCAGTTTGCGCGTTGGACTGTTTTTCACCCTCTGGAGGCGAAAAGAGAAGCCTCCTGAAATCTCTGGAGGGAGAAAAATGGGCCAACAGGCAACTCAGAAGTCTGTTCCTAAACTTCTGATATGCACGTTGGGCCATTTTTCACCCTCCACAGATTCCTAGAAAGTGTCTGGAGCCTGGGGAAGGAGAAAAATGGACCTAACGGGAAACAGAAAATGGGGCTCTGGAGGAGGTGGAGAGGCAGTTTTCGCCTCCCCCAGGCTCCAAGAAAGCCATGTGCGCATGCACAGGGCAGCGGTGTGTGTGTGTGTGTCATGTGCACATGTGCAGGGGGCATGATGCCGGGGGGCATTAAATTATAGCGGTGGGCACAAAATAGTGTACATGTGTGTCCGAGGCTAAAAAGGTTCGCCATCAGAGATCTATGGTCTCAGCCAGGTGTCAAGGGGGTATCATTAGTTTTACCTTTATATTTCTGAAAATTCAATGGTTTGTTTCAGCATGTCATCGTAATAAAAAATGTCATTATGCAATAAAAACCCAGTGGCAGTGCTTTCTGCCACCCTCCCCCTCCAAAATAGTGTTAGCACATTCATTATATACAACAACTTAATCAAGTTTCACTAAAGTTTTGGTGGGTCATGAAAACCATAGGTTGCTTATAAACGAAGCAATTCCCCCTCCAAAGCCATTACATCATGGATATTTCAATGCTAAATGAAGAACTGGCTATTTTCCTAGGCTCTGGGGACCATCACAATAGTGTGCCCCAGAATACAGTTTTATTTTGAATGTTTTAGGCCTTTATGATTTATGGTCTTTGCTGATTGACATCTGATCTGATGCTGTTGATGTACAGTAGGTTAGCTTTAAGAAAATGAAAACAAATTAATATTTGCCTATATTTGCTAATTAGTTTTGTTGGACAGAATGACATTAATTTTCGTCTCTGCAGTTAGTAGCAGAGTGACAAGTGCAGCTCTCTTTCCTTTTCATACAATAACAGAACTTAAGATCAATGTGATAACAACTGAATGTTAGGGGGCACTCTGTCCTACTTGCTTTTGAGCAGATTCACAATTCACACATTACACTTGAAGCAATTTTCACGTTTTTCTCATATGCCCATTCTGGTCTGAAATGTGGCAGAAACTGTGAGATTCTGACGGCAAGCAAACCAGTCTGGACCCAACAGGCACCTTTTCAATAATGGTTTGTAAAATGATTCTTTGTTTCTTTGCTGTCTTCCTCTCCCACTGTTTCATTGTGAGATAGACAGATAGCTAGACAGATTTGTGTATGTGTCCATGTGTGTGTATGAGAGAGACAGAGAGACTCTGTCTCCATTAGCCTTTTTATTGCTAACGTCTCCTCACTGTGCTTATCTTCTTTGCTATTCTTTTCTAGCTCTCCCTGTTTATATTCTATTATTTGGAACTCCATCCTTCCCTCCTCTCTATTTAGCCTTTTCCAATGCCAAAGCAGGAGCCACACTGGCTCACAGTGAGGAGCAGGAATATGAAAGAGACGGTGACCTTTTCTAAGGCTGTATTTTTTTTTTTTAAAAAAACAGCCATTCTGTGTGAAAGGGTATGGATTCTAGGGAGGAGAATTCTGATGAAGCGGTATTTGGCAAACAAAACAGGCTTCTGGGACATCAAAATGAAAAGAGGCACAATGAAGAACAGCACACACAGAATTAAATATGCATGGATACCAGGTGTGGATTCTGAAAAGAGAGAAACAGAAATGTAGAAATTGAACCCTGGTCTCTAGTCTTACAGGGAGACATATTGAAGATCAGTCACTGATCAGGAGGTTTCTGGCTGGCAAATATGTACCCAAAGTCATAGTTTGTGAACCATCCTTTTTAATAATATACTCCCTCACCATTGACTATTGAGAGAAAATATGTGTGCAAATGGAAGAATGGTGCACACTGCTGGAAAGACTGCTTGTAAATGATGACTTTTAAATTTTTTCCTATCAGATTGGATGGATGATTCCGGAATTTCTCTCTCAGAAGGAGAAATTGTCCAAAAACAGAACTCTTTTGAAAAGACAAATGGCAGCAATGCTGGTGAAAAAAATTCAAAGGGAGTAATTCCTTCATAATATCTTGAGAATATTCCTGAGAAGCCAGGAAGCTGCAGATCGCTGGGGAGATAATTGTACAATGAAAGACAGGATATTCACACCCCTTTCTTGGCCATTTCATAACTAGAAAGATGCAGGAATTCTATATTCTATTTATGTAATATACTCTGAAATTCCCCCCTTTCATGAGAGACGGCAGAAGAAACCGAGAAGCTACCTTTTGATCCCATGAAAATCAATAGTATAATTTTGGAGGGGAAAATATTTGAACTCCCCTTTGGAATGGTGGGCAAAGTGAATATATTCTGGAGGTGCCTCAATGCCTTTTCTGACAAGCTTCTGTCAACTTTAGAGAATCCATGTCCCCTCCAGACAGTTCCTGTCAACTTCTATTAACCAGCTGCCACTGCCGAAGCTATCTCCAACGAAGCAAGTAGCATGTGCCAACTCTTGGGAAAAAGAAGTGATTTCGAAAAGGGTGAGAATGTGTGTGTATGTGTATGTATGTGTGCGTGCACCCAGGGAGCACAAACTGCAATTAACACACACAGACAAATCTCATATTTAAGTTCCAATCCTTTTAACATGCTTCCTTCTCATATGTTACAAAACAGAACATTTTTGTACATCCATTGTTTTTCACTGCATTTAGAGTCCCAAAGCCAAATTAACTCTTTGAGAAATAGAGTTTTCTTATGCAACATTAATCATTATAATTTCCTGGACCCTGCATGAAGATATTATGAGGCCTCCACTTAATAAAACTTCACCCAAAGGGCAGTTGACATTATTAATTCCATCTTCTCCATTGTAGCATGACTTGCTATTTGTGACCAGGTATAAAGAGGGCAAGATCTGGCTGCTGCTATTTAATGCCAGGATTGCCAGCCATAAATCTCTCATCATCCATAAACTTATTGTGGGTGAGAGGATAGATCTGTCTTGTATTACTGATATATATAGAGGTGACAGATGCCACTCCCCCTTGGAAATGAACCATTCTGGATCTGGGATTAGCCATGAACTAAGGGCAGGGAAAATGGCATGGCAATTATCAGGTAGAAAAGTTGGTCTCCAGGGACAAGCTGAGTTTTTCCCAGAGGCATCCCTGCCACTGTAACCAATGACATGACAATGTCACAAAAACAAACATGCAACTTGCAATTTAATTTGAAGGAGAGGGATAGTTGCCTCCATTAATTATCTTGCCGAGATCGCTGTGTCATTGACATGGAATTGACTTGTTCTATCAATTTCCACAGGAAGAATAGATCTACTTGCTTGGTTGATCCTAAGCAACTAGTGAATCTTTTGGTTTTTCAGAGGATTCTTGGAACCCTTGCTCACTTCTATTTAGATTATTGCAACATGGTCTATATGGGGCTACCCTTGAAGACTGCCAGAAATTGCAACTGGTCCAAAATGCAGCAGCTCATCAAGTTTGGGGTGCTAGCCAATTATGAATATAATATAAGGTCCTGGTTGTCCCCTTTCATGCTTGTGTTGGCTCATAGCCTGGATATCTGCAGGATGTTATCTAAAGGGAACCCATGGGTTGTTTCAGTGGGCTTTTGAGCTTCGAGGTACTGTTTTTCTCTCTTTCCTGGAGAGTGTTCAGTAATACGGACAGTGGTGGGTTGCAAGTTTTTTAACAACCGATTCTCTGCCCTAATGACTGGCTGAATGGGCATGGCTGGGTGGGGTCATGTGACTGAGTGGGCATGGCCAACTCTATGTCACTTGTATGGGTGGTACCTGTATGGGACAGGCAGGGTTGGGGCGGGAATCCAGGGGTTTCCAGTGGGAGGAAAGAAAGATCCTGTGTGTGTATATGTGTGTGTGTGTGTGTGTGTGTGTGAGAGAGAGAGAGAGAGAGAGAGACAGACAGACAGACAGAAGACAGACAGACAGAGACAGACAGAGACAGACAAAGACAGACAGAGACAGACAGAGAGAGACACACACAGAGAGCACACTGCCACCAGCCCTGATATAACCCTCGAAAATTGGATCGGATCTCTCTCTCCCTCCCTCTCTCCCTCTCTCTCTCTCTCTCTCTGAAAAGCCATAGATTTTTCATCAAAATGAAAATGAGATAATTTAGACTTTAATTAAAGACACAGATTAGGATTATTTTCCCCCACAGCATGATTTCTATGTGGCTTCTGTATCTTCCAAACATAGCATGCTTTCCAAAACTCCTCATGAGAAGGGGCAAGAAAGCTGTTATTTTCAAAAAATTTAAGAAAAAGGCAGGGGGGGGGGTTAGATCTGAGAAAATACATAAAATAAGAAACTGTGGAGGTTGGGCCAGCCCGTGGTCCGATTTGTCAGTTCTCCAAACCGTGCAGAATCAGAACAACCGGTTCAGGTGAACCGGTTCAAACCGGCAGCAAGCCACCTCTGAATATGGACTATAGTTGCTCTTTGACCCCTGGGAAATATATTCTATTTATATTTCTATAACCTTATTACCAAATCTATGAGCTGCTCAGAGTCATTAATGGAAAAGAATATAAATCTAGTAAATTTAAAATATATGATTTATGAATCAGACAACATATAGATATTGTCCAACCCCAGTTTGGTGCAAGGTCTGTGGAATTACTTCTTGCACAATACTTTAAAGTGAAGTCTCTTCAACTGATGGAATTTATTCCTTTTAGTATATCCGTAATTGAACTAGATGGTTTACACAGAAATACAGGACCATATTATGCAGGCAGAGAATATTATTAGCATCTTAAACACTCTCAGAAATAACTTCAGTTTCTTATTTTATGTATTTTCTCAGATCTACACCCCTCCCTGCCTTTTTCTTAATTTTTTTGAAAATAACAGCTTTCTTGCCCCTTCTCATGAGGAGTTTTGAGCATGCTATGTTTGGAAGATACAGAGGCCACATAGAAATCATGCTGGGGGGGATAATCCCAATCTGCGTCTTTAATTAAAGTCTAAATTATCTCATTTTCATTTTGATGAAAAATGTATGGCTCTTCAGGTGCTGTTGAATTACTGTTCCCAGGATATTTCACAGTGGCTAAAACTGCTAGGAGTCATAATTTAGCACTTCTGACAGGCCACTATTTTTATTCCTAGTCCAACTTTCTTCAGCCCAATATCCTTCAAATGAATTGCACAACATCTCCCAGCCCTTTTGGAAAATTTCTCATGCTTGAAGGTATGATGAGAATTATACCCCAAAAGATATGGAAGATTTTGTTCTTCGGTCACTTGGGCTAGGGAATATTTTTACCCCAATATATTTGTGTTTAATCTCATGTGCATTTTACAGAATGCTAAAGATCTCAGATCAACAACTTTATGTTCAAGCAAACAAGCAATGTATTTGGCATTAAGCAATTTACCAGGGGTCCTCAAACTTTTTAAACAGGGGATCAATTCATGGTCCCTCAGACTGTTGGGAGGCCGGACTGGCTGGGTGGGCATGGCTAGGTGGTCATGTGACTGGGTAGGTGTGGCCAATGTAGCAGTCCATTTTGCCTTTGCCCTTGCTGTATTTGCCCCTCCACTACTCACCCACCAGCCCTGGATCATATGGCTGTGAAAAACATCCTGAAAGGCTGGTTTTAAAGTGTTGTTAAAGACTTTTAAAGAACTACTTTACAAGCTGGCAGCTGCTTTTCAAGCCAGCAGCAACTCTTACCCTATTCACCCATCAGCCCTGGACCATGTGGCTGCACTGGTGAGATCACCCCTCAGTCAGCCCTTCTCTGTACCCTTCAGCTTTACCTTTGGCAGCAGCTGTGTGGTCAGAAATGGAGCTCAACCAGTGACTAACTAATCGGAAGTGCAGCTGGAGTGGATGCCTGCTGGAAAATAAAACAGACAGTGAGGGGCGGGGCTGAATCCCACCACTCTGCAGGCAGGATACTTTGCATTGGCCGGCCATATCTGGCCCACGGGCTGTAGTTTGAGGATCGGTGCAATAGACAATATAGGAATGAAATGCAGGTTAAAATTAAAGCCAGAAAGAAGAGGGAGTCAAACTATTCTCCAAGGCACCTGAGGGTAGAACAAGAAGCAATGGGTGGAAACTAATCAAGGAGAGAAGCAACTTAGAACTGAGAAGAAATTTCCTGACAGTTAGAACAATTAATCAGTGGAACAGCTTGCCTCCAGAGGTTGTGAATGCCCCAACACTGGAAGTCATTAAGAAGATGTTGGATAGCCATTTGTCTGGAATGGTATAGGGTTTCCTGCCTAGGGAGTAAATGGGACTAGAAGACCTCCAAGGTCCTTTCCAACTCTGCTATTGTATTATATTGTATTGTAAACATGAGTAAATGCTGAAGATCACCTTTAGTTTTAGCCAACCTGAAGTTTAATTACTTCATGGCAAATTTGTTGTATTATTTTGGTTTAGCAAGTCAAGGACAAGACAGTACTTGTCATGAGACAGTACTTGTATTTCTTACTGCATGAGTCACTGTCTCACAATTAATCCCCGCCCCAGTTAGTGGGGAGGGGTGAGGAATTTAACAATAGTAAATTAACTTGTTCCTAAGATTGCAGAAATGCAGGTGAAATTTAAGATGACAGATTGAACTGGTAAAGGATACAATAAGATTTTATTTTCATGTTTCAGTAACTGACACAAAGAAACACCCTTAACCAGTTTCAGAAGACATATCTTTGTGGTGCAGCCTTTGCCTCATTCTCATTCCACTGTGGAGGCAGCCTAAATGTCTTTTTTTCTCTAACAGTTTAAAGTCGTGTTTTCTATCTTTTTCCAACACAAGGGTTAGAGATCAGACAACCCATACTACCTCATAACATCACGTTGAGGATGATACAGTCAAGGACTGGCATCAGTGGTGGGATTCAAATTTTTTAGTACTGGTTTTGTGGGCATGGCTTAGTGGATGTGGTGTGGCTTGGTGGGTGTGGCTTGGTTTGTGTGGCAGGGGAAGGATACTGTAAAATTTCCATTCCCACCCCACTCCAGGGGAAGGTTACTGCAAAATCCCCATTCCTTCCCAATCAGCTGGGACTTGGGAGGCAGAGAATAGATGGGGGCGGGGCCAGTCAGTGTATTTATCGGTTCTCCAAACTACTCATAATTTCTGCTAGCGGTTCTCCAGAACTGGTCAGAACCTGCTGAATACCACCTCTGACTGGCATCTACTAATATCTTATTGGCTTAAAGCTGTTGCAGGCAGTTTTCCTTCCTAGCATTCACTAGGCACTGTACTTTATAACTATTTTGTTTGGGCTGTTGAGAAATTGGACACCTGATGTACACAGATATAGCTGCATATATAATGCCAAAGCTGCATTTTGCAAAGCATTATGGAATTTCACTGCCAGAAGTTATTGTTGCTGCCATTGACAACTTTACTTAGCTCTTATCTGCTATCCTGGACCTAATTCTTACCAACAGGGAAGAACTCGTTGAAGCAATGAAGATGATTGGCACCTTGGGTAAAAGTATTTTTCTTATTCTTGACTGTGATATTCAGATGTAAAGGAACTAAGAAAACTCAGTTTTACACACTGGGCTTTAGAAGAGCATCTTTTGATGAACTTAAAGGAACATAGGTCAAATCTAACATCATTTTTGAGGGGAAAAAGCATCTGGGCAAGATGGGAAATTCTATAAAATGACATGCTATAGGCTCAATTGAAACAGTCCACACAAGAAAGAAAAATCTAAAGGGGCCAGCAGGGATACATAGAGAGTACTGAGGAGAAAAAGTAAAGCAACATGTATAGGAAAGGGGGAAAGGGGAATCTTATCAGAGAACACAAAGTACTCTCTAAAAATAATGAGAACACAATTTTAAAAAAGCTAAAACTCAGAATGGACTAAGGCTGATGAGATACAAAAACAAAACATGTCTTTTGTGTATGTTAGAAATAAAAGGAAAGCCAAGGGAAGTATAGGTCCATTATGAGGAGAAAGTGGTGACCTGGTAATGGATGATGGTGATTAGTTAGAAATCCTGAAGAACTAGTAAGATCTCAGTAAAGTGTAGGGGAGCCAGGGATGTGCAGTCAGGGGAGGCAGGGGAGACAGGGCCTCACCACTGTCATCATGAAAAGAAAAAAAATTAAAAGGAAAAAGGCTGAGGTAGTTGCTGCCAGAGTCACAGTGGATGACTCCGCTTAGTGCTTAACTGCAGGAGGAGGCGAGAGAACCACGTGCCTCCTTTAGTCTATCTTTATGATCACTTGAGCAGAGTTAAGCAAGGGTTAAAAGGCAAAAGATTCCTTATGCAGAGGAGGCACATAGTTCTCTCGCCTCCGCCTGCAGAGGGCACTTTTTTTAGAGGTTTTTTTTAAACAGTTAAGCAGAGTCATCCACATGGTGACTCTAGCAGCAACTAGCCCAGCCTGGTTTCAGCAGCTCTTGCCTTTTTCTTTTTACATTTTCACATTTTCATCATGGCAGAGAAGAGCAGAGTTGAAATCCTCTGTGATACAGCAGGAAAAGGTATGTGAGTCAGAGGGATGGGGGAGGAATTCAAAATTATTGTAATTTGTAAGTAATTTTTTATTGTAAGTAATTTGTGTTTGTGTGTGTGTGTTTGTTTCTTTACTTCACTCAAACAAACTCTCTCTCAATTTGAGAGAGAGTTTGTTTGAGAAGAGAGGAAAGGGGGAGAGGCAGGGAGGGAAGCTTGTTTGAGAAGAGGGGCAGCTCGCCAGAAGAGGTGGGTCTTTTACCCGCCTCTGCTGGCAGGCTGGCACTTTCTTTCTTTTGCCAGGCCCCTCGCACCCGCATCCAGCCCGCTGGAGCTCGCCACGCCAGGGGAGGAATGGGCTGGGTGGGCTGTCTGTCTGGGGAGGGGGGAATCATGGCTGCTCAAGTGGCCCCCGCTGCTGCTGCCGCAGCTTGAGTGTCCCGGTTTGGTTCAGCCCGGGGCTGTGGATTGACGCCGTGGGACAGCTGCAGCAGCCAGGGGGTGTGAGAAGGCCGGGTGGATCGGCATTGGCTCGTAGATGGGAGTCTGGTAGGAAGCCACCAGGCTGGCGCTGGGGCTTTGGGGCTTCACTGGTACTTTCGGAAAGCCGCACCGGGGCTTTGGGGGGCTTTCCGAAAGCTGCTCCCAAAGTCCTGATGCGTCCCGCTCTATGGCTGTCGTCCCGCTCCATGGCGGACCCAGCGGCCATAGAGCGGAACGCATCGGGGCTTCGGGGATGGCTTTCAGAAAGCTGCACCAAAGCCCCGGCACGGCTTTCAGAAAGCCGCACCAAAGCCCCAACGTGTCCTGCTCTATGGCCGCTGCGTCCACCATAGAGCGGGATGACGGCCATAGAGCGGGACGTGTCAGGGCTTCGGGGGCAGCTTTCAGAAAGCCACATCAAAGCCCCGGCACAGCTTTCCAAAAGCTGCCCCCGAAGCCCCAATGCGTCCCGCTCTATGGCCGTCATCCCGCTCTATGGGGGACGCAGCAGCCATAGAGCGGGATGTGTCAGGGCTTCAGGGGCAGCTTTCAGAAAGCCACGCCATAGAGCGGGATGCGTCAGGGCTTCGGGGGTGGCTGGTGCTGGCAGACATAGGGCGGCTTTTGCCCGCTTGCCTCACCAGCCACGAACCTCACTGCATGTCACTGAGGAGAGCACAAATGTCACCCCTTTCTTCAAAAAGGGGGTCAGAGGAAACTGCAGACTGAAAGTTTATTTTCTGTGATGGGCAAATCTTGAAGCATATTGGGGACTATTTGGGAAAGCATGCTATCATCAACAGGAAAAAATGTTTTTACAACAAATTACATTGACTAATAAGATGAGATAAGCTAATATTCATAAAGTTACTAGCTTTATAGATTAGGGTAGTGCTATAGTCTTGGTGTATGTAGAACTCACTGGAGTCTTTGACAAAGTATTTCATTAAATAGTGAAATATGGGCTACCCAGTAGATCTCAAGTGAAATTATTTGATGTCCATAATATATCCCTGTTTCATTGTGACTACTACACTACTATTTTGCATGGGGCTATCTTTGAAAACTACTCCAGAACTGCAATTGGCAAATACCCATGTACTGATACAGTATGTGAAAGACAATATACCCATGTGTCTATATTGTGGGCCCTGCATTGACATTTCCAGATTTGCTCCAAAGAATTTTAACCATTAAAACCAGTACCTCATCCATGTAGAACAATGAATCGGGCCTTTTGGAGGTTTCCAATAGATGAAAGCCAAATTGGGCTCCAAACCACTACTATTCCCCACTTTATGTAATCTTACACTCTTTTAAAAATCTGCCACAATGGTATAGTTTTGCAAGACTGTTGTGTATGAGTTCCATTGTATCATAAAGTTTATTATCATTTATTTTCTATTTAAATTGTATTCTGACTTTTACATTTTATTGTGATGCTTTTATGACTGTAATCCACATATGTTTTTGGTAGTTGGTAAACAAACAAATTCAATGGTCTGAACTGATACGGGCACATATTTCTCTGTTGTACATCTTCTGCTCACCTGGTTTATAACATCTTGGTTAATATTATGCATTATCTAATGAAGAATTTTCCTACAGGTTCAACAGACTACAATGGCAAATCTAGTTTATTTTATTCTTTTTAATAAACTGCTAAGCGAAGTCAAACTCAAGGCCCGTGGACTGCATTCAGCCTGTGGGGTGTTTAAATCTGTCCCAGAGGGCCGGCCTGGAAATGGCAAAAGATTGGCCCGTAGTGCCTCTGGCAGCCAAAATGGGGCACAGGGGGGGCTGTGGGTCCCCCATGCCCCATTTTGGCCAGCAGAGTTCTGCAGGAGGCATCTACCCCATCTCCCTCCCTCCCCCAGCCCACAGAGAACTACAGTGCTAATCTGGTCCTCAAAGAAATCCTGTTTGACACCCTTGCTCTAAACCATAGTATAGTTTGGTGCATTGGGTGTATATAGTCACTGTAATTTTAAAAATTTCAGTTCATTCACTTCTTATTCTTACTACATCCGCTTATATTCTTCTATTGTCTTCATTAATATCTGTGGTCTGTCCAATTCTGGCACCATCTGCAAATGTCATTAATAAGCCTGACTTCTTTGTGAAGATTATTAATGAAGGCATTAAACAAAATTTGTGGAAAGGGCTGAAATGTTCCACTGTTAATCTGTGCCACGTCTAGCTAGGCACCTGCTCCCATCTCAGGCTATTTCTAATTTCGTATGCTTTTTCAGACACAATCATCATGCCATTTTCCAGTTGATGTGGCGGTTGTCTTATAAAAACCCAGGGAACAAAATTACTTCATCAATTCTCACAAAAACAACATTTTGATCAGAAAAGCTAAAAATATCACCAGAAACACTCTCTGTTTATATGCAGGGAATGTAAGCTAGGGAAATTAGTGCTATACGGATATTGATGTGACTAAGAGGAGAAAGTAGTAAAAATATGTATTACTGCTTTTCAGTCTGCTTTTTGTTCCTGATCTAAAAGGACATTGTTCATTTTAATATTCATAAATCACTAAGGTGGCATAATTTAAACAATGTAGGAAGAACAAATAAAGCTCTGCAACAAAATATTGCCATATATACCTAATAGGAGTGTATTTTGCAAATCAAAAGGGGAGAAAAAAAAACACCAATAGTTTTTCAAGGTCTCTAACTTCCTGTATTTTTTTTTTGAAGTAAAATAAATGTAACTGAAGAGCTAAAATACTGAGAAGTTATCTGAAGTCAAAGGCATCTGAAGGAGGTGCAGGATTGTAAAAGGCAAAAACAAAAACCAACATTGGTGATTGCAACCGCACAATTGAAGCTGCCATTTTAGCTTTGTAGACTCCCATCCTTGTCTAAAAAGTAACTTTTATAAAAATTTGACTCCTGCTGAGAACTGTGCAGCACACATTATTTTTTTTACCTGAAAACCCAAACTAAAGCTGCAATCTTTAGCTGTATCTCTGTGTAGATACCACAGAGTTATGGCAAACAGCTTTCTCTTTCACCCTGGCTATCCAATTTGCAGCATTGTTCGCTGTGGAACTACATGGCACCGTTGCCTGAATAATTTCTCAGCACAGCCTTCTCTGTTGGGTAAGAACAAATAAAACTACCAAGCTGCATTAACCTCTGCAAAGTTGTGTCATCTTCAACCCAACCTGCAGAGTTTCTGATTAATAGTATAGGCACTTGGTAATGATGCTGAGTGTATTGTCATTGAAAGGCTATTGTAAGGGTCACTTTCTCCCAGCCATCGTCCTTCTATTATGAAGATGGTAAGGTACAATTCACACACACACATTTTTGATACAGTAAAAATAATAATAAAAAGGGATAAGAAATGAAAAAGAACAAAAACCATAGTTATGCTTTTTACCCTTCTTTCTATTGTATAATTATCATCTTATTCTTTTCCCCATCACCTTTGGCTCTTTTGAATCCCCAAATTGTGAAATCATTATTTCTGTCTTTTCTTCTTTCAATAATAAAATACACTGCCATTAGCAGCTTTGTAAAGAAAATTACATACTTTGCTTTAATTAATAATTATTTTAGAAAGAGCAGGAACTCTTGGATGTTTTTTGGGATTTTTTTGCTGCTATTTCTTGAGAACAAGTCCTTTTGGATGAGAAAGTGGATAAATAATAAGCATATTGAGACTGAGATCTGGCTATTTAAAAAGTCTATATTTCTACTGATTTTCATGGGGGAAAAGAGTCTATATCTCAGGGCTGTTAAGAAACTTTCTTGATGTAAAGCAGGATGTGATGTCTCTGAAGGAAACAATGCTTTATTTTCTTTCTCAGATTCTGCAGTCTATTCCCCCACCCCTTCCATTTCAATCTCCTCTTTGTATTCCATGTATACTAAGCACACCCAACTGAGATTGGGATGGTTTTGCAAGAAGTATTTATTGTATTTCTATATAACTTGGGATTTCTCAGCATCTACTACCGTAGTATCACTAGATATTGTGGGTACATCGAGACAAAGATTCTCCCTTTGAAGACCAAGCAGAATGTCAGACTATGCTACTAGGCACTATATATCTAAGGAGATTCTCAGTCATCCAGGTCATGGTTGTCCCAAAGGTGCTTTTTCAAAAGGCAAATAGACTTTCTGGTTTTTCTTTGAAGACATTTCACTTCTCATCCAAGAAGCTCTGGGTGGATGGTGGGGTATGGAAGGATTTATACTTCCTGCAGATAGCTGGTCATTTGCATCCTTTTAGAGAGTTGTTAAGGCCACCTGGATGTTTATCTGTGTTATCAGGATCACCTGAGTAGTGCAAGTGGGTGTGAAGCCTTATTGGAACTGATGAAAAGACTGTGTTGTAGACTGGAGATAGATGATGTTGTAGCCTTCCCCCTCGGTAGAGAGAGGGATGAGAAGCAAAACATCTTCAAAGAAAACCAGAAAATCCAGTTGCCTCTTGAAAAATCACTTTTGGTACTACTATATAAGTGGCTAGGCAGAAATCTTACATACCAACCCATTGCCTCCTCTACTACTTAGGGCTGCATTTTAATAATCAACTATGAATTAGATAGACTGGAATGGCCAGGTAAAGGTGACTACAGAAAAGCTGAGGAATCCCAAAAGATCCCTGAAATTCTGTAACAGAGACATGCATCAGGATATTCCAAAATAGCTTTGATTATTGGAAGAAGTAAAATAGAGGTGGGAAGGAGAAAGAGTTGGAATTGGAATAAAGTGAGCAATGTTCTTATTAATCATATATGATGTCACTCTTCAAAACAAACATGAATCAACATGAATAATGGACTACCAAAAATCTATGTTTCCATGTGTATTCTAATTCATTGTCAGGTTGAGGTAACATAGGTCATATTGCCATGGACTGTACTGAATTTATATTTTGTGAATATTGTAGTTTTCAAGTGGTTTTTTTTTTAAAGTAATCTTTATTAGTTATACATTTTTTTAAGAGTAAAACATACAAATACAAATACAATTTTAAACATACACGGAACATTACCTTAGCTGGAACTTATGGTATATGTGGGCGACAAGGAGAACAGCGGGGACTTAAAATGGGGAAAGTTAAAAGTGAACATGGGTATTGTAATAGATCCCTGAATTTTGTAATGAGAAGATGTGGCTTAGAGACCTAAAAATGAGGAAGGAAAGAAAAAAGTTGGGCTGTGAATGACTGTCACCGCGGGGGGGGGAGGGGAGGGGGGGGTGTATGTTCAAGTGGTTTTTGATGCAAATAGACAAAAAATATATTCTGGGAGTATTGATCATGTTAATTTGTAAAATGGTTTCCTGGTCCAGGATGAAATATGGCAAATTTTAGGAAATGTTGAAACATTTTGAATTACAATTTGTCATAAAATTAATATACACTGCACATCTAAACATTGTGAATCAATATAAAAAACGTGAATGACTGTTCTTTTTCAGAGCTGAAAATACTTTAGATTTGTCAATATCACCAGTCATCTATTAATTGCTAGATACATAATTATTCTGTCTGTATCAACTTCTTAATGTCAACTTCAGTATGACAAAGTGTATGAATTCGATAAACTAAACATGGAAACTGACTCAACATGTCTAAATCCCCCACTCCGATAGACACACACTTATTACTCTACCAGTGTTGCTTTTCTACAGTCTTTAGGCACAGACTCCCAAGAGTGAGACTTTGGGCTTAAAAGAATGTGTGAGGCCGCTCCAAAGCACACAACTCATATAAATCATAATGTGCTGTCAAAGAGAAAGATAATAAACATCTGACATTCTTTTACAAAGATCGTAAGTAGAGCTTACATTTCTGATTCTGAAAGGGGTAGCAATACTATAGAGCAGGGGTGTCAAACTCGTGGCCTGTAGGCCGCATGCGTCATGTGCTGGCCACCCCGCCCCATTTTAGCAAAGGGGAAAATACCGTGATATGTCATGTGACAATGAGATGACAGGAGTTTGACACCCCTTGCTATAGACCAATGCATAAGCTCGCTCATGGTGGATCTACTCATCTGGAAAGAGTGCAGAGAAGAGCAATAAAGATGATTAAGGGGCTGGAGGCTAAAACATAAGAAGAACAGTTGCAGGATTGGGTATGTCTAGTCTAGTGAAAAGAAGACTAGAGGTGACAGCAGTTTTCCAATATTTGAGATGCCGCAACAAAGAAGAAGGGGTCAACTTATTCTCCAAAGCATCCAAAGACAGGACAAGAACCAATGAATAGAAACCAATCAAGGAGAGATTCAACCTAGAATTAAGGAGACAGTGAGAACAATTAACCAGTGATGCCAGAAGTTATGGATGCTTCACCATTGGAAGTTTTTAAGAAGAAATTGGACAGCTATTTGTCTGAAATGGTATAGGGCCATGATGGTGAACCTATGGCATGTGTGCCAGAGGTGACATGCAGAGCCCTCTCTGTGGGTACGCACACTGTCGCTAGCTGTTCTTCCAGGTTACGGTGCATGCATGTACGCTGGACAGCTGGCCCGGAGTGCATGTGCGTGACAGAACCTGGAAGAGCAGCTGGCCGCCACACTCTCTTCTGGGTTCCATGTGCTTCGGCGCACACTCCAGTTTAAGCACTCATACTGAAATGCTTAATTATCACTGGTATAGGATCTCTTGCTTGAGTGAGGGTTGGACTGGAAGACTGCTGGAATTCCTTCCACTTCTATTATTCTGTATTTTTTCTATGATCATGTGTATCCATCCCATGAAGCCCAAAGAAAGTTCAGAATCATATAGCATCTCATGCCATGGGTTGTACTAGAAGGTCCCTATCTTATCAACTGCAGTGATTCATTTAACAACTGAGGCAAGAAGTTTGTAAAATGGGGCAAAACTCAATTAACAAATATCTCACTTAACAACGGAAATCTTGGGCTCAATTATAGTCGTAAGTCAAGGACTACTTATATAAGTTTTGTCATGAGGAAATGAGATGTCCTGGTATTTCCATTATTCTGAACACATTTCGCAGGAGGGTGTAGAAGTATAATGCATGTTTGCCACTTTGAGTTCTTATAAAGTAATAAAGATAGGATTAGGAAAAAAAACTAGGGCAAAATTGATCTCTTCAAAGATAAAACTTATTTTTCAAATAAAAACTAATGAAGTGTAGAATGCAAGCCTGCAGTTTGCCATTCAGCATGGAAAAAAAATCTCCTGCTTTTCTGCATGATATGCAAATAATGGTTAATATTAACTTGCTAACGTCTGTGTGATGCATAGTTATGCAAATACTACTATCATTATTTGATCAGAGTTGATAAGTAACACAGTAAAATCCCCACTGTGTAGTAGTTATAGTTCTGTATAGTCTGCACAAATTCCATGCAGTGAAAAAAGGCAGTATTTAAAAGGAGCAGAGATAAAACAGATAATACTCTGTTTCATAAACTTCTCCCCTATTCTTCCTTCCATAATCATTTTAATAAAAATGTATCAGTTTTCCTTGGCCTGTACATAACCTGGAGAGAACATAATAAAATGGTATGGGGTCTCCTGCTTGAGTAGGGGGTTGGACTAGATGACATACAAGGTCCCATTCGAATCTGTTATTCTATTCTAAATACTTAGTTTAAATATGCAAGCAGCTCTATAAAATGAAAGCATCAATGTTATTACATTATGGCCCAGGAAATCCTAATAGTTCAGTTACCCTGTGGAGCCTGACTCATATTAATCTCTCATACAGAGACCTATAGTGGCATTAACTAGAACAAAAGGAAAATGGGGAAAAAAACTATGGCTATTATCTAACATTTATTTCTAGAGAGAGTCTAAAATATTTTAGATCGTAGGATGTCAAGGGGTTGTGCAAGACATCAGAAGTCATGTCCCTCACTGCTTGCTGGCTTATTGTATTTAGTTTTTCCAAATTCCATGGAATGGCCCTTTCAATAGCATGCTTTTATGTGTATTAGTTTTGCTTTAAAGCTGCTTCCAAATTATTTCCCATTTTAAAAAAATCTTAACTTTAACTTTGAGATTTAATGATTATGACAAGAGTGGGTTTTTTTTTGTTTGTTATAGAAATGGCTAGTATACTGTATATACTCGAGTATAAGCCTAGTTTTTCAGCCCACTTTTTGGGCTGAAAAAAGCCGCCTCGGCTTATACTCGAGTCAGTGAAAAATTTGCCCGAAATGGAGGAGAAAAAGGGGCGGGGCCATGCCGCTGGGTGACGGTCGTGAATGGCCCGGTGCCCCTGTGAGTTTCCCCTCCCTCTGTGTCAGTTTGCCGCGCAGCGCGCACCGCACCATCCCCCCTCCTCACGTTCTAATGTAATGCAGGGCTGTCTTACGATTCCCCTTCCTCCCCCTCCTGCCGCTCTGCAACGATGTCCCACCTCCTCCTTGTTATGGCAAGCAGCCACATAGCGATGTCCCACCTCCTCTGGTACAGTGATCCAATGATAGGAATCACTATGCCGTGTGTCATAGGAGGCGGGACATCGCTCCCGCGGCTGCACGGGACATCATCATCACAGCGGGACATCAGCATCATGAGGTGAGTGAAGTATTTCATTGAATACACCGCTAGTTTACTGTTTTTCTTTGAAATAAATATTCAAAAACATTATTGGTATCTATTTTTATTTTTGAAATTTACCGGTAGCTGCTGCATTTCCCACCCTAGGCTTATACTCGAGTCAATAACTTTTCCAGTTTTTTGTGGTAAAATTAGGTGCCTCGGCTTATATTCGGGTCGGCCTATACTCGAGTATATACGGTATGTTGAGTATGGAAAGTTAAAAGGTGAGGCTATAACATTATTATGCTCATTCTATAGAACTGAACCAGAAGTTAATGTTTTTTTTCTCTCTTTCCTCTTCATACTACACGTCTCTCTTTCCCATTTTCCATTTTCCCACTATTTTCATTTTAATTTGTATTTTATGCTCTAATAAATTTAATAAAATTATATTATTAAATATGCAGTAATCTTTACTGAATAAAATGCTGTCTGTATAGATTTGCTGCAATCCCCATAATTCCTAGATCATGTGGTCAAAATCTGGAAGTTCTGTGAGTTACATCTGGGTGCTAAATACACTTGGGAGTCCACCAGGTTGAAGAAGTTAACTATACTAATACCAGTTTTATTTATACAAGAACATATTAGATATATACACACGTACAACATGAAAACACAGTAGTACATCTTGCATGCATTTGCAGATACAGTATTCATATAATTGATAGTGTACATTATTACATCCTATGGAGGAGGGGGAGGACGAGGACGAGGGAGTAGTTGTCAGGAATATTTTCTGTCCATATTTTTATATACATCACTTTTTTGAATGGATAATGTCAAGACAACATCTCTCTGCAGCTTTTAATGGATGAGAAACTATTTAAAAAAACCAAAGCTTCCCTCATAAAGTCCTTGAAAGACAGCAGCCAGTTAGAATATAAATGACTTGGAGTGTATATTTGAGTCCATATTTTTATCCTTCAATAAAACAGGCTGTAACTATTTTGGTTTAACTAAAATCAGATAGCAACTTTCCAGATCATTTCATGCACTTCATAAAATAGTTACTATAAACATCATGCTACAATGAATGTTATTATGATAAATTTAAATAAATAACTTTAGCTTCAAAAACCCCTCAGAGCTTAAAGGTGGAATACTTGAAAATCATTCCTCACACAGCCCAATTTGGAGACTCTTTTCTGGGTTTGCCTGCTAAACAAATTGCACTGAGGAACTGCTACGGAGAAGAACTTCTCAGAGATCATACCCTATTATGCAAATCCTAGAGAAGTTCACTTGCATGGACTCTGACATGCATCTAGTTTGAATATGTATTTACATATTCATACTGAATGCTAATTCCACATTTCCCCGAAAGGAGAGTCTTGATCTGCCAAGAATAAATATGAGTTATGTTTCTTTCCCAAATATCTTTCCATAATCTATTTATATGTGAACTTATAAAGATATAATAAAGAATCAAACCAATATACTATAGAGATAATCCTCAACTCACCACCAAAATTTAGACCTGAATTTTTGTTGCTAAATGATGTGGTAATAAAGCAAGACGTCACATCACTAAAGTCCTTAGCAATCCCCATCCCTACTGCCATCTCAATTCCAGATACATGTGCCATTCAGTTGCTAAATCATGCAGCCTGTTGTTGCAATGGTTCAGAAAGCCTTCAGAAAACTTCCGAGATCTTCCCCAGGTCTTGCGAGAATGGGTATGTTATTACAGAATAATGGCAGCTTTCTAAAGCTTTCTGAAACATCTCTTAAGAATAGGCAAATCAAATAAGTAACTTCTTCTCCAATACAATTATCAGCAAAAAGCTCAGAGTTTTAAATAAATTAACTCAACATTCCACATCTAAACCCATAGCTGTAACAAAATCCCATTTAAAGGAATACAATGGCCCTGATATCCTAATTTAAAAAAAAATAAAAGGAAGCCAAAGTATGATGAAAAGAGGCCATTTCTCATTTACAAAAGACAAGCTCCAATTATTCACTGTAATTTCATGTCTCTTTTTCTGGTTTATCACCACACGAGCCTTCGACATGTAGCTGAGGATTTATGATTGTAGTCATGAACCAACCTAATTTTACCATTTTATTGCCAATTCAGTTCATCTTTTCACAGTTGTTTTGTTCTGGTGATCCACTTTCAGTGTTTACTGTTCTTTAAAAAACCTGATGTAATCTACCACTGAACTCTTCATCCCATACTTCCAACAAGAGATCATTTAAGGACAAGTGTAATAGCTCTTGTCCCAATACAAATACTTAAAGAACCTCTTTTTAAACTTCTCACTATTATGAAATTAATATTAAAGGGCACACTTTTTTATGACGTGAACGTGAGATTTATTTTTGGAAATGCTTCTGTCAAAAGCTTTATTAGAAAAAGACTATAATGTCTCCCAAGGGAGCTTGGTCTGTTTTCGTGGTGACACATTTAACCAGCCATGGCTGGCAGGGACCAGATACATTAAAGAAATGAAACTTCAGTTGGCCTGAGGACTGCGCCAGACTTTAGCTGTCATGTTGGGGAAGCTTTCCCAAAGTGGATAGGGCTGGGGGCTAAATTTTTAAGAAGTAAAATTAATGCATTAAATACATACAAAGCTTAAGGCTTTTACTTTACCCTTTGAAACCTTTCCAAACTCTTCAAAATGCAAAAGGGGGAACCCACCAGTTCCCCCCTTTCCTCTGGAGACCACAAGAGGGATGCTGGTGAATTCATGTGGCCCCTGGATTACCCCTATACTAAATAACTCCTACAGTGCCCACCTATCATGAAAAAGACATGAACATGCATTTTCCCATCCCCGTTAAGAAAGAAAGGAGGCAGATAGACTTACTAGGCACTCGGTTAATGGCTTTAAGGGGCCTCAGAACTCGTACAGTGCGAATTGCAGACAAGTTAATATTTTGAAGATCCAGGGAATATTCCACCATCCTGCAAAAGATGAAAGACACTGAAACTATTATATATGTTTAAAACCAATAGAGTAAATGAGGGATACAGGAGTTAAAGCTGCTCATGCTGAGAGAACGGCACCAAATCCCTTTAGTATGTCATTTCTTCTTCCTTAGTCTATCCTGAGAATTTGATGGCAGGAAAGTATTGGGGGAAGCATCACTCTGCAAATCGTATTATAGGTTGTCACTTCACTGGGGCTGGAGAGACTAAACAAATGAGGAGCATCCAGTGCTGTATATCTCCGGCAGCATCTTTAGGTTATGATGACAGCATCAGGCTATAGATTCAATGGTGCAGTGTTTCCCAAACTTTTGACATATGTGTACCCCTTCTATAATTTTCGTAATGCTGAGTATCCCTCATAAAAAACATATGCTTTAATAAAAATCAAAATATATTTATTTTTTATTTTTTGGTACATACGCAAAATAAACAAAAGTTATATTATAAAGAACATTTATTTGATTCAATGAGAAGGATGATTTCCTTGTTCTGTGGGCGCAGCTAAGCACGGTGCAGTGGATATTCCCACATGATCCCCACCAAACTCCAGTGCAATGCGTACCCCCACCAAACTCTTCCTGTACCCCTGGGGGTACGCGTACCACACTTTGGGAAACACTGCAATAGTGGATACCCTTTGGGAATCTTTAAATCTGAACATGTGCATTCCACAAGCTTTACAAAAACCAGCCTCCCCAATTCCTCAGGTTCAATTAAAAATGCTACCCTTAATCTCTAGGATCTAAAAAGAAGCAGGAGGTCAGAATGTTCTTTTCCCATTTATTCCCACCATATTTTATTCTTGATCATACTGGCTGGGCTGGATGCCTAAATTTGTTCCACAGAATCTGAAGATCCACCTGCTGTAGAGAATGAACAATTTCAGTACTTTAAAAATTAACAGTGTTTATGTGTTAATTTTGTACTATGAGCCTCCACAGAAAAGATATCTGTATTTGTATATGCATCTATAAATAAACACACAAAATGGGATATATAAATCAGAATGCCGAATCTCTAACAGGAAACAGAGCTTTTTGAGATAGTACAGAGTACAGATTTGTGTGTGTGTTCATCACCTACTTTGCTTTGTACTATCTTATTCCAGGATTCTAATCAGGATTAGAAGATTTCAATAAATGTTACTGGTTTCTTTTAATTCTGGACAAGACTTCATAGAATCTGTTTATTAAATCAGAGAGGGGAGGAAAGGAGAAGAAAGGAGAGTACTGCAGGCTACTTCTGCTGACTGCCAGCTGCCTGCAATTTGGCAGTTCAAATCTCACCAGGCTCAAGGTTGACTCAGCCTTCTATGCTTCCGAATTGAATAAAATGAGAAGGCAGATTGTTGGGGGCAATATGCTGACTCTGTAAACTGCTTAGAGAGGGCTGTAAAGTACTGTATATAAGCCTAAATGCTATTGCTAAAGCACATGGGAAAATAATCAAATTTTGGTTGCCAGCTGCAATCACCAGTGATCCTGTTCTGACCCTCTTTGCTGTTGCCAGTGAGAAGGTATAAAGACTGTAAGCCAGATTTCTTCTTAAGATCAGTGCAGAGTATTTTAGTTTTAAAATAAGTGATCTTATATACATGCATACTGGCTGAATTCACATATTATGCTGAGCTATAATGAGGGTTGCTTGCTTATGGTTTAAGTAATTTTCAGCTTCAATATAATAGTTTGATTAGGCAAACAATGTGTGTATGTATAATCTTTATTGTCTTTGTACTTAAATACAACGAAATTGGTTTAAAAAAATTTTTTTTTTGCCTAACTCTACCGTGGCACCAGGAGCTCAAAGCCGCAGCGTCTAAGTGCACCATCATTGGGGGGGGGGGGAACACGGACTAAAAAAATATATATGCTTAATGCAACATAGGAACTCAGTCACAGTTTATTCTGTCTGGTACCTGCCTTCCAATAGAGAAAATTGTAACTCAGTGCAACCTTCACAGGAGATCCAAACCGTAGCCTAACTTGTGTAAGCCAGGTCTCTAACTTTGCAAGATTCAAAAAGAGTAGGCTTATGCTTTACGAGGCAATTGGATAGGAGCTTCTTGAATCAGTGTAAGCAACCAACTCACAAAATAGTATAAATACACAGAGACAGCACATCACTGAATGCTCAATGCTATAAGACAACTGTAAAAAGAACTCCTGCCATCCATGACCTGGATGCATCCAAGAAAGAAGATGCACCATTGGCTTGATCTGATCAGACTTCTCTATGTGCTGATAAATGTCTCTCAAGGACATACATGCTTGCTATTACTGATCTCTTGTCAGTGGAGGAAGCGAGGTGGCAAAAAAAGTAGTTTTCCTCAACCTAGCATTCTCTATATATGTGTTTATTTTTAAATTCCATGTGGTAGATCGTCTGATGTAACCGGAGGGTACCAAGTTAGAAAATCAAATCAAAATCCAATTCTTGTGAGTCCTGCTCCTGAACTTTAAGAGCAAAGAGACTAGAGCTGACAAAATTAAGTGGTATAATTAATCAATTAATTCATGAGTCATATTAAAATTCAGAGCAGTTTCCCATGGGAAGAAAGTTCAGGTCTGATGACATTGTCATAAACAATTTATGTTCATCCTGTCAGTCAGGGGATGCATTTGTGATGATCTTTCAAAGAATAAATGTTTTGTCAGTGAGGCTTTTCTTTGACCATCAGCACATTGCAATAAATTTTAAATGTTCAGTTTAATTGATAGAATAGGTCCATTTATAGAAGTACTTGAGAAATCAGTCCTTGCTACTGAGGGGAACTTGCTTTTTGCCCACAAAACATTTCCTTCTTCTTTTGGTCCAAAAATATAAGAATTGATATCCATAATTGGGGTTTATTCTAACCTGTAGCAGAACCCTTTGTATTGCTGGGAGGGGAGTAGATATTTTGAAATTGGGAATATGAAATGAATTGGAGATATATTTGTTGAAATATAAATTAGGTTCTTTTTAATTAGCATTATTTTATATTAGCAATATATTACTGGTACCAAATATTTCATTAGTTAAAAGCATTTATGAATTGTTTGAATTGCTTATAAATATTTTGGGCTAATCAATAACTTAATAAACTTTAAGTAAATTTAAGCAAGAGTGCTTACTTCACTTAGCATGGCAAATATAATCTTCTAAGGGGGCTTGAATATATATATTATTGCAAATCAGCAGAAAAAGTTAGAATCTAATAGTTCCTATTTTTTTCCTTTTTTTAAAAAAATCTGTTTTTTTATTAAATTAATATTGTTATAATGTTTCTCTGTATTTTCAATAGTTATTGAAATAATAGAATGTTAATAATTTCAATTCACACAGTACAAATATCATTATATGAAAACAATATAAGGTTTAGAAAAAGAAGGGGGAAAAAATCCCCAAATTAAAAAAAAATATGGTGTCATGTAAAATGCCTTCCTTCCTTCATTTATTTGTATATACACCTACACCTACACCTACACCTACACCTACACACACACACACACACACACATACATATACATATACATACACACATACACATTATAATTGGATCATTACCATTTGAAATTGGATCAAAGAACTGCTAGTTTTGTGAGCTTCTGAGAAAATATATTGATTTATTTGTTTAAACTCTGAGGGCATCTGTTTGCTTTGAAACTACATATATTTCCTTGGTTTTGCAACTTTCATTTTGGGACTATCTTTAACTATCCAGAAAAGTATCCTTTTCCTAGAAGGACTGTTAGGAATATAATCTAATGGTTGGGTTAGCAATATACAAATCATGTAACAATGCTATACCTGTTTCTTTGGTTCCGCCACAAAACCGCGATGCCCTTATCCGCGCCGACATAAGTGCGGAGGCAAATCCGCGGCGTCCGAAGCGCTAAGAAAAAAACGACCCTACCGCCGCGACAACAGCGCGGTGACAGAAGGGCGTTCTACATGCTTCGTTCTTTGCCTCCAAAGGTCGCCCTCCTCCTCCAGCTGACAGCGGCAGCGGGCACGGGGCAAAGCGGGCTGCCCAGCAGCAGCAGCCCGCGGGAAGGGTCCAGCTCAGCCACGGGGGGCATCAGGAAGTGGAGGAGGATGTGGCAGCGGCGGCGGCTGAGGCTCTCCCGGGCCGGCGAAGCGGGCTTGCCCAGCGGAGGCAGGCTGCCCTCTTCTTCCTCAACAACATCTCCTTGGACGGGCGGCCTCCGCCGCCGGCGCCTCCCCCGGAAGAAGAGGCAGGGCGGGCGGCGGCAGCGGCTGAGGCTCTCCCGGGGCCGGCGAAGCGGGCTTGCCCGGTGGTGGCGGCCGCCCATCCAAGGAGATGTTGTTGAGGAAGAAGAGGGCGGCCTGCCTCTGCCGGGCAAGCCCGCTTCGCCGGCCCCGGGAGAGCCTCAGCTGCCGCCGCTGCTGCGTCCTCCTCCGCCGCCAGCGTAGGCGGCCCTGCTCGGGCCCCCCACGGGCTTCCTGCTGCCCCCCGTGGCTGTGCTGGACCCTTCCCGCAGGCTGCTGCTGCTGCTGGGCCGCCCGCTTTGCCCAGTGCCCGCTGCCGCTGTCAGCTGGAGGAGGAGGGCTACCTTTGGAGGCAAAGAACGCCCTTCTGTCACCACGCTGTTGTCCCCGCGGTGATGACGCGCGGTGATGACGTCGCAACTTTAGCAACGCGATTTAATCTCCGCTATTTTGCGTAGCGCGGTTTTGTCGTGCCACGGTTTCTTTAAATCATACTGTAAAAGGTGATTGGTTGCTGTTTTCCTCAATTGGCCATAAGAGGGAGCCAGAATGACTGTTAGCTCTCTGGTTTGTTAAATGCTGGGCTGATCTGACTGTTTTTTTTGGAAGCTGGCTGTTAGAAAGTGCTGTGAGCTATTGTAAGTTTGGCAACTGCTAGCAAACTTTGAGTACCGGACTGTTTGTATGTTTATGGACTATGATATTTGGATTACCCCTTAACTGAAAGACATTGATGATTGACTGTCTTATCCGTGTATGACTTGGACTGTTGGATGGACTCTGATACCTCTATTTCCACGAATGTAAAAGCCTATTTAAACTGCAGTGTCTCTGTATGCTGGTTTGTGTGTTCTCCAACACAACTGTCACAACCCTCTTCTGAATGTACTCGCTCTCCCAACAGGGAGCTTACCTAACAAGGACTGCTCTAGAACTTTAGCAAAGGGATAGAAGCCTTCTCATCTATGTTGACAGATGCCTCATCTGTGCAATGGCTGAAGCTGGTGAGGCAGGAAGTAGCAGTGCTCTGACCCGAAAAAACGGTTACATAAACATTGAGTAGACCTCTCAAGGCTAGGAAAAGAAGCTGCAATTTAAACCCTGGAGCACACACACACACACACACACACAGAGCTTGATTTTTGTGTTCTGCATGCACAGAGCTTTTATCTTTTGTGCAGTAAAGCCAATTATTTAGCTAAGTCATGTTTCTGAAGCATCTGCTTTAAGCACATTTCTTGAATACAGGATGAAGCTATGGAAAGTTAAGATTTATTGCTAAGCCTGGGGTGAAATCTGGATATCTGGGACTAGAAAGGATGATTGCATGAGTATATGAGTAGCTGCCATGGGTCCGGCTGTCTTATTGCAGGCAGTGTACTCTTTTGCCCCATAACTACAGGGCTCATTAGCACCTAGAAGCTATTGCTTTTCATCATCAGGTATGATTTCACCACTACAAACATTGCATCAATGCTGGTTCAACCCACTGTGCTGCCACACCTCAAGGACAGCGTCAAGATTATCTTCAGTCAGTTTCTTGATGAGACTGCTTATGCTGGTTTCTACAATGCTTTTCAAAAATACCTAGAGTTTATTGTGGCCTATATCTGGCATCATTACAAGCACAAGCAAGGGCTAACTTGCGATTACTCTTGCAAGAAATGAGTACATGCTCGGGCATCTACAACTGGAGGTGGAGGTGAGTCATGCAGTCCCAGGAAAAAAATCAGCTGCATCCTCTAAGAAGATGGTTTCTCCTAAGCACTTCTGTGCCCTCAAGTCTGAAGTGCTGCACAGCCCTACGACCATCAGTTCAAACACTACTAAATGTCACATATAAATGCTGACTTAGCTGTTAAACAAATGTTAAAAGAGGTTACCATCTACTTTGAATGCTTAATTTACTCAAATGCTTAACGTATCATTCTGCATAGTAAAGAGAATTCCTGATTGCCAATATAGAGGAAAATTAGATATGTTTCCCTTTGTATAACATAGCCCTTTTTCTGTGTGTCTAACCAAAGCCAATGCAATCCTAAATTGCATTAACAGAGGGATACAACAAAGATGAAGTGAGGTACTAATACTAAGACCACACCTAGAATACTGTATCCAGTTTTGGTCACTACACTACAAAAAAGATGTTGGGATTCTAGAAAAGGCACAGAGAAAAGCAACCAAGATGATTAGAAGGCTGGAGACTAAAACATATGAAGAACGGTTACAGGAACTGGGCGTAGATAGTCTAGTGAAGAGAAAGACCAGGGGAGAAATGGTAGCAGTGTTCCAATATTTGAGAGGCTGCCACAGAGACCCTCTGTTAATCAGTAAACTTGTAAAATCTGTAAAGCTGTAAAAATCTGTAAAATCTGTAATCTGTTAATCTGTCTATGCCAAAAGCACCTAGAAATCTGCAAGCACAAAAATATACAATTTAAAAAAACAAAAATCTACAAAATTCAAAAGAAAAAAATTGAAAGCCTTGGTCCCATAAGTATCTGAGATCTTACCTCTTTTATTTTGCATAGAGGTAACCTATTCCTTAGCAAGCATTCAAAGTTATGACAGATCTCCCCAGATGTATCATACAGTCATGTGATCACATTTTGGGTGCTTGACAACTGGCCTGTATTTATGGATGTTTTTGCTGGAAATTAGTGTTTACTTCCAGTTACCAGCAAAAAAACACCCACTGGCTAAAATGGGTTCATTTCATGACCATGACATTCACTTAATGCTCATTTAATGACTGCCACAAAAAAAGATACCACAATCAGTGTGGTCACATGGTGGCCTGCTTAATGATTGCAATGATTTACAATCATAATTCTTGGCTCAGTTATGGTCATAAGTGAAGGATTATTTTTATTATCCTGACCAGTATGACCACTGGCCCTATATTAAGCAGAATCACTGGAAATAAAAACTCTGCCTGTACCTGAATTGATCTTCAGGTCAGAAGATACAGTGATGGGATTCAGCCAATTCGCATCACTTTGGGAGAACCGGTTGGTAAGTTTTGGAGCAATTTGGTGAACTGGTTGTTGGAAGAAATCATTAGGGCAGGGAACCGGTTGTTAAATTATTTGAATCCCACCACTGAGGAAATACTAAAAAAAAAACCAAAAAAAAACCAAACCCATTGGTACAGAGGAATCCATCTTAACAAGAATCAGAGGGAAGAATTCCAACAATTTCCCTGTATACTCACTTTCATAGTACATGAGTAGACAGAGGACTTTCATACAGCTCTTTCTCTGTGTACTCATTTGACTAGATTCTGTATTAATTTGTGTTCTGAAAGTTCTATGACATGTTTTTGTCTCTTATTTTCTTTGGATCTCCTAGCCTTCCTAATCAAGACAACTACTGGTATCTGTTGCAAATTCTTGATCAAACAAGCGCTGACACACAAAAACAGATGTAATACGAACCATGGATTATATTTCCACAAGTAATATGTCTGATTCCAGGAAAGACAAATCATGTTTTCACTTGGACAAAGACAGTTTATCCGTTGTTCAGTTTCAGTTCCACTTCTACAACAGGCATAACTGATTTCACATGAACCATGGAATATGTTTCTACGAGTAATATGTCTGATTCCAGGAAAGACAAATCATGTTTTCACTTGGACAAAGACAGGTTATCCCTTGTTCAGTCTCAGTTCCACTTCTACAACAGGCATAACTGATTTCACAGGACTGGTGCAAAGGTGGGTACTATCACACATATCTGCAGATCAGATTTGCTATATAAATCTTTAATTATAATCTGCCCTGTCTTTTCTCCCAAAATAGACATTCTGTAAGTTCAGCAGTACATAATTACATATAGAAAGCCTAGACCTTGAGGGCTGTCACCACCTAATTCACTCCATGCATTATTAAATATCAAAGGTTGCTCTAGTTGCTGACTCAGCGCTAGCATTAGGCCTTCACTTTGTTCTGCAGCATATTTAACCAAAAGACGCTCTCTGTGAATTGTCATTCAATTCTGTTCCCAGCCCAGAAAATAGAAAGAGCAGCTGTCACAACCTTTCACAACAGCATTTGCTACAGGGACATATTTTCCAGGGCAACAAAGTATTACTTGCTGAAGTGTTATGATTTCTTCTTCTTTTCTCTGCTGCCTCCTTTTTTCTCCTCCACACTGCAACTCTTTAAAAAAAAAAAGTACATTTGTGGTAATTGAGTGAAACGATGATTTTCTTGAATTGCAGTTTGCTTATGTATTTTCATCCTCCCATGAGGTACTTAGAGAAAGCAGCAAATTTTGTGCAGGCAAGGGAAAATATTCAAAAGCCTATTAAAAATAATTTGGAGAGATTTAGATTGTTAAGGAAACCCATCTCAGAAAATGGTCAGTCTTATCCCTTTTCTGTGCATGTCTCTTTTATTTATTTTCAGGCCCTTGCAGAGAGATATCTAAATCAGAAAACAAAGAGTTATAAGTGATCTAAAATGTAAAACAACTGGAATTTTCTCTCTTTTTTGAATGCAATTGAAGCAATCCCCCTTGCTTTTAAGATGAAGAATCAGTATCTCTAAAGGTACAGTTAATGCTTAAAGATTACAACTCAACATCTGGAGAGGAGATTGCACTAATTTCCAAGGTACTCATAGGAGAAAAACACAGACAAGAAGAAAACTGTCTTCCTAAATTAAGTAGATTAAAAAATCAATTTTCCTCAGTGAAAATGGAATGACTTTTCAGAAATATACTTTCAGTAAGTTAACTAGTTATTGATGAGTTAATAAAAGAAGGCAAACATGCAAATCTATTTTTATGGCAATCTGGAAACATATTATTGAGTAGTTTACCAATTAAGTCCATTTCTCTGTAAATTCAGCTAATATTTCAATTTGATTTTGTTATAGTCTAACAATATTAAAGGAAACATGCACATTTACAGAGCCAAACAAACAAACAAATAAACTAAGTACATGCTGGATTTATTCACTTTTTTTCGCCTAGTAAGAATACATTATCTATTATTATTTCTACAACTTTCTGGCTTCTGCATAGTGCAGATGTATTATTTTATTACTTAAAATTGAGGTATTCAGAAGCCAGAAAGTTGTAGAAATAACAATAGGTAACCTATTCTTGCTGGGACAAAAAGAATATACTTCTTTCATAACCTGGTGCCTTAAGATATGTGGAAAATACAACTCCTCTACCAGAATGGCTTTTGAGCATTCAGCCAAAACTTTAGGCGTTGTTCATCTACATAGTCTGCCTTTCCTGACTCCCTCACTCTACCTAAACCAATTTGACTTATAGGACCACACATGCTGGTAATTATCATTATGTTCAGTGCCTAGAAATTTTACTTGCATTTTTGAGCAAACACATGAACATGTGGAACAAAATACATATACTTTATCTTTGTCAAAAGGCTAAGAGCCGAGGTGGCGCAGTGGTTAAATGCAGCACTGCAGGCTACTTCAGCTGACTGCAGTTCAGCAGTTTGGCTGTTCAAATCCCACCAGGCTCAAGGTTGACTCAGCCTTCCATCCTTCCGAGGTGGGTAAAATGAGGACCCAGATTGTTGTTGGGGGCAATATGCTGACTCTGTAAACCGCTTAGAGAGGGCTGAAAGCCCTATGAAGCGGTATATAAGCCTAACTATTGCTATTTTGTGTATCTGCTCAGACTCTGAAATTGAGACTACAGTAGCACATCACTTTTGGGAGGGCTCTGCAGACTACTTTCACATGGCAACCATGTGTTACCTACTAAATGACGTTCAGGAAGCCATCAGAATTGTAGCCAAATTTTGTACTATTGCTAATTCAATTAGAAGTTTTTAAACTGATTTTCCCCCCTAGGTATAAACTTCCGCAGGCATGAATAGGTTGCTTTTTAAAATCTTTTTTTAACTGAATGCAGTATAAAGTTTTAACTTCTATATGTTTGGTCTATGACCACATATTTTAATAAACTGATGAAAGAAATGTCCTTCTGGGTTCGGCTCCAAGTGGGGAAAAAGACACTGGAGAGATGGAGGCTGCTTGGAAAGATGGTTTATTGGTGGACAGGACCACATGGCTTGAGTCATGAACAGAAAAGGTGATCACATGCTTCAATGTTGGTGGAGAAAAGAGAAGGGAGAGAAAGAAGGGCTGAGATGCTGAAAGTCCCTGGTTTTATGCCCCCTCTGGCCTTTGATCTTGAGCTTGTATTCTGATTGGTTGTCAGACTCCCATGGGGCCATGCGGGGACAGCTCTCTAAGCTGCATTTTGATTCCAGGTTTGGTTGAGTTCTCAGATGCTATGTGGTCAGTTGGGTAAAGGGTCAATATTATCATGCCTTAATCCCATCCCCCTGGAGCTGAAGTGGAGAACTCTGTTATGTAAAGGGACTAGCTTGGCCTTCTTAATGGTCCATTGACAAAAGGTGGGGAGGCAGGAAACTGCAGGAAGTTTCTCTTTAAAACATTTCTCCTTTTCACATCCAGGGAAATATAATATTCTGCCTTTTCAATATTTCCTAGGATATTTCATTTTTCTGGGAGAGGGCTGGGTGATAATTTTCCACAAAACAAAACACAATGTGGAACAAAATGTGTTTTTCTGTTTGCATTGTTCCCAGAGAAAGGTAAGAACAGGCTGCGATCTGCAATGCTTATGGCATGTCTGTCACATAGAAAAAGGTCAAAACCTTTTTTCTCACTCCAGAACTCAAATTTAAGCTACAGGAAGGCAGAATTTGAATGAATGCTAGAAAAAAACCTTCCTAGCTGCAAAAGCAGTTCAATAATGGAATCAATTAGCTGGTGAGGTGATGGGCTTCCCTTGATTGGATGTTTTCAAGCAGTCTAGATAGTCACCTGTCTGGGATGCTTTCATTTAGATTTTTAGACTGAGATTAGATTTAATGGCCTAAATGGCTATTCCAATATTATGATTGTAGCATGGAAGCTGTTGTTTACCTCATTGCTCCCATCTGCATTAGAGGAGGATGTACTACCTCCCCGTTAGCAAATACTAATGGTTAATCTACTATTTAAGCAAGTCAATGTATAAAAGGATTAGGAAGCTAAACCACTATTAGAAGTGAGGAAAAAACTGTGATGGGATTTGAGCACAGAGCTTATAAGGTAATTTCATGGATGCAGCATTTCTCACTGCAGCTACATTTTCTTTGAATCGTGATAAATATTTGTTTGTAAGATAATAACCCATATCCAGCCCTGCTTCTTTTCATGGAAATAAACCTACTGAATTTCAGCACATAAAATAATTTCTTCCATCAGGATTTGCCAAAGACCAATTCATCATAATTCTGAATTAATTACATATTTCTATTAGCTGACATAGTCAAGGAACATGCATCTGGATCTAGAACAAGGTGGAGAACTATGGCCCCATTATGACCTCTAGACTTCAATTCCCAGAATTCCTGAACCACCACGATCTTGAGGGGCCCATGTCCACACCAAATATCTAAATAGAAATAGTATGAGATGACAACTAGTAGTAGGTAGGAGAGTGGTCGAAATGTGAGTTTGTAAACAAAAAGTCCAACTTAATCAAAATGCTACAAAAGTTGAAATGTGAATGAAAACTTCACTCAGATACTGGGCTCTCTAAAAAAAAAAAAAGAAATTACCTGTAGGGCAAAAAAGGACATAATTGATTGTTCATGGTTAAAAACAGGGTCTTAGGAATTCAGCCCTTCTATTTTATTGACTTGATAACCTAGTCTCAGATCTCAGCAATATGAACTTAAGCAATTCTATTCCTCACTGAAAAACTTAAAAATCTGGATTTTGCAGGCTGGCAAAACTAGATTTTGCAGGCTGGCAAAGATATATATGCCTATGCCCGGAATGTATAACTGTCAGCTTGAGTAGAAGATGCCACTTGGAACTTACTTGATCTCTACTATGGTTAGGACAGCTATGATATGTACACTCAACCTTGACTGAGTCAAATATTTGTGATGAAGTCTATAGTTTGCAACAGTCTCAATAACCCCCCATCCCCAGTAGTGATGTAGAGAAGCCACCATATACCTACTAAAAACAGAATACGAGGGGATCTCATAGACAAGGTCCAAAAGCCATGTTCAGCAACTCACATGAGGTCTGACGACTTTGATCATCCCGTAGCTTGCCTCTCTAGAGCTGCTTCAACCACTGTGCAGACATTTGAACTGATTAGGAGCAGATGTTTGCTAACAATCAGTAGCATGGATTACTTACTGCTGTTCACTGTGATATATATGGACATTTAGATGATACCTAAAAGAGTACTTAAGCATCCTTGAAGTCAAAAGACCCTTAGCATCCTTCCCCTTTTTGACATGTCTTGGAGGAGTTGCATAATATCTAGGGTAGATCATACTTTGATTTGAAATACCTATTATAATATCCTGTGACCCACAGTGTAACTTTGTGAGTTCTTTGGGGTTGCCATCAGCTGTAGCCTCATATTCAGGAAGGGGTAGTTCCTCCTTTTCCTGATGTATCATAATCCTCTATGTTTCAGGGAAGGGTCAAAGATTAATGTTATCATCATCTCCTTGCTTATACCAGAGGAAGATATCTTTCACTGGCACTGGCACTGCCTTGATCTCAGTCACCAGCTAATGTCACCACTGATACCATAGAAGTGATATGTTACTAAAGTCCATTTTGTGATGGAATGTTGCAGGGGTGAGTTGCTAATCCCGTTCCAACTGGTTCGGTTGGAACGGGGCCGGCGGCGTCCTCGTGCACGCGTGCAGTTCACGCATGCGTCTTAGCGCCTGCACGATGCTCCAGCTGCTTGCGGAGACTCGCGCAGGCACTGTATGAGCCATCCAGCTGCTCGCGGAGAATCGCGCAGGCGCTGTATGTGCCATGCACCTGCATGGAAGCGCAGAAGACTTCAAAGACCAATAAGGAGCGAGGGTGGGCGGGTGGGCCCTTCGCCGTTCCCGGAAGTTACTTACTTCCAGGTTCGTTGACCAACCGGTTCGCGGGGACCGCCGCGAACCGGTTGAAACCCACCCCTGGAATGTTGAATATATCCTGGAATGTAGAAGAGCAGGATTGTTACAGAAAAGATTTGTTAACACAGGAGCAGGGGAAGCATGACAAAGAGATTCAGCACAACCCTGTCATTATGTATATGTATGTATATGTATAAGTATTCAGTATATATATATGTACTGTTATGAACACAAACACACATAGATCTATCCTAAGCCATAGATTCCAACTATGTTTTCCTTCTTGATATTTCCAACTTTGGCATTCGAGTTGCCAACCACAAGCAACACATTCTGCCTGCATTATCTGTTGATTTCAAATTGATCATAACATTCATCAACCTCTTCTTCGCATCAGTAGTTGTAGCATAAATTTAGATAATTGTATTAAAGAGCTGTCCACAAAGTTTGAGTGATATTATTTCATTATTGATTGCATTGTTCCCAAGTATTTTCTGTTGCTATTCTCTTCCTAACCATGACAGAATGCCATTCTTTCTTTGTTTTACATGTCTTGAGTAATGGACAATGTCATCTATTGACTGAAGGTGACCAATCCAATCAACTCAATTCACTAATGCCTAAGATGTCAATGTGTATTCATTTCATATTTCACTGCATTGAGCATATTCTTGCTTCTTCCATTCCATATTCCTTTTTTTACATAAATTTAAAGTTTTAAAGAGAACATAAAAGCTAACACAACTTAATATAAAATAAAGAGAACAAATAAAGAAAAAAAGAAAAAAGTAGAAAGAAAAAATAAAATAGAAAGAAGATGCATCCAATTTCCTTTGCAGAAAATACTGTTGGAAGTTAAAACCCACCCCTCTACTAGAGAAATGGAATATTTTTGGAAATATTAAAAAGGCAGAATATTTCCTCTAAAAAGAGAAGTAGAAACTCAAGAGAGGTAGAAACTCAGCCGCCCCCACCTTTGTAAATGAGCCATTAAGGCCTGAGCCAGTCTATTCTACATAACAAAGATCTTCCCCTTCGCTCCAGGGTGATGGGTTTAAGACATGATAATATTAGCCCTTTACCCATCTCACCACATGGCACCTGGGAAGATTACATCATCACCCAGCAAGTCAAGCAAGCCTCAGAGACAGCCTACAGAGTTGCCTCTGCATGGCCCCATGGGAGTCTGACAAGCAATCAGAATACAAGCTCAAGTTCAAAGCCCAGAGAGGGCATAAAACCAGGGACTTTCAGCATCTCTCCCCTTTTTCTGCTTAGGAATTCAAGCCAAGTGATCCTGTCCACTATTACCCCATCTTTCAAAACAGCCTCCAGGTTTCCAGTGTCTTTTTCCCCACTTGGAACTGAACCAGAGGTGGGTTCCTACCAGTTCGCACCTATTCGGTAGAACCGGTTCATCAAATCTACTGAACTGGTTAGAAGAGGTTCCACCAGTGGTCCCGGAAAGCAGACCACACCTACAGAAGAGGTTCCAAATTTTTTTCAAACCCATCACTGCTACACACACACACACACACACACACACACACACACATTGGCAACTTGGAATTCCTCTCCAGAGCAAGGAAAGAACCAGGATTACCCACCAGTACTCCACATTGCAGCTCCCTACAAGCAGATGGTAAAACAATAGTGTCTGGTGGATTTTTACAGTGCTAGGAGCTGAGGGATTATCATACATGCTGCAATCAGTTCCTTTATGGGCATAAGGTTCACATATTACATTTCTTAATCACTTCTGTAAATTGCTTGTTAACAGCTTTTGGGATTTTAAGAACCTTGACAAAGGCAAATTTCATTACTCTGGGTGAATTTCCTTCTACCCTTGACTAAAGAAGTTCCATGCAAATTTAAGAACTGTAAACAGAAAAGATGATTAGAACATTGATTTTGGAAAGTTATAAATGGTTTAAGGTCGAGAAAGACTTGAAATAAAAATTTGAAATTAATTACAGGAATCTTCCCTGTGGATTGTTTAAAATTTTGTAAAACATATAGTGTATAATGAGATTTTGAAACTGTAAGAAAATTTACAATAACACTGTAAGTGTTATTAATTAGAAGAAAACATCATAAGAGGAAACTTTGAAAGCTGGAAATTAGAGGGATCCAGAAACAACTGGAAGATTATAATTAAAGAAGAAACCTATTAATACAGACTGGAGCAAAATATCTTATTTTGGAAGAATTCAAGGACATTTCAGAACAATGCACTCAGAAATTACTCTTAAGGTTGTCTACTATTATAAAACCAAAGAGGTTATAGCAGAAGAATAGATTTTACTGAACAAAACATAGGCTGGGGTTGATTGAAATGTAGATCTGAAAGTGGATTTTAAAATGTCAGGCTACAAGAATGATATGGGATAAGATGCTACACTTGATTTGTTTATTGGTAAGGGGTGACATAGAAGAAGAGATTTTTGGGGAAATATCAGAGAAGGTAGTAAGTTACTGAAGTTGCATATATTGTCTTAATGGAGGTAAATAATTATTTCTTTATGTATCTTCCCCCCCCCCCTTTTTGTTACCATTTTTTCCCTTTGTTCATATTAGTCTTTAATCTTTGTGTCTGTAAACTTCAATTAAAATATTATTTTAAAAAATAGCACATTGAGTGATACTAGACCAGAGGAGCCCATCATGGGGCACTATATTTTCAATTATTTTACATTTTATGTCTATGTGGTTTTCTTGGTAAAATATAGGAATGATTTACCATTGTCTTCTCCCATGCAATGTGAAACGATGCCTTTGCCATTGTCACTAAAATGCTCTTCTGCATCCAGGATCTTGCTATATTGCTGCTGTCCAACATAAATCCCTGCTTGCCTCAACTGTGCAACTAGATTACCTTCACACCTTGGGCAATCCTGCGGGGATTATCTATAGAAACTTAATATTCCCAAATAAACTGACATATCTAATTTTGAAGGGTAATTACTTGGGTGGAGAGAGTTACCGTAGTTCAGTGGTTCCCAAACTTGGCAACTTTAAGACTTGTGGACTTCAACTCCCAGAATTCTCCAGCCAGCAGAGCAGAGCTGGCTGGAGAATTCTGGGAGTTGAAGTCCACAAGTCTTAAAGTTGCCAAGTTTGGGAACCATTGCCGTAGTTTAAAGAGGATGAATTAAAAGTAGAAGAGGGAATGGGGAAAATCCCTGTCTCCCTTCAACTGGTACCATTACACTAAAATTAAAACAGAAGGTTAAAAATTATACACTAATAGTATGTAAAATAGAATAGGCATGAAGAGCCCTGGTACCACAGTAGTTAGAATGCAGTTTTGCAGGCTAACTCTGCCCACAGTCTGGAGTTCGATCCTGATGGGGCTTGAGATTGACTCAGCCTCCCATCTTTCTAAGGTAAGTAAAATTAGGAGCCAGATTGTTGAGGGTAATATGCTGACATTGTAAGTCACTCAGAAAGTGCTGTAAAGCATTATGGAGTGGTACATAAGTTTAAGTACTGTTGCTATAGGCATCTGTGGGAGGTTTTTCAGATGGGCAAAGAGATATTTTCATCAAGCTCCAGCAGCAGCACCCCAGCTGCAATAATTTTAGTTAAAGGAGCATTAGCAAACTCGAGTTCCTAAGTGAAGCATGAACTGATGTGGTTTTGCTCCAGCATCCCACCTTCCACCCTGGTTCATCTTATTCAACCTAAACAAATAAACTGGCAGGCTAGAAAAATAACCCTGCTGGAGCCTTAACACAAAAATCCAACTATGGCACTTAGCACAGCAGAAGCACTTGGAACATCTTTTTTTAAATACTGGTATATTTTTTTATTAAAAGTTTTACAAAAAAAACCCAGAAACACAAACAGAAACTAATAAAGAGTAGAAGAAGAAAAGAAGGAAAGAAGAAAAAGTGCGAAAAGAAAAAGTAAAAATAAGTAGAAAAAAGGACACTTTCAACATCCTTTGCAGCAAATATAAGTACAATTACAAAATTAACTCTATGACTACAAAAAAGTTACTTTTCTATTATCCAGTATTTTTTTAATCCCACAAACCACAATTGTAAGTGCTTTTTGGGATACTCTGAATATTCTGTTCTCAAAATGGAGGAATGTTTCGCTTTGAGCCTAAAATATTAAAAGCAACTGTTTTGAGACCAAACAGGGAAAGCTGGAGTAACTCAATCAAGGATGTGGGAGAAAATGAATTATAAGACTTGGTTTTTATACTCAAATTCAATAAAATACTCAACAATATTCAGACACTGTTGTTCCTCATTTTGTGATATTATCTTAATGAGCCGAGGTGGCACAGTGGTTAAATGCAGCACTGCAGGCTACTTCAGCTGACTGCAGTTCTGCAGTTCGGCTGTTCAAATCTCACAGGCTCAGGGTTGACTCAGCCTTCCATCCTTCCGAGGTGGGTAAAATGAGGACCCGGATTGTTGTTGGGGGCAATATGCTGACTCTGTAAACCACTTGGAGAGGGCTGAAAGCCTTATGAAGTGGTATATAAATCTAACTGCTATTGCTATTGCTATCTTTTTCAATCTCTTACAGGTTTTTGGCTACTAACTCCAGTCCTGATTTATGCCCATTGTCATTCTGGTTTTCTCTCTGTATTGCTCCCTCTTCCTTTGCTATTCAGTTTTCCCCATAAAACTTCCACACTATTTTTCTTGGCTTAATCCTGATTTACTATCTTTGCTCTCCTCCTGGCCTCTTTTTAGCCTTTCCAATCCAACTGATACTGGATAGAAATTATGTACCAAGATTCAGGACTCTGCCTGTTTGTCTAATTCCCCCGATCCAGAGCAGAATGGAACCAGACTTGGTGTAATGAGAAAAGCCATCAAAAGAAAGATGGGGTTTGAAATTGGGGTAGATATAACTGGAGGCTATGGAGAAAAGTATGACTGAAAATATTCGTATGGGAGTGGCTTGGTGTATTGCTAGATAACCCATTAAGACAGGGGTGTCAAACTCGTATTGTCACAACAGCATTACGCGATGTATTGTGACTTTCCCCCCCTTCACTAAACCGAGCATGGGTGTTGTGGTCTGCCCGTGGCCAGCGGAGCTGCCAACAGAGTCGGGCAGTGAGTAAGTTGGGGAGGAACATGGGCTAGTCCTGGAGGCTGGGGAAGGCTTGGAGAAGGGCTCTGCATCAGAGGCAGAGACAGGGCTGAGGCCGTCTGGCAGTTCTCAGCTGCCTTTGAAGCTAGACAGCAATGAGGCAGAGGAACAGCTGGAGCCTGTTCCCAGTGTGCGCATGCACAGAGCTGCCAGAAGAAAAGAACAGCTAAGAAATCAGGGTTGACCTGGTGGTAAAGCCACAGGTGGACAGTGAATGGCCCCTGCCATAGGAAATAAAAGAGGAGTGAAAGTAGACTGGGCTTTTGCAGGAAACAATTGATTCATTCATTTGTTCATTCATTTCAGGAGTGTGACGATCTGTCCGTGAATCTCAGAGACTCTGTGCCGTCTCTCCCTGCACAGCACTGCATTTGGAAAATATTGACATGGCAGCTTTCAAAACAAGATAAGATCTGTGGTCATAACTTCACTTTTGAAAGACTGTTTACCAGACTTTTGCTGAATGTGAATGCGAGGAGTTCATGTTTGTTTAATAAAAGGGGTTTTGTCAGGACCAGGAATCTGCTTCATGCTTTTGGGGGAAGTCTAGGTCAGAACAGTGGGCATGGCCAATGCATGATTTATTGGCCCACAGGCTGTGAGTTTGACAGCCCTGCATTAATCTTTCCCCCTTCCTTCCTGATCATGTGACCCAGAGTGGGACTGCTAATAAGGGGTCAGGAAAAAATCCAGATGTATGCTATGCCTGCTTTCCTATCTTATTTCAACCTCTTTTGCTTCAGTTATAATCCTGGATATTCTTCTGAGCTAGCCTAGAAGCCTTCAGTTAGCAAAAGAACTACACAAGGATCACTTGTGCCAAGTAATGCTGATCAATGATTTTACAGCCTGACCTGAGTTAGTATGCATCAAGAGAATATGGGCACTGTCTCCTTTATCACACAGAGCAGACTCCGAGCACATTTGAAATAGGGACCGACAAGCACCTACAGGCATTAATCCATACAAGCTTGACAGGCTACAACTTTGATGGCTTTTCAAAATGATATAAAGTAGGGGCTTATAAATATACAGGCATGAATTCAGAGACATTAAAGCATTTCCCTGATTCCAGATTATAAAAAGCAGGAAGCAGTGGTGGGGTGGGTTAAGTAGGAATCATTTTGCTGCTCATTCACTTAAAAAAAGGCAGGAGGGTGGAAACTGTCAGCGCCCCACCCCCATTCTCGAATTGCTTTTAAATTCTTAAGAAGAAATCTGGTGCAGTTTCTGAACTTGCTTTGTTTTTGTAAACTGGTAGAGGAATTCTGGTTGCACAATTTTCCATCCTAACCCTAACCTTAACCCTGATTGGTTCTTCTTCCCACCATGAGAACATCCCAAATGGAAGAATGTCCTCTTGATGTGTTTCTTCAAAAAAATGAGTGAAGAAACTAGATAAGCCACAGAAATATGACTACACAGAGGAAAAAGTAGAAGTCAAGCAGCCATTTCATTACTTACTATAGTTCACTTCTTGCAAGGATACCTACTACATCTATGCATTTTTCTTCTCATTTGTCTCTATGGAAATCTTTTTAAAAGGGAAAAATATTTATATTACCTGTATATAAACCAGAATAAGTCTATTTTAAAACTAACGTTAGAGTTCTTCTCTATGTCCTTCTTCCTAATGGTAGAAAACCATAGTAACCCAATTTTATGGTCAAAGGAGGCTCCGAAAAAGAGATTGCTTTCTCGACAGTGTAGTACTAATGCTACTAGTACTCACTATACATCTTTTGAATTATGAATATCTTGATTTTTTCCTGTAAGTTTTTTTTTAAAGACATTGCTTTCACAAACATTTGAATTTATTAAATTAGTTTGGAATTCTGTACATCTCTATTTTGGCAATTATCAATAATTCACTAAAAACACAGTCGATATATGGTACTATATTTATGAAAATTGCATTATATTAATCAAAGTATACTGAACTGTCTTGGAGGAATTGCAAACAAATTGGTGTATATGATCTTTCTAGTATCAATGTCAATTTGGTGACTCATTTTGGATAAAAGTGAGGAAATTAGAAACATTACACAACAATTTTTGATAATTAATTTTAGTGTAGCTTGATTGCTGTTTGTCCTAGAATTCATAAAATGATGTGCCACAGTAAATTAATTTAAATTTTATTCTTAGCTTCCAGGCTTACAATAACAAAACACTGAAAATTTAAAATATACAATTCCTTGATCGAATAGCATTTAAATGTTGGAAACAGTATTCACTGTAAAATGTTAGAAACAGCATTAGCTGTAAAAGACCCCTGGAACTAGGGGTGGTCTTGAAAAACCCTTTAATTAAAATTATGCTTTTCTTTTTTAATTTTATCAATTAAAATATATTCTCATAAAATAATGTATCCATCACTGCCAATGCCTTTCTTAATAGAAATACTGAATATGGATATTTAATACTTTATATCAACCATTACTTATGCTTTCATAAATATTTTTTAAAAAGTTTTGGTTTTTATTGTGTCATTTCTATTTTGAGATTATTTTCTCCTTAATTTTTATTTTTAATGTTTGTACCTTAGGTATGTTTAATTTTTGAATTGAATGAAATTGAAAGAATTGAAGGACAGTGACTGAAAAAATGGAGAAGGCATTTTTAGCATTGCAGTAATGAATAGACTACGTTTTTGTTTCCTAATCACTTATAGTATAGTTTTTGAATATCTTGCATATATAGGTTGGGTTGGGTTAGTATAGTTTATGTTCTGCTAGTAGGCTTTTTCTTTACATCTCCTTGGTTACTATGGAAACAGAACATTACACTAGTAGATATCTTCTTATATAGTAATCCTATTCAGAATCAGAACACATAAATTGGTTGGTGGGGATGCAGAAGATGGGAGCAATACACTGAAAAACTGTCCAGTAGAGATGTCAGCATCCAGGATACCTTAGAACAGTGGTCACTAACTTGTTGTCCATGGACCACTGGTGGTCTGCGAGAAAATGTTGGTGATCTGCAGAAAAATTATTTGCATTTTTTTTTATATTGCACTAAATACTATTTATCATTTTAAAAAAATCATATTAATGGTCCACAGGATTTAAAATTATGAATTTAGTGGTCCCTGAGGTCTAAAAGGTTGGTGACCCCTGCCTTGGAAGATACTGATACTAGAAGATGAAGTCAGATCAACAATCCATTCATTACTAAGCTGAAGGTTACAGGAACTGATGGAATTGCATTGAAATATTGCAAGTGACACAAAAAGAATCAGTAAAGGTTCTAATTAAGGTATGGAAGCAAATCTATAGAATGACATAGTGGCCAAAAGATTGGAAGAGATCAATCTACATTCCAATACCAAAAAGGAGACTTAACAGAATGTACACGATCTTTAATTTCCCATTTTAGTGAGATAGTGCTTAAGATCATCCAATGCAGATCAGAGCTCTACATGGAAAAAGAGATGCTAGATGCTCAGACTGGCTTTAGTAAAGGTCAAGCAACATGAGATATTATTGCCGATGCATGCTGCTGGATAATTGACAAAGTCAATACCAAAAAGAAATCAGTATGTACTTGATTGATTATAGAAAGGTCTTTAAGTGCATCCGTCACGTTAAGCTATGGAACGTGCTTAGAAAAATGGAAATCTCAGAACATCTCATCGTTTTATGCACAGGTCAGGAAGGCACAGTATGTATAGGACGTTATGAAACAGACTCTCAATCATCCAGGTCGCAGTTGTCCCAAAGGAGGTTTGTTTCCAAAAGACAACTGGACTTTCTTGGCCAGGTGGTGGTGGTGGTTCTTTAGTTCTGTAGGAGTTACTTGGCTGAGAAGTGAAAAATTTTCAAGGGAAAAAAATGAACCCAAGAAAGTCAAGAAACAAAGTGGAAAAAATATGGCTAAAATTAAATATAAATGAATGGGCAAAGGAATGAAAACAACCAGCCTTAGAACTGATAATGAAATGGCGGACAGCTTCTGCCTTTTAGGATTAACTATCAACAGTGAAGGAACAGATAGTCAATGCAGAGTAGCACTTGACAGAGCACCATGAAGGCCTTGGCAAAGATATTCAGATGCTGTGATGTATCTGTATCTACAAACACCGACAAAGGTCAGAATAGTGCAAGCCATATTATTCCCTATGAAGTCTATGAAAATTTAATTGGACTTTGAAGAAGTATAAAAGTATTTGAAGGTAAACTTGTTTGCTGGTCAATAGAAGTGGATTCTTTGCATCCTATGTTATTTGTCAATATGGAAAGATACATTTATAATCCCAATTACTCAACAGGCTGAAGACTTGTAACTTATGAACAAGTTGCTTACAGATGCAGAATACATATGGAGAATTATAATGAAACATGGACATTATTTATTGAAGCTTTTATGTAAAAATCTCTATTTAGGTTACTTCTAGAAATATTAAGACTGGGAATTATTACTCTCATAATTCCTAACTCTATTTCCCAGTTGGAATATATTCAGCTGGGAAGGCTACAGTAAATTAACAGAATAATAATCACATTAATACACTACATAGACTGCAGAAGTTTCAAGGTTTTGTTTTTCCTGCCAGTACAAAACCACTTTAGTATAATTGTTCAGTGCTTGCCGACTTTAAGGGAAGAAGCTGTGCATACTGGCCTTGGTTATTATCATGCCCTATCATTTTAGCTAATACCCCAAATTCAGAAAAACTCTTATCCCTGGAAGAAAAATTGTATCCCTACATTGAAGTCTTACAAGTACTTCTGATAGCTGTTCCAATAAAAGTCATTGAAACCACTTAAACCTCCTAGCCTGCCAGTTTCTTGTGATTCAATTATTGTGTGGTTAATGTATCCAATTAGTACTAACAGCAATGGTACATTGAAACATGGGAAGGGAGGGCGAAAAGCAAACAGGCCAATAAATTACTTAAGTGGATAGCAAGTGTTATCCAAGACACACATCAGTAGTCCCCTGCAGTGAAAAGTGCACATCAATCATATCTAGCAAGGCTAAAGATCATTGAAAGCAAGATGACAGATCGATCCATTGACTCATAAATCAATTATAGGAATTGGAATAGAAGGTGAGTAGGAAAAAGCCCCACTGAGCCCTTGATACACACACACACAGACACACACAGACACACACAGACACACACAGACACAGACACACACACAAATATTTGCCTTATTAAAAACACCATCATTAATGGCTCCGACTCCCAAATATTTAGACCATGGGTGTCAAATTCACCGCATGACATTGCTGTCTTGTGACGTTTCACAACATTTTCTCAATTCAAGGAGCTTGGGCAGGCGTGGCCTGCGTGTGATGCATTCGGCACACAGGCTGTCACTTTGACTCCTGATTTCGACTATATTAAAAGTTTGGTTGTCTGCTTATTTAGGTATGTTGAAGTTTACAGATCTATTCTAATGTTCTTAATTTAAATTTGGCCTGGGACACTGTCACTATGTTCACTCCTTATTGTCTTGTACTAATTATTTTGATTTTTAATTGTTTACCTATAATTTTCCATAATACAGGTACGGCTCAATTTACAACCACAATTGAGCCCAAAATTCGTGTTGTTGAGTGAAACATTTGTTAACTGAGTTTTGCCCCATTTTATGACCTTGCTTGCTTCAATTGTTACGTGAATCATTGCAATCACCATAAATATGAACCAGTTGCCAAGCATCTGAATTTTGACCACATGAGGATGGGGATGCTGCAAGATCGTAACTGTGAGAAACAGTCATAAATCAATCAAATTGTCAATGCCGTTGTAACTCAAAATTAATGGACCAGAGGAATGTTGTGGAAATAATTTACTTGGACTTCAGCAAGGCATTTGATAAAGTAAACCATACTTGATAAGATAGCAAAATGTGGGTTAGACAGCATAACCACCAGATGGATTTGTAACTGGCTGACCAACCACACTCAACGTGGAGTCCTCAATGGAATTGCATCTACATGGAGGGAAGTATGCAGTGGGGTACCCAAGGCTCTGTTTTAGTCCCAGTACCAGTGGTGGGATTCAGCCAGTTCGCACCTATTCCGGAGAACCGGTTGGTAACTTTCTAAGCAGTTCGGAGAACCGGTTGTTGGAAGAAATCTTTTGTTTTTTCCCACTTTACAGGGCTAATTCTGTAAGGAAGGCAGGAAGGAAACATTCTGGTGTTGTTTCTAGCCTAATCTTTATTGCCCTGCTTACAGAAACTGCCTCTCCAGTTAACCCTTATTACCATTGTAACGAAGTGCCCATCGACCTGAGTGACATTGACTCGGCCACACCCACATGATCACATGACCACCGAGCCCCGCTTACCCAGCTGGTCATTAGGGCAGAGAACTGGTTGGTAAATTATTTGAATCCCACCACTGCCCAGTACTCTTCAACATCTTCATCAATGATTTAGATGAGGGGATAAATGGAGAACTCATCAAATTTGCAGATGACACCAAGCTGGCAGGAAAAGCCAACACTCCAGAAGATAGGCAGAAGGAACTTGACAGACCTAAACACTGGGCACCATCTAACAAAATGAAATTTAGTGGTGAAAAAGCTAAGGTTCTACATTTAGGCAAGGAAAACAAAATACACAGGTACTGTATATATGGTACTTTGCTCAATAGTAGTAACCGTGAGAGGGATCTTGGAGTCCTAGTGGACAATCATTTAAATATGAGCCAACAGTGTGCTGCAGTGGCCAAAAAAAATCCAACACAGTTCTAGGCTGCATAAACAGAGGGATAGAATCAAGGTCACATGAAGTGTTAATGCCACTTTATAATGCCTTGGTAAGGCCACACTTGGAAGGCCACACAGAATGCCACACAGCATTCTGTTTTGGTCACCATGATGTAAAGAAATGTTGAGACTCTAGAGAGAATCTAGAGAAGAGCAACAAAGATTATTAGGGGACTGGAGGCTAAAAGATATGAAAAATGGTTGCAGGAACTAGGTATGTTTAGTTTAATGAAAAGAAGGATTTGGGATGACATGATAGCAGTGTTCCAATATCTCAAGGGTTGCTACAAAGAAGAGGGAGTCAAACGATTCTCCAAAGCACCTGAGGGCAGGACAAGAAGGAATGGATGAAACTAATCAAGGAGAGGAGCAACCTAGAACTAAGGAGAAATGTCCTTAGTTGGGATTGGACTAGAAGACCTCCAAGGTCCCTTCCAATTCTGTTATTCTGTTCTGTTCCGTTAGGTTCTATTCTTCTATTCTATTCTAACTTTGTAAGTTGAGGATGATCTATATAGATTTGTATATAACTTTCCTTAATACTGATTTCAATGCAAGAACTTCAGAGTCTGTTTTTCTACAAACAAGCTTTAAAAATATAGATTTTTTAAAAATGACACATAATATATACATTTTTGATAACTGCCCCTATGACATGCTGAGATTCTAGTAGATTGCTTGCATTACTGGAATACATGCTGAGATGGAATTTGTACTGCTATATAATATCATTGTGTTCTAAAATAAAGTCGTGATGAAATTCTGAGGCTTTTTTTTCTTCTTCTCCCAGTGGACATGACACAAAATGACTACCAAATTGGAATAATTACATTTGTGGGAGTTTTCTGCAGTTATATTTGCTCAACAGAGTCTGTAACTAGCCATAGATTAAACTTACTATTTTTAAATAACACACGACACAGAAAATCATAGCCATTCACATTTCACCTTGTATTTTAACCAGTGTATTCTCTGGATTTTATGCTTTAAAAGAATCCTACAGGAGCTTGACTGAAACTGGAGTCACTGAAGATTGAATTCCCCTCAGATTTCTCCCCTCCTGCATCCTTGTTTCAACCCACACAGAGTTAAAGGAGAAAACAAAGACAAGACAAGGAAGAAGCTGAGGCTGCAACGGTTCCATTAAGATGCCAAAAGGGAGAATTAACTACAGGTCCCTCCCCACCCAGTTCAGATTCAGAGATAAGGCAGAATTTTAAACACAAGCCACGTTTCAGGTTAAGATGCATCATCAGTCCTAGTCACATTATGGATTAATCTGATGTCAAATTAATTCAGTATCTGAATGTAAGTTTGCATCTGTGTGAGTGTGCACGAGTGAAAGTGAGAGAAGGTAAAAAAAAAAAAGTACAGACCGTAAAACAAAGAGATATCAGCCAAAATACTTGCTACTGCCCTTCCAAACATTCATAAATCTTCCTAGTCATTCAACTCAGTGGCCACTTCAATTCCTTCCATCGTTGGTCTTCACCTGTCATATGATGAGCATATTAATTTTTTTTATGAACTTATCCACACCAACCTCCTCATGCATTTTGACAGGTACAATGCATTTCTGCTCTGTCCAAATTTCTTTCTATCCCACTACAATCTTCTTTTTTCAGGTGAGTTACCCTATCTGCTCTCACTCTGCTCTCACTCATTACTGTTGTGTTTAGCTAAGAGTTGCCAAAATATTCTTGATGGAACAGTCTGATTCCTGGCTTGCAGCAGCTTTCAAAAAAATCTCTTCTGCTAACTCTCTCTCACTCTCTCTCTCTCCTCATCTCTTAGAGCAGTGTTTCTCAACCTTGGCGACTTTAAGTCCTGTGGACTTCAACTCCCAGAATTCCCCAGCCTGGGGAAGTCCACAGGACTTAAAGTTGAAGTCCACAGGACTTAAAGTCGCCAAGGTTGAGAAACACTGTCTTAGAGGGTATCAAAAGAAGAAGACAGGATGTAATTTTAGTCCTTCTCATTTTCTTTCCACCCTATGAGGCTTGGGGGTTATTTCACTCTATTTTCTCTCCCAGCATTAAATAAGATATATCTTCTGGGAGTAAAGAAAAAAATTAATTACTAATTACACAGTTACTTTAGTTTTAGAGCCGAGAAGCTCAACACCCCCAAACGGCAAGTCGCTTAATTAAGTTATTCTTGATTTAATCGAGGATTTATTTCTCTCCTGGCAAAAGCTTTATGAAATTGACCCAGGTCTATGGCACCCATTCCAAAGTATAATGTGTGATCATTTCACACCACTTTTACATTTAGATCTCTCCCAAACCTGGGGAGAGAAAATGTCAGGTCCTATTAAGAAATATAGGGGTGTTTTTGAAGCTAATGTGTGGAGGCATAAGCAGCAGTCATGTCAAGTGACAACTTAGTGTAGATTTCATAGTGTTGGCGGGGACTCTGAGAAGTCTGATTACAGCCAGATTTTTTAAAAGGCAAAAAAGCAAGTGAGGAGTCTAAATTATTTTGGAAGTTAAAGGAATTCAGGGATATACATTTTTATCATTTAAAATATATCCTCGGGACCTTTGATGTAAAATTCTTATTTTGGCATTTGGAAAAGTGTTAATTTCCAACAAGCTAAGATTGCACGTTCCGATTTTCCAACTAGCTAAGATTGCAAGTTGGGAAGCCACTAAGCCATCGCTGGCTTTAACCACAGCATATTAAAGAAATCACAGTAGCTTGGTTGATAAATAACAGTATAAACTACGATTTTCAAAATGCAGAATGTAGGTTTACATATTATACTAAGTCAAACACAAATGAACCACATTATGGCTTAGTCTGAAAAATGAATTTATCCAAAAGGGTTTATTATTTCCAATCTTGGATACAAGAAAAATGAAATACAAAATATCTATGTTGTCTTTGCCTTCTTGGGATTCTATTCCTAGCAGGTACTGAGATATTTATTTTCCCTTATCTCCTGCCTTCTGCTCACCAGTTATCAGATAATTTAGTTGTTTCATGTTCAACAAGCATAGAACTGATTGTTAGTTGCTGACACCTCGCCAGCCAAATGGGAAAAGAAAAAAAAAGGAATTGGAGATCTTTTGACTTTTCTTTCCCATAATATTTCTTTGGATTTTTGCAATGTGAAAGAAAGAATGCAGAATGAGGAAAAGGTTTCTTAGTATTTCCTTTTTATACAAGCACAACGTTTTCTAGTTTTCTCTTGTGATTCTTGTAGCACTTCAGGTTTAAAAATAGGATGGAGCAAAGTAATTACTTTGATCAGTGATATCTTTTTATTTATTTATTTAGCATTTTGGAAGAACAATTCATTCACTCTGTAAATAAGTCTGCTTTTTGATAGATCCTGTTGTCCTATATAATGGTATGTTCCAATGGTGGAAAAGGAAGCAGATTTTTTTTAATGGAGCTCTCCCATTTTAGATTGCCCCAAATCTCTCAACAAAGCTTTCAGAGATCAGTTCCATCAAAAAGAGAGTGACACACACACCCATCCCGAAAACACATGATATGAATTAACACAATCAGTTCTGATGTGCATAAAATAGCTGTGAACTGCAATTCATTTTGAAACTGAAACTCCGTAGACAGGACAGAATGTAAATCAAAGGTGTGAATCAATTAATGCACCTGCAGATTTCTTGTCATAAATCATTTTTCATTGAACTCTTAATTCCGTAATGGGTCAGAAGCTATTTAGAAATCTTCAGCTATGGCAAGTTTAATATGGTTGTTGAAAGTATTCCTGTTCAGCCAAGTTCAGAAGTATAATTTCTCAGCTTTGATTTTTAGCAATACAATTATATCAATGTAATATTAAGTTGAAACAATTCCCTCCAAGGTCCCTTACCTCCAAGGTCCCTTCCAACTCTGCTATTGTATTGTATTAATTAAAATTATTTATTTCTGAAACCCAAACATAGTGATTAGCAGGAAATGGATTACTGAAGCTATCAGCTACCATTTCGCAATTTGAACTCAATCTACATTTGAAAGAAGCCTGTGTTTGTATATTTGTCATCTTTTCAATCTAGTTTTAGCAATCATCTCTTCAGGAGTGCATGGATTGGAGTAGCAAAATAACAGAGTTGGAAGGGATCTTGGAGGTCTTCAAGTCCAACCCCCTACTCAAGCAGGAAACCCTATCCCATTTCATATAAATTGTGGTCCAATCTCTTCTTAAAAACCTCCAGTGATGAAGCACCTACAATTTCTGGAAGCAAGCCATTCCACTGATTCATTTTCCTCACTATCAGAAAATTTCTCCTTATTTCTAGGTTCTCTTTGAACCATAGATAGCTCACTATTTGTGATTGATTATTGGCCAGTATTTTTGAAGTGTGATTAGATGTTATAAAATATTTATAATACCTCCAATATGGATATCTTTGGCACATGAAATTCATGCCACGATACCATTGTGTTTCAGTTTTCCTTTAACCTTTCAGTTTATTAGAAGAATTGCTGTGTCTCAACAATGATAAGTAATGCCAGCCTAAGATCTTTGCTGAAAGGAGATGTGGTAGTAATTTAAATCTAGTTCTCATTTATAAAAACAGAGCAAAACTGAGGGTTACAGTGCAGGACGCAAGTACTGTCTATGCAGACCAGACTTTTGCTCTTCAACAGATTATTGAGAAATGTATGAATGCAAGAAAGGAAGTTAATTATATGTTTGTTGAATGTTGAGACAGTTTATAATAAAGTGAATATGTAATGTTTTGCACAAATAAGTTGCTCTGTAGTTGCTGAATGTAATAATAATGGTACACGGGGAACAAAAAGCATGTGTGAGAATAAATAAAATACCTACTGAATAATGATGATGATGATGATGATGATGATGATGATGATGATGATGATAATACTCCGCCGTTGCCGGTCCCAAGCCCGGATGAGAAAGGAGGAGGGTTGGGGTCAGGTTGGCAACCTGGCCCCATAAAAAAACCCGCCAACCCATACAATATGGTGAAAGAAACGAATAAAAATTTTATACCGCATCGGTCGTCGCACGGGTTAACAAGGGCCGCGGCGGATGTTGGGATCTCTGGACATCCGTCGACAAGTGGGCTACAATGGACCAGCCAACAAAATGACAAAAATATAGTGCAGATGAAAACTGTGCCATAATGGCCTGTTACTACAACTCAGAGCCAGAAAAAAGAGGTTATTTAAAGTGAATGTATGAATTATGGAAAAAACAATATCCAGATTCAAATGTTAGTGAACGATGACTAGCAGATCAAAGGCGATTTATTATACGGAATAAAGTGTTTAGTGAAGTTGAACTTCAGGAAATTCAGGCAAATTGCAAAACCAAAAAAACAATATCACAAGCGGAAATAACTGATATTCAAGACACAACTAAAGACATTATAGTAGAACTCCCAGAAGAAGCTCTCGGGGAGGAAATAACACCACCACCACTAGAACCAGTTATCACTGAACCAACTGATGAACTAACTCAAAAACAAAAAGAATTGAAGGATAAGAACATAGAGCATTTTCTGCTTAATGAGGAAAGGCAACGTTTACCATCACTAAAAACTGTGCCTAAGAAAATTTTGCCCCTATCATGAAAATGATTAATGCAGTGTTTTCAACAATTGAATAGGGATCTATCTTGGAAATGAACCAGTTAATGTACAGCGCAGTTGTAATAGTCACTAATGAACTAGGCATTAAAATCAAAGTACTTAGTCACACAACAGAAAAAGGATCAAAGCCAAAGTGGAAAATCCGATTAGAACAAAAAGTCAAAAAATTAAGGGCAGATGCTAGTAAATTAAAGAACATGCATGAGCAATGGCTTAAAAACAACAAAATGATAGATCGGCTAATCAGAAGATATAGATTGGATACAAGAAACATCAATGAAGCTGTAGAGATTGTAAAACAGCAGATAACAGCAACAGCTAGAAAAATTGAAAGATATGAGGCATGAATCATCCAATATAAACAAAGTCAGCAATTTCAATCTGACTAACGGCGTTTTTATCAAAGTCTTAATGTGAATGGTGATGCCAAAAGTGAAAAACCAGAAAAGCAGGCCACAGTTGAATTCTGGAAAGAATTGTGGGAAAATGCAAAGGACTACAATAACGAAGCAAAGTGGATACATGATTTGGAGAAAAGCATTGGCAACAAACAAATGCAAGTATTAGAAATAACAACTGAGATGGTCAAAAATCGAGTAAAAAAGGTAAAGAATTGGACATCACCTGGAAAGGACCAATTACATGGTTTCTGGCTCAAATATCTGACCAGTTTATATGCAATATTGGCCAGGCAACTGAATGAAATTTTACAAATGGCCAAATTGATGAATGGTTGACAACTGGAAAAACACACTTGATTCAGAAAGATGCAACTAAAGGAACAACACCTGAAAACTACAGACCAATAACATGCTTGCCAACAACCTTCAAATTACTCACAAGCATTATTGCAGATAACATGATGGATTATTTGGAAACAAACAACATCTTGCCAGTAGAGCAAAAAGGCAACAAAAGAAGGAGCAGGGGCACAAAAGATCAGCTCCTAATTGATAAAATGATATTAGAAAATTGTAAGAACAGAAAAACGAACTTGAATATGGTCTGGATTGATTACAAAAAGGCATTTGACTCACTGCCACATAGTTGGATCATAAAATGCTTAGAAACAACTGGCATTAGCAAAAATATTACATCCTTTGCTGAAAAGGCGATGAAACAATGGAGAACTGAGTTGGCAGTAGGGAATGAGATCTACGGAATGGTTAATATCAAGCGAGGAATTTTCCAGGGTGATTCACTTTCACCTCTTCTCTTCATCATCGCAATGATCCCACTATCAGTAATCTTAAAAAAAATGAAATTAGGCTACCAAGCAGCCAAGGAAGCGGAAAAAAATTCACATTTACTATATATGGATGATTTGAAACTCTGTGGAAAGTCAGAAATAGAAATCCAATCATTGACAAACACAGTCCGAGTATTCAGCACCGATATTTCAATGCAGTTTGGCATGGAAAAATGTGCCACTGTATCCATAAAAAGGGGCAAAATCACTGCATGTGAGGGAATTGAAATGCCCAATGGCCAACTAATTAAATGCAATGAAAATGAAGCCTACAAATACTTAGGCATTCTGCAGTTGGATAACATCAAGCATGGAGAAGTAAAAACTATTGTCAGGCGAGAGTACACTAACAGAGTTAGAAAAATTTTGAAATCTAAATTGAATGGTGGAAATACAATCAAGGCCATAAATACCTGGGCAATACCAGTTATAAGATACACAGCTGGTATAGTTAACTGGACACAAGCTGATTTGGACATTTTGGACCGAAAAACCAGGAAACTAATGACATTTCCCTACAGTTTACATCCACGTGGTGATACGGATAGATTATACCTGCCCCGAAAATCAGGTGGCAGAGGATTATTACAAGTGAAGCAAACAGTTGAAGAAGAAAAACATGCACTGGCTGATTATTCAAAAGAAAGTCAAGAACATCTATTAATCGAAGTAAAGAACAAAAATCTACTGAAGGCCCAACAGACAAAATAAGAATACAGAAAAGATGTGATAAAATCAAGAATGAAGAGTTGGCAGAACAAAGCACTGCATGGCCAATTTCTGGAAAAAATAAAAGATAAAGTGGACAGTGAACAAACTTGGTTATGGTTAACAACAGGTACATTAAAGAAAGAAACAGAGTCACTAATCCTGGCTGCGCAAGAACAAGCTATCCGCACAAATGCCATTAAGGCCAAAATCGAAAAATCCTCTGATGATGCCAAATGCAGACTTTGCAAAGAAGCTGATGAAACTGTTGATCACATACTCAGCTGCTGTTAAAAAATCGCACAGACTGATTATAAATTGCGGCACAATTCAGTAGCGCAAATGATCCATTGGAATTTGTGCAAAAATTTTAATATTAAAACAGCAACAAACTGGTGGGAACATCAGCCTGAAAAAGTCACCGAAAATCAGATGGTCAAGATCTTGTGGGATTTCCGTATACAAACAGACAAAATACTGGCGCATAATATGCCAGACATCACACTGGTTGAGAAAAACAAGGTTACAATCATAGATATTGCAATACCAGGTGATAGCAGGGTCGCCGAGAAGGAACATGAAAAAATCGCAAAATACCAGGACTTAAAAATCGAAATTCAACGACTATGGCACAAACCAGCAGTGGTAATTCCAGTGGTAATTGGCACACTGGGTGCTATTCCAAAAGCACTGGAATTACATTTAAAACAGTTAAAAATTGACAAAATCACCATCAGTCAAATGCAAAAAGCCGCACTGCTTGGATCTGCACGCATATTACGAAAATACGTTACGACGTCCTAGGCCCCTGGGTGGGGCCCGACTAGTAACCAATGCCAAATCCGGCGAAACAACTGGCCGCTGTGATACAATTGTACAATAATAATAATAATAATAAGTGGTGGTGGTGGTGGTGGTGGTGGTGGTGGTGGTGGTGGTGGTGGTGGTGGTAGTGCAATGGATGCACAGATATTTATGTATGCAGATAATGATTCCCTGTTGTTGATTGAGAATCCAAATAAGTTGCATGGAATGTTATGCACACTGAATCTGAAAATCAATATACAGTTTAAAAGACCAAGGATTGTCAGGGGAAGTAGAGTGAATAATTGCAAGTAATGCATAAAAGGCAAAAAAGCCTACAGCACTGAATGAATTTCTGCACCTTGATAAAATATGTATGAAATATGGTAAAATAGATGGAGATCTTTTAATATATGTAAATGTTAGTATGGGTGCCATGTGGGTGGCATGTGGTCTGCTGCAAAAAAAAGATTTTTTTTAAAAAGCAAAACTACTTGTTTATAAGAGTAGACTTCTGGAGTAGGGGTCTGTAGGAAGCATCAGAAAAGTCAAGATGATGGCAATAAATATGGAATTGAAGCTCCACATCTTTTGTACACATGTAGACACTGCAAAAATGTATAAACCAATAGGGTTTCAATTATGTGGCTATGACTACTCTAATGTCATCATTGTCTTCTGATGTTCCCTGTGAGTGCCTTCTCCTACTTTGTTAGATCATAGCAAGGTTTGCATTTGTCAAGAAAAATATAAAAGTAAATTGAACGGAATGAAAATGGAGTACGGTACTTAGGAAGTGCATGTAGTAAAACAAGAATATATAGGCTCAAGAATGAATGGGTGTCATTGAATCTGTATGAGTAAGTAATTAATACATAAACACTGTTTAATTATACAAACTGAATGAATGAGGATCAAATTATAAAACAAATGTATGAAAAAAAGAATGAATGGTTAAAGAAGAGGAAGACATGGGGGAACAGAACTGATGAAATCCTCAAAAAAAGAGATGAAACATTTCAAGAATTAATGTATGATACAGTGGAAGGATGATATGCAAGTATAGAAAGATACGGAGTAGTGTAGTGAATAAGGTTGGGATAACCCGGATTGAGCTATATTTTCTTTCATTATCTCATAGCTTTCATTGTTTTTTATTTCTTACATATTTTTGTCTTTTGCTAATGCCAAAAAAGGGATAATGTGGTATGTATGTTTCTATGTTGCAGGCTCATATGATCAATCCTCCTTCATTCCTTCCGTATTCCTTGGGAGAAAAAATGAGCTTTAATAAAGAAGCTTAAAATAATTCTCTTTAAGTTTCTTTTCAGCACGAAAAAAAAATCCATTCTATGACCTTCCTTCTGTAATTTGAAATGGTTCAGTCTTGAAATAGGTATGTTACATCTATTGTTCATGAAAACTAGATTCTAGCTCATCATATATAGGAAATGTTCTTGTCTTAATTAACCCCATTAAGTAATGCAAAAATACCCTTCAAATCTGCAGTTTTGCTATATAAAAGGGCAGTGAAAATTTCTTGCTTTTAACATTCACTTAGGAATATGATTTGAAATATGATTTGCAATTAAAAATGTGTTCTTATTTTCGGAATTTAATTGTTATTGTGTTTGCAGAACTGGAAACAAAGATTAGAAATTCATTTTCAAGGTTAATGAGTATCCCCATTCTGAATTTTCCTACGTTGACACTTATGTCACAGATGCTAGAATAAATATTATTTCTTTCGATCTGAAAAAATATCTTCAGGTTTTATTTTATCTCATATGCTCATATGCTCAGTGAGGCAGCTATATGCCCCAATGAAGCAAACAAGCTAAGAAATGGAGTATGATCTTTAGGTGATGACCCTCTGGATTCAGGTTATGCACAGTGATGATTGGCAACTCACTGAGGATAGTGTAAATTCCACATTGGCACTGCTATGCGTTATCTTGTACCTGGGATTTCACTTTGCTATATATATCTTCCAAGAGCTACGGGTTGTCAGGCACAAACAATAAAAGTGGCTCTAGGACTTAGGTCAAGAGGTTGCTTTACGGTTGACTCCACTATACACAAGAGTCTCACCAGACTGCCTATTTTCCCCTGGGAAATCCAGATATATAGATCTAAGTGTCTGACCTCCCATCTATAGAGTTTAGACTGACATATCTCTTAACTACCGCCACCAGGGCCTCCCTCCTTTCAGCCGTTGATTCCACCACATCATCTACTTATAATAATAAAGTCATACAATTATCATTTATAGAGAAGAAGTATTAAGAATAATGTTCTAGTATTAAGCTCCAGAATCTAAAATTCCAGATAAATGCTAATAACCATGATGGGAGAACAGATTTAAACAGCAAGCCAGATGAGGTCGGATGGAAAAGAAATTGGAGCTCAGATGCTTTTTCAAGGCAGTGACTTTCTTACTCTCCACGACCTCTTAATCACAGACCCACCATTACAAAACTGACAAGCAATTTAGTACACTTAATCTTAAATGTTGAAGTCTTGCTTCTAAACTACTTTGTGAAAAGAAGCTTTTTAAGTTAAAATTGGTTCAGCAAGTACATCCAATGTGAGTCAGTTCTTGAAAAAAAAAACAACTCTATTTGCAAGAGAACATATGCCAAATCATGGGTGTTCACAGTATATGGGAAAAAGAAGTCAAGATGGCAGACACAATTGTGCAATTGAAATTCTGCCCATTTTTAAGTCTCATCATAGAATATCTGTTGATGTCTTCAGGATAGGGGTATTTATACCCATCTGCTGAATATACAAATTAGACATCCTGTTTTGGCTCGCCAGTGGCCAACAGAGCTGACAGCAGAGTTGGACAGTGAGGAGGTTGGGGAGGAACATGGACGAGACCTGGGGGCTGAGGAAAGCTCAGACGAGGGCTCTGCATTGGAGGCAGAGAGTGAGCTAGATAGCAGTGAGGCAGAGGAATAGCTGGAGTCTGTTCCCAGTATACACATGCACAGAGCTGCCAGAAGAGAAGAACAACTAAGAAAGCAAGGTCAACTTGGGAGTAAAGCCACACCTTGGAGGTAATTGGTCCCTCCCATAGGAAATAAAAGAGCAATGAGCGGGGAGTGGGCTTTTGCAGGAAACAATTTGTTCCTTTGGTCATTTCAAGAGTGGAAAGTTCTGTTTGTGACTGTAAGTAACTCTGTGCCAAGTGTTGCCTTGCCCTGCACTTGGAAACTAGTTATCTGGCAGCTCTCTGTGTGAGATAAAGTTCATGTTGATAAATATTCCTTTGAAAGACTGTTTGTCAAGCATTGCTGACTGTGAATGAAAGGAATTCACAGTCATGTAAATAAAAGAGGTTTTGTTAGGACCAAGACTCTGCTACATGCTTTTTAAGGAAGCTTAGGTCAGAACAGATCCTTGGATGTTGACGCTTTTGTGAAGATATCTTGGAGAACCAATACAACTAACTAACCTCGATTACACTTGTGTGAGTCCCATTTCCAGGAATGAGGACAAAGAGGAAATATACAATGACCTTCCTGAGAAATGGTTGGCACCTTCAGTAAGGTTATCAAGACTTGGCTTGTTCCCAAGGCCTTTGGGTTGTAACCACCATTTACATAATGGTGTTGTTTCTCTTTATCTCAATTATATTGTTTTATTTCATGATTGCTTATTGGTTTCTGTATTGCATTTTTGTATTAATTTTTCTGAGGTTTTGTTGCATTTTCTGTAAGCCTGCTAGAGTCACCTTGACTGAGTTGTGTAACTAGTCAAATGTTTTAAATAAGTAAATCATCCATTAAATAAACAAAATCCTCTGCACACATAAAAAATTAGGCAGAGCTTTATTGGCACCATTACAGCTGCCATCTTTATTTCTTTTTCTTTTACCATGCCTACTTTGTGAACATCCCTGCAGCAAACAAATGAAATGGAGAATGGTCTTGCCCTTCAACAGCAGCCACCAAATACTAGCCACCTGGTCACCAGCTGTCTGATCTAACTTGAGAGATGGTAAAGAAATGGGAATTCAGCAGAGAAAAGATATTGCTTCTTTGTGTGCTTCAATGTTTTATTTAGCCCAGCAAAATATATGCTTTTGTTTTGGGAAGTGTCTGATTTCTTAAGGGAGACAGCAAAGAAGAAAAATATTGATTTGTGGCCTTTTATTTTAAAAGTCACTCCTTAATCTGAGAAGGAGAGGAGGGAATAAAGATATAGTGATGACAATTCTCATTGCTATGGCAACTGTACATTTTTAGTGACAGTGGAGTCTTCCTCCAGAAACAGCTAAATTGCCTGGGAAGTGAAGGTGAAGAGGGCAAGAAGCAGATGGTGGAATTTACTTAAGGAAAATTGTAACTCTTGGAATTTGCAAATAGGGGAAGATGAGGAAAGAAACATACTTGAATAAACAAAATAGGTGTGCCTACCATTGTATAGGCACCATTTTATTGATGATTTATAGCCTACCTTATCTTATAAATCCAGAATTGGGGACTATAGTATCTGGGACTGTACAAATTACTATTTTCTATTACTATTTTCCTTTTTTTTTCTTCATTTTTCCACTAGATCACACATTATAATCAAAGAACGATGCAGGTTTTTGAATCATGGAGAAAGCTTTAGCATAATATTTCATTAGAGCTATTTTGCTGTCCCTGAGACTTCTCATTCCCATTCCCACTCTGAAACCTCATTTCAGTGGACAAAAGTCCCCCCAAAAATATTACAGTCGCATCGTTTCTAGAAATGTCAGTGCATTGTTGGATATCCTACCGCAGCTCTCAAAAAGGTTAGTGACCTAAGTTGCACTTTTGCAGCTTCTCAAAAGTTGCCTATGCAAAGAGAACAATGCAGTAATAACTTGGGGGTGGAGATTAGGTGGCCCTTTTCCATATGATCAGACTAATCTTGAGAGAAATTTCTATGGTATCTGATTCACTCACTCAAGGAACCACAAAAGATTGCCAAACTCTGACAGTATTTCCACTTGATACTCCATTTCCCATTGAAAAGGGAGTATTTGTTCGTTTCACAGTATTTATAGCTCATTACATTTCTATTGGGTTTTGCTTTTATGAATGTTCTTTGGGGTAATTGCATTTCCAATACATCAATCAAATGCAACTGTTTTTATTCTTGAATTGTAACTTTTACTTATGAACTAATTCCTAAATGGGGAGAGAAGACAGATAGACAGATATAATGCTCCTTCATCCAAAGATGTTGTGCCACTCTGAATCAGCTCCAGCTCTCTGTTCTCACTCATTTGGAGCCTTGAATCAGGATTTTGCCAGCTCTGCAATGGTTCAGCAAAATCAGAGCTAAAGCTGATATCAGGTATTGTTTTGAAAAGCTCATTGTCTCATTGGTGGGAAATCTACTTCAACCTGGCTGAACAGTATCTGCCTCAACAGCAGTAACTGTGAGAGGATCTAGAGGTCCTACTGGACAACCACTTAAGTATAAGCCAGCAATGTGTGGCAGTTGCCAAAAAAGCCAGTGGAATCTTAGGCTGTATCAACAGGGGGATAGAAATGTTAGTACCGTTTTATATTGCATTGGTAAGGCCACATTTGGAATATTATTATAGGAGATGATCATGCTGAGCCAGAGAGAGGGGTCAAGCACATCATCAGTTTTGAGTTCCTTCAGGCTGAACATCTAGTGGATCCACATTTAAGTCCAGTCCACTTTGAATTCTGTTGACCCTTATCTAACGCCAATTTCCCTTAACTGTAGTTCAGATTCTTGTAGAGAGAGTGTGTTAGCATGTAACGAACCTGTATTAATTTGAACAGCCTCGGCTCTTAATTTCCTGTGCTTGACAACTGTGTCCACACAGTTGTCAAGTTTGGTCACCACAATATAAAAAAGTTGCATGAGATTCTATAAAGAGTGTAGGGTCACAGAAAAGAAGGGCTGACCTATTCTTCAAGCACCTGAGGGCAGGACAAGAAGTAACAGATGGGAGATTATCAAAGAGAGACCCAACCTAGAAAACACTAGAAAACCCCTGAAGTCCCTTTCAATTGTATTCTGCCTCCTACTGGCACCTATCAGCAATTTTTAGGTACTTTGCTAAATCAGTGGCACACAACTCACTCTTCTGCCACACTTTGTTCTATCAAACTTCTATTAAATCTGGATTCAATGCTTCCTTCCACACAAGACAGGAGAAGGGAGGATTATATCCTAGTTCAATAGAAGTTTGGATAGAATAAATGTTGGGTGTCTGGGAGGGGTTTACAAAGTGTTATCAGTTTGTTAAACTCAGCCCATGAGTTTGATTTGTCCTCTAAGTAATTTATATGAATCACAACTTTTGATAAAACCTTTACTAACCTTAATATATTCCAGAGGTTTTAGTGCTGAGTAAAATTAGAACAATCCCCACTCCCCAATGAATTAATGTTGGAATTAAGAACCAGAGAGACGAGAGCGAGAGAAGGGAATGAAATCTATAGAGTGGCAAAATAGATTACTGCTAATTCACCAGAACAGTGCATTGAACAACAAGCATTTCTATATTCTTTGTTTCCTTATGGTGGGGTGTTTTTTTTTTTTTTTTGGCAATTAATAGAGTATACACTTTCATATTCCAACTGGCACAAGAAACAAGTTGCATTCTGGAATATGGGTCAAGTATTGGTGTGCCCATACCTATACATTTACTTTGGCAATTGTCAAAAATACTGAACTTGATTCTGAGCATTTTAAATAATATATAAATTTTACCTTGAATATTACACTGAGAATACCACATGTGAGTTGTCTTTTGAGCAACTTCCTCAGTAAATCTATTGTGTTATAAACTATGTTTTGAAGGGCAACCTACTACATTGTTACAACAGTAATAATATTCCCCCAGAAAATCAGCAAATAAATCTGCCACATGTAAGCCTTTTCTCTCAGCTTGCATTTGAGCTATATAATCCCCCCTCCCCCCAAATACATATGAATTTTATGAGATTCTCCTAGATTTGAATGATCAATAGAAATGGAGTTCCTTTTTGGGAGTTATGGGTGTTCTGTGGTAAAAGGAAGACATGATACCCCTTTATACCCATTTTTATAACGGAAGAATTTTCTATTGCTTAATCTGATGGAAATATACATTGACATAACACATGACAGGAGTCAAAGTTAGATCTGGCACATTTTTCAAAGTGAAAAGAAGTTTCTCATTTGCACAAGATAATTAATTAGACTGTATGACATTTAAATTTGGCCAGCAGTAAGCATTCCAGCTGTATTAAACAATGACAACAATAAAAACTTATAGATAGCAATAAAGGATTTACACTGATCTAAAACAAGCCAAGTGACAATTCTATGCTGACTTAATGGAATGAATACACACAAAGAAATTGTATTGCTATTCTTTGCTATAGAAAATACCATTTTACAAAGCTGTTTTCTACTTAATTAAGCTTGAACCCATTGTTACTTGTAAATTCCAGATGCAAACGATAAATGATTATTTACTGAGAAAAAGAATTGGCATGGCAAATGTTCATTGTATAATGACAGCATTCTGTAAAATTTTGACTACAAGTGTAAATTGTGACAGTGCAACTAGTTATTTAACTTGCAAATCCCTATGTGCCCTTCACTCAGGTTGCAGAGGGACAGAGGAAGTGACTACTGCAGCTTTAATACAGCAACTTGGCTGTTAAAGCACTTAAATGTCACCTTGTCCCTGAGGTGTGCTTAGATCGGCCATCGGAAAGTAAAGACAGAATCACAATGCTTTTGCTTTTAATAAAAGAGATGCCCTTATACACCCAAACTCTGTAAAATGAAACAACACTGAACTGATCATGAAAACTCTGTTCTGTTCCTATGCTTTGTACTTATCAGATTTTCTGATGATCAGAATTACATTGGGTGGTTATTAATATGTACTGAGAGACAAAAATCAAAATTATTTTTAAAGGTTAAGAAAGTGGTCTCAAAAGAAAAAATGAAGTTTATGGAGACAGATTCAGAATTCTTCACTTAGGAGAAGAAATCAAATGCACAAGGGGATAATTGCTATATAAAGGCATATGTAAAAAAAAAGAATCTGTAGTTGATCACAAGCTTTAATATAGGTCAGCAATGTGAATAGATGTGAAAAAAGATAAACACAAATTTAAGATGCGTTAATAGACATTTAGTTTTTTAATCATAGCAAGTAATTGCATCATACAGTATCTTTTGGCATAACACAACAGTGTGACTTCAGTCATCTTCAATAGACATTAACACTCTACACTATCAGGCTTTAATACAGTGATATTATGGAGAAAACTTTAGCTTTTTACTGAAGCTAATGGTTATTGGGAAGCTGGATTGAACCACCAGATAATTCTATGATTTGCCAGGTAGAGTCAGATTATATCATGGGAAGAATAAAATGGAAAAGCAACAGTTATTCCCAAAAAGTATCTTTCACTTGTCCTCAAAAGTTTATAAAATTGTGAGGATATTGCCTGAGAGGAAGAACAAATCTGAAGGACCAAGAAGGGCCTGCACAACTACATTCTAACAGAAGGTTTAGATAATATTCCTTAAACCTGCATTTTTGCAATGCCATCCAAATATGTTTGAAATCTTAAGATATTATTTAAGATGACAATATCCAACTATTTTTTCTTTGGGATTCTGACTATATGATAGTTGCCTTCTATTGTTACTATTATATTATTTAAATGATTTATAGGAAATAGGGAAGCCTTGTACAATGGGCTAAGAACCATCCACTAGGTCAGACGCAACATCACAAGATTCAGCCTGGACAGCAGCCTTTGTAAAGCCTTGGATAAAGCTATTCACTAGTGATACTTAAATTAGATTCCTAACAGCTCATAACACAAAGAGAATAGGCACATTTACCTGTTCATTGTTTCAGAGTGAAAGACACACTCTGGTAAAGTTTCAGGAAAATATTTTAGCTGAATATTAGGGGGGGGGATTCATAATAGTAAAATGGTTTGATAGTGATACTAATCAATTAGGGAAATTGTAGACATTATTTCTGTGGAAGTATTAAAATAGAAACTGGATAGCTACTCACTAGGATATTTTAATTCAATTTCATGGACAAAGCAGGGGATTCTAGTAAGTACCCATATTATGCCCAAAGGGGACATATAATATATGGGATTCTAAAGCTATACAATGTTTCCAAGGTTTTTTTTTTAGTTAGAAAAACATAGCAATGCAACCTCCCACAGAGAACTTTCATTGGCATTCACCAGCCTTTAATGTCTGTCCTACCCAAGTAATGTAAGAAAGGGCATTAACTTTCCCAACAAATGAGTATGAAACTGGCTGAAAGACTGTGATGTGCTGATAAACTTTTTCATTTGTATCAAGTTTTCTTAGCAGTACTTTTGACCTTTCAATGTATGAACACATGCTTTCAATTCACTTTTTAATTTTTAACATGACAGAATTGAATCATTCTTACAGTTATGTCCAAATTATGCTTAGAGACAGTGCCTAATTCCATATCTATTAGTCTATTGGTGTATTTCTATAAGGTTACAAAAAGAAAAGAAAACACATACCCAGCCATAACAATGAAGAAATCTAGGCGGTTCCAGGTATCTCCAAGGTAGCATTTCTTGCCAAATATCCCCAGGGCCACCATCTTCAGCACCATTTCCATAGCAAAGAAGATAAAAATGAAGTCATCAAACACCTAAAATGTCCATAAGAAAAAAGATGCAGATTTAAATGAATTTTAACCATTGTTTTGAATAGGCATATGAAATACATAAACAGGATTTTCTGTATATTTTTTCTATATATTTTCTATGCATTGTTTAAGATAATGTTTGAAGACCCTTTTGTAGGCACTGCCACCCACAAAGATGTTGCAGATGTCTTACAGAGAAAGGAGCCAATTCTAGTATGTTCACCAATCCTTCCACTGAACACTGTTTCTAGAAATGTCTATCTGATCCCTTAACAAATAATAGACTAGGCTGAAATCTTTGGTTTTTTTTTTAGCTATTTGACATAATCTTTACACTTTTTTTGTTTTAATCTATTGTTTATTTATTGTTTTTTATTTTTATATTTGTAATTCAGTCCAACAACTTTTGCTATTTAGAACGTATCAAACAGTCTACAGGTAGTCCTTGCATAATGTCTACTTTTTCAGTGATTGTTTGAAGTTACAATGAATGAGGGGTCCCAAGCTAGATGAGGAAGAGGATAAGAGACCATATTTCAAGTAGGTTAGAACAATAGTCTTCAGCCTTTTGGGTACCAGGGACCAGGTGTATGAAGAGAGATTTTTCCACAGAAAGGAGGGGGTGTGGTTTCATGTGCTGCCTGCATCCTGCAGATTGAATTGAATTGAATTGAATTTATTAGGTTTCTATGCCGCCCAATCCCGAAGGACTCCGGGCGGCTTACAGAATAAAAAGAAATTAAAAGAGCTTAAAAACAATAGGACACACAAAGTTAAAAAAGAACGCAACAAACACCAATCAGAAGGCCTGCCGGAAAAGCCAGGTTTTAATGGCTTTGCGAAAGGCCATGAGAGTGGGGATGGCCCGGATCTCTGGGAGCAGCTCATTCCATATGGCTGGAGCGGCAAAAGAGAAGGCCCTACTCCTAGGTGTCGCCAGCCAGCATTGTCCTGCTAAAGGCACCCGGAGAAGGTCCATCCTGTGTGATCTTATTGGTCTAAGGGAGGTATGTGGCAGGAGACGGTCTTGTAGGTACCCAGGTCCTAGGCCATGTAGGGCTTTAAAGGTAATAACCAGCACCTTGAATCGTGTTCGGAGACCAATGGGCAGCCAGTGCAGCTCGTGGAGGATAGGTGTGACGTGGGTGTACCTTGGCACACCCAGTATCGCTCGTGCGGCTGCATTCTGGACTAGTTGCAGTCTCCGAACACTTTTCAGGGGCAGCCCCAAGTAAAGCGCGTTACAGTAATCCAGTCTTGAGATGACGAGGGCATGAGTGACTGTCTGAAGTGCCTCCCCATCCAAATAGGGCCGCAACTGGTGCACCAGGCAAACCTGGGCAAAGGCCCCTCTGGCCACAGCTGACAGATGGTGTTCCAAGGTCAGCTGCGGGCCCAGGAGGACACCCAAATTGCGAACCCTCTCTGAGGGGGGCAAGTTTTCTCCCCCCAGGATTAAGGACGGATTAGATGGACTGTCCTTAGGGGGCAACATCCACAGCCATTCGGTCTTGTCAGGATTGAGTGCGAGTTTGTTCACTCCCATCCAGACCCTAACAGCTTCCAGGCACTGGCACATCACTTCCACCGCTTCACTGAGTTGGCACAGGGCGGACAGATACAGCTGAGTATCGTCTGCATACTGGTGGTAATTAATCCCATGCCAGCAGATGATCTTACCCAGTGGCTTCATGTAGATGTTAAATAGGAGGGGGGACAGGACCGACCCCTGCGCTACCCCATAATTGAGGGGCCTAGGAGTCAACCTCTGTCCTCTGACCAACACTGACTGCGACCTGTCGAAGAGGTAAGAGGAGAACCACTGCAAAATGGTGCTTCCCACTCCCACCTCTTCCAGCCGTCGCAGAAGGATACCATGGTCGATGGTATCGAAGGCCGCTGAGAGGTCAAGGAGCACAAGGACAGAGGAATGGCCTCTGTCCCTGGCCCGCCAGAGATCATCGGTCAGTGCAACCAAAGCGGTTTCGGTGGAGTAACCAGGCCTGAAACCAGACTGAAAAGGGTCTAGATAATCTGCTTCATCCAAGGTCCGTCGGAGTTGGAGGGCCACCACCTTCTCAACAACCTTCCCTAAAAAAGGGAGGTTGGAGACTGGACGATAGTTTTTAAAAATAGCTGGGTCCAGAGAAGGCTTCTTGAGGAGGGGTCTCACCACCTTCTTAAGAGGACGTAGAAAAGATCCCTCCATCAAGGAGGTGTTCGTAATGCTCTGGAGCCAGCCTCGTGTCACCTCCCTGCTGGTTGAGACCAGCCAGGAGGGACACGGATCCAGTAAACAGGTGGAGGCACTCATCGCTCCCATGGCCTTGTCCACTTCATCAGGGGTGACAAGCTGGAACTCATTCCAGAAAGTCTGAGCAAGACCCTCCCTCGGCAACTCGGCTGGTTCTGTCCAAATGGAGTCCAGGTCTGTCCGAATCTGAGCGATTTTGTCCTACAGAAACTGAGCAAACTCCTCAGCTTGACCCTGCAAGGCATCACCTGTTCCCCCCCCCCCCATTCAGGAGGGAACAGGTTATCCTAAACAGGGCAGCCGGGTGCGATACTGCGGACGCAATAAGAGCGGAAAAATGCGCACATTTTCCCACCCATATCGCCACGAGATAAGTCCTAATAAAGGCTCTTAGCAGTGTTCGGCCGAATTCAGAGTTACTAGCCCTCCAGGGTCGCTCTAGGTGTCTCTTTTGGCACTTCATCTCCCGGAGTTCCTCAGTAAACCAAGGAGCCCTCTTGGATCCACTGCCGCGGAGAGGCCGCATAGGCGCAATCTGATCCATGGCCCCAGTCGCCGCTGTGTTCCAGGCAGCGACCAGGGATTCTGCTGGATTGTAGGCAAGAGAGTCAGGTATCTCCCCAAGCTCCTTCTGAAATCCCAACGGGTCCATCAGGTGTCTGGGGCGGAACCACCTAATCAGTTCCACCAACTTGTGGTGGGGGAGTAGCTTCCAAAAATCAGATGGGGCTTTGCTTGTTGTGCAGCCCAGTTTGTGGCATGCTGTGGACTTGTGCCAGCCCACAGACCATGGCCTGGGGCTGCCTAGGTTAGAGGTTTACAGTTTTAGTTTGGCAAGTTTCTGTCCATTAGATATAAGCAAATAAAGGATTGGACTCATTTGTATTTTATTGTATTGCCTTTGGGCTTGAGCCTGACAGCAGGCTGAGTGAACAGCTACTATAAAGATTTGGTGATCGTTGCATTTACTTCATAAACAAAAGCATCTCTCATCTCTTTCACATTGCTTTACAGGAATGTTGCCCTATTATTCATAGCAAGCCACTTCAGCTCAGTAATATTTGAGAGTTTTTTGAATAGGAACTGCTGGCTTTAGGTATTGCCAAATCATTTGTATGCGGTTTGACTCTAAAATGCCAATCTTCAACCTGGCCATGCCAAAAATGCTGATTTTTTTTAAAAAAACCCATTCTCTGTACACGAGTTCGTACACTTAGAATCTTGCTGTAGCATGTACCCACATGCACTTTAAAAGATGGACAGAAATGGGACAGCAAAATATCCCCCAACAAGTAAACTTCCATCTCCTCTTTGTACATGGTATGAAATTCTTATTGTGGAATGCAATGTATATTTTTTCCAGACAAAATGCATTCCACAGAAATGGAAACATTCCATTTTTGACTTTAATATCCATAGAATATTCTTCCAGACATCTGAAAGTTTATCCAGGTAATTTTTGACAAACTTGAAATGAGTATCAACATTTTTCTTAGTGAGGAAGGATTTGCTACTCTCCCAGTAATTTTCTGATGATGGCCTCATGAACGTAATTACTTTAGCCAAGGCAATAGAGACCTGCAGATCAGTATATGTTGTTCAATAGTTCTGTGTGACTTTCTGAATGTATTTATGTACTTTATACGTATAGTCTTTATTATTGAAGATTCTGGGAATCAATCAAAATTATGTTGATTTTGATAGGTCATCCGCTCTTGGGAAGATTTATCTTGTTTCAAATCCTCTCAATTTCTATGTCTCACTGTGGGTTGATGGAGTTTTAGAAATGATTTTATAATCTTTTTTAGAACATTAAGTATCAGCCACTTTTTAATGAAAACTTTTTAGAAATTTATTTTGGCTTTGTTTATGAAACAAGTGAACAAGCATCCCACTTTGGTGCTATTTGCTGTCTCAATATTCCATATATCAGCAGGATACACAAAAAGCTCTAATAAATACCTGACAGAGATATTCACATTTGGAAAAACTGAAAGGGAATGAATTCTTTTTCAAAGTCCCAATAATATAGTCTAACGTTATATGAGGAAACACAGAAGCAGATATATGAATAGCTAGAATAGCAAGTTTGACATTTTGACAGATTATTTTAAAAGTGCTGGCTTGCTATGGGCCTTATTTCTACATGACTTTGCTGATGACTTTAGTTCACATAACATAGTTATGGAATATATGTCAAGATATCAAACAGAAGGTCACATATTGCCATTATAGAAAGGGAGCTACTTACTTGCAAAATTTTACATCTGTTGGAGAGGCAATCCATATCATCACAGGGTTGATACATTCCAAGTGTGACACAGTTTAGTAGGATTACCATCATGCTGAGACATTCAAACCAGGTGGAAGGAAGAAATAAAGTCAAGGAAGAAATAACTCATTTTCCAACATTATAATTAACCATCAGGTATACTAGAGTGGAAATTTTTGTTTTTAAAAAAACTATCAGAATGTACAATAGTAAGCAATAGAATCATAGCAACACAATGCATAAACAGTAGATAATTGAGATAATAGAACTGCTCTTAGATCATACCATTAGACTGCAGGTGAGAAAATCATATGATAGCATATTCCTTCATAGATAGAATAAAAAAAATCAATCATGTACAAAATATATTCTTATAGATGAAAGAAATAGTTCCATGGAAAAAGGTTTCAGTTCTGGATACAAGCTAAGGTAGTATCACCTGAGAAGAATTTTATTACTGAATAAGTTGTTTACATGAGTTATTTTGTCTGCTACTCTAAAATGACCAAATCACTGCTTTCGTGAAGATGGTAGTAAGGATTTTGACACAAATAATGCAAAACATGGTCTAGTATAAATGTTCAACAAATATTTATCTATGAGATATCTTTAGGAATCTCTTCTAACTCCATGCACATCAGTGCATTCACACAGACACAATATTTTTATCATTACATTCTGAATAAATCACTTTAAATGTACTGCAACAGAATAAAGTTAAATAAGCAGAATTCATTTTTATTAACATTTATAACAGGTAACATGGAAAACAAATAGTGTTGATTTCATTATAACTTATCCTTCTCATCCTTAATTACAACTATCCTTCTTATTCACATTTGTTTTAGTTGACTATGTAAAAATAGCTAGCAATGCCTTCAGAGCAACTAATATAAATATATACTTTTGTATTAATTTGCTTGTCTTATTTTTTCCAAAAATAAGATCACTGCTACCAGTCTTGTAAAACTATCTCATCTTACTCTCCTGATGAATTATGCACTAGTACTGTATATCCCTGATTGAGATACTTTAAAAAAACAAAAACAGCATCCTTCTAACAGTGCTTCATTTTTTCTGCAAGAGTTCATCTAACATAGATAAGGAAAATATTGCTGGGACAAACCAAAGCTCTATGTAGGTTCCAAGTTTGGTAAGATGGCTATAGAAAATCCATAAGCAAAATATAAAGAAAATAACAATAATAATAAACTCTACACTAATCCCCCAAGGATTAAAATTTAGAGACCTATCACTTCTGATCATTTATTGAAGGTGGCTTATAAATATCATGACTAGTAGCGACTGTGATACCTATTTTTTCATTAATATGTCTCATAACCTTTAAATAAGATTTAAAGTGGTCATTAACGAACCCGGTAGCAATGAATATCATCAACTGTTGTCATGCCCAGGTCTCAACAGTCCTCCTCAATTGAGGAAGATGACCAGATGAGGGTTTCCCAAAAACAGGTCTATGCTTCCATTCTTGGCAGTGATGCTGTGCCAGCCACAAGCTCTCCTATTTCTTACTTGGACCAGCAGACTCTGACTCCAATCAGGAAGCCTCTTTACCGAGCCGTAAAAAGTATCAGTCTCTAAAAAGACAGAAAACCAGAGGAAGGCAACACTACACTACAAGAACTACCTAGTCCTGGCAGCGTTACCTAGCAGCTGCAGGCTAAAGGAAGCCAAAAGCTCAGAGTAAGCTTAGAGACTGCTGATATTAGAGGAAATAGGTAAAGTTCTGGGGCAAGAGGAGTCTGACTTGTTGATTCTTGTCACCAAACTTTTTCTGGAACACTAGCCCTAAATGTTTTTTAAAATCTCCCTTATGCTATTCTCCCCCAAGCAATTTGTTGTAAGTTTGCCTAGATGTTTAAGATACTTGAGACAGGTTAGCTTTCTTTCCCTGTTAAATCAGGGTCCCTAGTGTTTCTGATTGCCCTGAAACCAGATAATTGACTGAACATTCACGTAGTCTTCTGCACAGGTACTGAAAAGTTACAAAACTGGGGGGGGGGGGCAGATTAGAAGGCTGCCAAAACACCTAGTGGGCAATCAGTTGAACTGGATATTTTAAATTTTTTTTTTACTAGCTTTACTGTTTTAAAATGTAAAAATTCCATGTCAAGTGGTCTGGGAGTCCCTGCTCGACCATCACGATTTTTGATGAAATTTTGTGTGAACGTGCACACATGTCCCCAATGAGCATTGGTAAAGTGTTACATGTGCCAATGCAATACTTGTGGAGTAATAGTCATTTGTTGGACCCCATACAAAGTTGGCCCAAAATATTGCAGCTTGAAAAAGTTTGCCTTTTTATATCTCTGGAAGGAAAGGTATGATAAACGTGAAACTTTGTGCGTAATACAAGGTTTTCTAATATAAAATTTCATTCTCCTACTGATTTCCAATAGCTTACAAATTAAGTGCAAAATTGATGGTTTTTGTAAAAACGCCAAAAATAGGGTATAAAAAGGCAAATTTAACCTTTTTTTCAGCTGCAATATTTTCGGCCAACTTTGTTCCCAACGAGCTAGATGGAGATCCCTCCTGAGAATGTTTTTATTATTTTGTTTAATAGAGCACAAAAAGTTGTACCAGATGGCCAAGTTTTGTTTCTCTCAACAAAATATTGCTGGAGATATTATGTCTCAAAGTTGCTGGAACCTCAGACTCATACTGTAGAAGGCTGCAGTATGGGATCAAACAAATAACTATATCTCCACAAGTATTGCATCAGCACATACAACTCTTTACCAATGTGCATGTTCACACAAAATTTCATTGAAACCTGTGATAGTCGAGTGGGGCACTTTTCTGAAATCAGACCATTTGATGTGGAATTTTTAAAAACTTTAAAAATTTCTATATTTTTTGAATTGTAAGCCTCCCAGAGTCATTGATGAGATGGGTGACCATAGAAATTGAACAAATAAATAAAATCAGACAATTTGGTCTCCATGCCAGTTCCGGCTACTATGACCTGGAGGATGTGTTTTCCCCCACAGGCATCACATAAATCAAGCAGACTACTGGAGGATCCTATCCTGCTGAAGTGCGTAGATCAGGGATAGGGAACCTGTGGACTTCAATTCCCAGAACTCCTGCACCAGCACATACCATTAACTGGAAACATCTCTAGATCCCTTAAGCCAAAGGATAAAGCTACCAATGCCCACAAAACAATAAATAACCATACATTGCTTCCAATAATTGAAAATTATATGTCTTAATATTAGTTGCTGGTGAACAAGTAGGATGATTCTACTGAATTCACATTCTTCATGTGAGCTTCTCAAATGGCATTAGGCTAATTAATGTAAGAATATCATGTTGGCCAAAATGTCTCTGACAGGAATCTGCAGGCTGTTACTAAAATAGTCAAAATGGTGGCCATGATGGTACAATTGAAACTGCCTAAATTTTATGCACAACACACCCTTCGCTTTGTCATCTGTATTTCTTCCTTTTATATATGGTAGCCCTATTCTAACATCTCTCTGGTTCTGTTAAAAGGAAAAGTCATTTCTCTTATGATAAGGTGTTTTTTTTTTGGCCATAGTCAATACATTGTGGCAACTAGATAGGCCTATTGCCGTTTTTCAAATCTGGAGGGTGATGTTTTCATAGAGGGTGATAAATTACTCTCTTTCACTCATACAAACTAGAAAATAGATGTACTAATTGCTTTCCAGGCTTATATTGGAAAAACAGATCACTAGTCCATCTAAACTGTTACTTTACTTCCAGCAGTGGTCAATGTTCGATATAATTTTTAAGTGTACACTTAAAGATGAAATGTTTTTTTAAAAATCTGAGCTGGTGTTCAGTAAAGATCCTAAAAGCATGAGGATTTATAGTCCTTGCAATTGTTTTCTTCACTACTGCATAATATCTTTACACAAATTTAGCAATGGAGACAATTAATCTTTGTTTACAATTAGCTGCCAATTAGTTAGTTCACTTTACAATCTCTCCTCTCAACTATTCAGAATCCATGCAGACACCAGGAATCAAATGCAATCCGAGAAATTCTTTATCTTTTTGTATTTCATCAGAACTCCCCTCACTTTGCATAGAAGGCACAAATACCAAAACTATTTACCATCCTGTTTCTTCTGCCATCCTACCATGCCCTTTTCTACTTTCTGAAATTGAGCCATTCTTAATGTAGATTTATATCCATGAGGATTTTCTAAATGACTGCTTCAGAGGCAGGTAGCCTTAAATTAGCTGAAAGCGCCTTCATATCTTTGTTTTGCAGCTTCTATATTCCAATTTAGCCTAATGAGAATAAAGGCCCCAACTCTGTGCCATGCAAAAAAAAAAACTATAAAATTTCATTTCTATCAGCATTTATTCAAATTAAAACTCAAGTAAAACTTCTTGCCAGAATGTTAAATGTTAGTGAAGAATTAAGATACCCTACACCCGGGATGGCGAACCTATGGCATGTGTGCCACAGGTGGCATGCAGAGCCATTTGTCAGGGCATGTGAGGCATTGCCCTGTCAGCTGGCCAACACACATGCGCGCACTGGCTAGCGGAGTTCAGCCTTTTTTAAAGCCATTTTTCGCCCTCTCCAGGCTCTAGAGGCTTTATAGGAGCCTGGGGGAGGGCAAAAACAGCCTCCCCTGTCCCCCCCCACTCCTGGAGGCCCTCCGGAGGCTTCAGGAACTTCCCTGAAGCCTCCGTAGCACAAAAAAATGGCCCTATGGGCAAACTGAAAGTTTGGGAACGGACTTCTGGTTTGCTCATAGGGTTGGTTTAAGCCCTCCTGAAGCTTCCCTGAAGCCTCCGGAGGACTAAAAATGACCCTATGAGCAAACTGGAAGGGTGGTTTTTTGCCCTCCACAGGCTTCAGGGAAGCCTCCTGAAGGTCCCTGAAGCCCCCGGAGGGTTCCAGGGGGGCGGGAGAGGCTGTTTTCACCCTCTCCAGGCTCCTATAAAGCCTCTGTAGCCTGGGGAGGGTGAAAAAAGCATGCAAAAAATGGGGGGAGCACCTCTCATGCACGCATGCGCACTGGGGGGTTGCGTGTTGAATTATGGGTGTGGCATGTCTGTGTACGACCCCCTTCGCTCCCCCCTTATGGCATGCGAACTAAAAAAGGTTCACTATCGCTGGCCTACACTCTGTCGTTTACTAGAAATGGTAAAGGGAAATAATATTTAGGTTAAACTAAATGCAAATGAAAAAGAGGAAAGGAATATAGCCTAATTTCTATACACATTTATGCTGCTTGCTTGATTTGAAGCAGATGTGTTTTCAATTTTATACCTTAAACCCAAAATCATTAAAAGAAACAATTACAAATAATTGTGACCAAACAATTTCATTAATTGCTCTGATTCTATTGAAAAAAAGTAAGCACAGATATCATATCACTAGCAGCATGAGAAATTCCTTTGACAATTTGTTTGTTGAAAACCAGATTTTTACTATTTTTTACTACTTTTATCCAACAGAGAACAATAGCAAAATCATCAACCATATAATGGACTACTATACATAAAGCCTCAGCTTCTGGATGGGCTAAACTAACTTGAAACACTCAACAAGCCTTTGCTAATAAGAATGAGGTACTTATACCAACGTTGCCCATTTAAATAACTGGCTCTTATTCACTGAAAAAGATACACCTGGAGACCTGTCAGAGCAAGAACAAAATAACTTGTTGCTTTAGACATTGTAAGTGCAACATGGAAACAATTCCATGCAGAGCTGCTTTATGCCTTTCTGCACTGAGAGTTCAAGAATCCTTGATCCGTAGAGATCCTCTGTCTGCCTAGTTATTTGCTAGTGCACATAAAGAAAATTTAGGAATTATATACTTACTGAACATTATAAAGTTGTATGTTTTTGACACCTGGGTATGCATCTCTATACTACTAAATCCAGTCTGTTTGTAACCTTCAGTTGGGTGAAACAGAACATCAACAATGTTTGATCAAATGGGCTAATTTAAAGAATGCATCAAAAATCTGGGACCCAAATCTGGGATTGAAATTTGGCAAAGTTGTGACCACTTTAGCATCACCACAGTTATAGTCAGCTGCAGTCACATGATCGTCATTTTTCACACTCCATGGCAGGATATCTTATGCCTACTGATGGCAATATAGAGTCTAACATTTCATTTGCATTAAATGGTTCAAAGCTTGCTTGACACTATTTACAATCATTTGCAATATTGCTGGGTTTTATAGAAGTTAATAACAGGGAATTTAAAGTTCAGTGATGAAAGGTACTCATATGGCTACATTAATATTACTATAAAATGTACAGTAAGTGGAGTGGAGCTGAAAGGCAAAAGGAAAGCAGTATGCTCCCTCCTTTATTTGGGCATCCCAGTTGGTTTGGCATAACACACACACACGCACACACACACACACACACACATAGATATAGATGATATAGATATAGATATAGATGATATAGATATAGATATAGATATAGATATAGATATAGATATAGATATAGATATAGATATAGATATAGATATAGATATAGATATAGATATAGATATAGATATAGATATAGATATAGATATAGATATAGATATAGATAGATATAGATATAGATACAGATACAGATACAGATACAGATACAGATATAGATATAGATATAGATATAGATATGGTCTTTTCCATGTAAGATTGAGATTGTCTTGGCAACATTTCGGCGAGGTCTCACTTGCCATCTTCAGGCTGGTGTTTTCGGCTTCGTGTTTGTGTGAGTAAAGCATGGTCGCCATCTTCAGGCTGGGTTTTGGGCTTAAAGTGTGATTGGAGCTGCCGTCTTTCTATAAATCTTGGTGTGCGGTTGTGGAGTGCTGGCTTTGTTTCAGTAAGTGGATTGATTGGCTGTGTGATTATATCATGATTGGTAGATTGGTGCTGATTGGTGCTGGCTGTGTGTCCATTGTTGTTTTGTGTTGTAACGGTCTGGGTGGTGGGTGGGGCTCATTTGTTGACTAGGGCTGGTTTCCAGATGTCTGGTAGGTGGGAGGTATCGTCACGTTTATTCATGTTGTGGGGGTGTTTCTCTATTTCGATAGCTTCCATAATTATTCTCTTGTTGAAGTGTTCTGTTTTGGAGATTAACCCGGTTCCTTCAAAATTAATTTCATGTCCTATAGCGTTAAGGTGCTGCAAAAAGGAGGAAGTTTTTTCTTTTTTCTTTTTTTACTGCGTTCTTGTGTTCTGTGATGCGTGCATTTATTCTCCTTTTCGTTTGTCCTATGTATGTTGCAGGGCAGATTTTGCATGGTATTTCGTAGACTCCTTGGTTTTCTAGGATTAGGTTGGTAATTGTTTTTCTTTGGAATCCGTTGGAGATTAATACATTTGTGAGAGTGTATAATTCAGTTTTCCGGTGGTCTTTGTTGGCTAGGCGTTTGGTTCTGGAGATGAGGGTCTTGGCTACAGAGTTGATCTGTGCAGGGTGGTGATGGGATTGTACGTTTAAGTAGCAGTTGGTGTGTTTTTTCCCCCGGTAGATGGTATGTCCTAGGGAGCCATTAGATTTTTTGTAGATTAGGATGTCCAGAAAGGGAAGTTGGTTGTTTGCTTCTATTTCCATTGTGAATTGTATTTTGAGGCGTAGGCTGTTGAGATGTGTGAAGAAGTTACTGTATATACTCGAGTATAAGCCTAGTTTTTCAGCCCACTTTTTGGGCTGAAAAAAGCCGCCTCGGCTTATACTCGAGTCAGTGAAAAATTTGCCCGAAATGGAGGAGAAAAAGGGGCGGGGCCATGCCGCTGGGTGACACTCGTGAATGGCCCAGTGCCCCTGTGAGTTTCCCCTCCCTCTGTGTCAGTTTGCCGCGCAGCGCGCACCGCACCATCCCCCCTCCTCACGTTCTAATGTAATGCAGGGCTGTCTTACGATTCCCCTTCCTCCCCCTCCTGCCGCTCTGCAACGATGTCCCACCTCCTCCTTGTTATGGCAAGCAGCCACATAGCGATGTCCCACCTCCTCTGGTACAGTGATCCAATGATAGGAATCACTGTGCCGTGTGTCATAGGAGGCGGGACATCGCTCCCGCGGCTGCACGGGACATCATCATCACAGCGGGACATCAGCATCATGAGGTGAGTGAAGTATTTCATTGAATACACCGTTAGTTTACTGTTTTTCTTTGAAATAAATATTCAAAAACATTATTGGTATCTATTTTTATTTTTGAAATTTACCGGTAGCTGCTGCATTTCCCACCCTAGGCTTATACTCGAGTCAATAACTTTTCCAGTTTTTTGTGGTAAAATTAGGTGCCTCGGCTTATATTCGGGTCGGCCTATACTCGAGTATATACGGTATCCAGTTTTTCTTTCCTGTGTGTCATCAATAAATCTAAGCCAGAGTTTGTGTTTGTGTTCAGATTTATCTAAGGTGTTAGTTTCAAAATGTTCCATGTATACGTTTGCGATGACGGGTGAGAGGGGTGATCCCATGGGTGCTCCTTCTATCTGTTTCTATCTTTGTCCATTATGGATGAAGTATGTGTTGGTTAGGCAGAGGTTGGTCAGGTCCAGGATGTGTTTAGGGGGGTTGTATATACACATACACACACACACACACACACACACACACACACACACACACACACACAAACTATAAGGAGAGTAAGTGAGTGAGAAACAGAAAAAGAGAGATACCATCTACCTCAATAATGGAATCATCTATATATGTCTTTGTTTCCTCATCTCGTAACTGATGACTTCCAAATGTATGTGGCAAAGTGCTGAGATCTCTCTTTGAACTGCAACTCTGGCAGAAAATGGTGATGTCAAAGGATAGGTGTCTAACCTTGCATGTCAGAAAGATCTCAGGAACTTCAGTGAAAGGAATGGATTCATGGTATGGTCAACCAGCTTGAAGTTCCACCAATTTCTTCTCCATGAGAAAAAAGGGTGCTGGCAGGAGAGGCATGTTGGGAAAAAGCAGCCTAGAATGCACACTTCAACTGAACCTAAAGTGCAGGTTGGAAGTTCTTTAAGGTTGCCCATAAATAAGCATGATTGAGGGTTTGTATTAGGGTTGTGATGTGTGTGCTTTTAAGAAACACAATTGGTTTACAGAGGCAGAGATTGTGAAGGCATTTAGTTTTTACTATGTACAAGGAATTGGTGGGGGGAGGGGAGACAGCTATTTATACCAGTTTCCAAACTTCCCAGTTTCTAGCACTCTCTTCTTCTGTCCCAGGGCTATTTTCAAGCAACCATCTGCACTGTTGCAAAGCTACATCTCTCTCCACCACTACCGCCAAGCTTCCTCTCAACTTTATACTAAGAGAAAGGTAAGAAGGGAATTATACTTTCAAGTTACTCCGGCTTTCAGCAGCTGTCTCTCTGTATAAAATTTGCACATTGTACTTCTCTCTTTGGGACTTTTGCCCAGCCATACTTTGGCAATAGAGAAGTTCTCACCATTGAGGGGGTGGGGGTTAGATTTATTTAACAAGCCTTGATGGGAAAAAAACAGAGTTAAATAGGTATAAATCAATTCCTGCTTTCTAAGTTTTGGGAGCAGTTCTGTGTTAGAAACTAACATTAGCTCAGTTCAGGTTGTTGATAATGGCATTGAGAGAACCCAATGAAAAACTGTAGCAGCTGTGGAGTTAAGTGGTAGCCCCAAAAATATGCATTTCCACCAAAAATGAAATGAATTAAGTAAAAAACAACAACAACAGAACATTGAACTCATACTATTCTTCTTGAATCAAGAAAATCCATAGAAGGGGTTAATTATATCACAATCACCCACAGGACTATCTCTAGTCACCACGGCAACAGATTTGAACCAGGTTTTAATCCTGCTATCTCTCCATCGCTACCTCCATGCCTGAGCATGTAATTAATTTCAACTGCTGACAAAGCCAGTATTCAAAATCCTCATCATTTAGTCAGAAGTTTCATTACTAATTAACTTTCTTTAGTTCAATATTTTTCTAATTAGCAATGATCTTTCCTTTCCTCATTTCTACCATCAATGCTTTTTAATATCTTATTGCTAATTTTCTATCTCTGTCCCTCTGAGCCCCTGCTTCTCAATTCTTGCTCTCCTAGTTAAACTGAACACTGGATCTACTCATAGGGCTAAAAAAGTAAAAACAACAACAACAACAACAACAACAACAACAACAACAACAACAACAGCATTCTTCAAGGATCTCATGAATGGGCACTCTGTATCGTAAAGAATCTAAAACAAATGCAGAAATGGTCAACCCAGCCATCTTATTTGATCAGCCATCTTATTTGATCATTAGCTAGTTCAAAGCAATGGAAGAGAAAACTTACAGCTTCATAAAAGCTCAACAGAAGGCAGAGGTGGTATTCAGCAGGTTCTGATCAGTTCCAGAGAACCGGTAGTGGAAATTTTGAATAGTTCGGAGAACCGGTAAATACCACCTCTGACTGGTCCCACCCCCACCTATTCTCTGCCTCCCAAGTACCAGCTGATCGAAAGGGAATGGGGATTTTGCAGTACCTTTCCCTTGGAGTGGGGAAGGAATGGAGATTTTATAGTATCCTTTCCCTGCCACGCCTACTAAGCCACGCCCACCAAGCCACGCCCACAGAACTGGTAGTAAAAATGTTGAATCCCACCACTGACAGAAGGGAAAGTCTTCCTAAAGTTCTGATAGTGAATCTTTAAGCAAAAACAGCTTGTTTCTTCGACATCTTTGTTGGAAACAGCAGTACATTATAGCAGTAGACTTATATACCGCTTCATAGGCCTTTCAGGCCTCTCTAAGCGGTTTACAGAGAGTCAGCATATTGCCCCCAACAATCTGGGTCCTCATTTTACCCACCTCGGAAGGATGGAAGGCTGAGTCAACCCTGAGCCGGTGAGATTTGAACCGCTGACCTGCTGATCTAGCAGTAGCCTGCAGTGCTGCATTTAACCACTGCGCCACCTTGGCTCTTATCCTTTTCTCATAACACAGAATGAGCTAATAAAGCCATGATTCAGTGCAGGCTATTTTTCTCTTTCATTGAAAAGTTTGCTGGAGATGATTCCATCTGAAATAATGTATGTGAATCATATTTATAATTCCTTTATCATTTTAGAGACTATTAATATTGCCAATTGCCTCTTACATTTCTCCCTAGCTATTGATTGGCTGTGATCCAGCTGTGACTCTAATAAGGCCTCCATTTATTTTGAAATATGTGATGAAGCCTGGAACTTTCAACTACTAAAGCTTCTAGGACAATTAAAGAGACTTACTTTCCTGCCAAATGCATTACAGGCTATAATGAAGGTAATAAAAGAGTGACAGTGTACATATGCATTAGCTTTATGCCCACAACCTAAGCCAGCCTTCTGAAACCTGATCTTTTCCTGATATTCCTAGAACTTGTAATTTCAGCATTTTTCAAAGGCCCCTGATTACGGACAATTGTCTGATGCTAAAATCATTTTAAATGAGTTGACAAGTTATTTATTTTTACTTCTAGCACTTAGCTCACGATTGTTGACACTATGGTCCAATAAACATGCTTAGACCTGATAAATCTACATCTTTCTTAAATAATGGATTTAGAGCCGTTTTCAAGCAGTTTTTATATCGGAGTTCATTTTTGCCCATAAAATAAAAAATGCAATGCAGCTCTGGTTTGATGTGCAAGTGCATATTTTTCAATATTTCCCTTCAAAATACATTCTGATAGCCACAAATTCTTTACACAAACCTCTAAAAATGGGCATGTAATGCCCAGTTAAATGAGACCTAGAATGAAAGCATTTTAAACTAGAGGGTTCATATTCCCAGAAGTACAAAAGAAACAGAAGTAGGTCACAACTGATAGCATTAGATCTCCGTTCCAATTTTTCCATCTGTGAAATGTGTAGTAATGACTTTTCAGCTTGGCTTATTCAGTTGGAGATGTATGGTGGATATGCCCAAGTAACTGGCTCATCTTGTTCGTAGAAAAATAAATAGTTAGCACAAAATACTTCTGATAGGCTACCAACTGGGAGCTATTAATCCTACTAGTTTACCCATCTGTTTTTAGCCCCAATTAAAAATGTTTGTCATGATGTGTATAGTCCTAGATGAGAATCCTCGTCACTTTCTAATATTAGCCAGACAAAGAAGAAGAAGGATGGTAATGTTAAGTGCATGAGTCTGAAGAAAAGAACCTTACTGGCTTGGAGATTTTGATTACTAAATGTGTCATTTGTTTTTCTGGCAACAGGCTATGATTTTCCTATTCTCCCAAGGACTCAAGATTTTGATAGTAGAATTAGAATTTAGAAATGAATGCTTTCCACTGCTAAATACTGCCTGTCTAGCTATTTCTTTCTGTGCCAGTCATAATGATCCAATTGATCACCACAGATCAATTAAGGGATGGGTATACCAGTTCTTGCCCCATGCCTACCAATCTCTTCCCATCTTGCCAAGACAACTCTACAGATTAAAAAAAATGGGGGGGAGGGGGGAAGTAAGTCTATTTTGGCCAGTCATCCTAAGGCAACTGTGCTGCTTCCTACTTTCTTTATCTGGTGTTGGTGTGTTGTCCCTTTTGTTGTAACCTCACTATAGCATTCTTTTGCAAATGAAGTTGTAGAGGCAAATCTCTAACAAAGATTAGATCCAGCAAGCCATAACCATTACTCTTGATGCTTCTAATATGGTATCTACCTATATTATTCTCCCTAAAAGAGATATGTCAGCTAAATTTAAAGAAAAAAAATTCAAGATTTGTAACTAAGAAAGTCAACAGAAATTAAGAATATCATACAAGATCTAGCCCTTTAGTATTCTTTTGTGTCATTCCAAGAAAAGGTTAGCTTTGTTAGTGAGCGAACAGCACAGAAAGGCAAGTAATTGGAGAGTGGCAAACACTTCAGGTTCTAGTAGGTCCTTATTTTTTTTAACAATGTTGAATATTTCTTAAACATTAGTGCAGTGCATTTTCTACATGGGTTCCATACAATTTCACTACAGGTACCTTATTGGACAATGTGAAAGTTATGGTGCTGAACTTTTGTCCTCTCTGTTTAAAAGAGGTACAAGGGAAATATTTTAACAATTCCTTACCATGAGATCCTGAATTCATCTGATTGAAACTTTGGGCAGGGGGAAGGGAAGAAAGAAGAAGCATTTTGACATTTCTTTGTTAAAATCTAGGATTTAATCATTTTGAATCAGGTTTCCTTGCCTTTGAATGACACATCCAAATTAAATGTTGCATCTCTGATTGTAACATTAGAATGAAATCTTGTCTAATTGCACATCTCTAATCAAATATATAATAAACAAACAAGCAGAAATACTGTTTTTTCTTTTTCCTGAATAACCCAGTCTTATAATACAGGGCAGGTTAGGCACATACATATAGTGAAAGCAACATATAAACATTTATCCTCTGCTATGGTTTTCAAATGTGGAGTTCATATTCATGCAAGTTAACATCATACATATAAATGGCCTCTTGAAAAGGATACAAAAGGAAAATATTGGTTAGAATCATTCTATGGCAGCCATGTATGCTCAGCCTAATCCACTTGCTTCTTCCATTATCTAAACTGCTTTGACTCACAAAGGCTCACAATGGCAGGTGCCCATTTGCTTTTTAGGGTGGCAGTTTGCCAATGAGATGACCCTGTGAATACTTTTCCTTTCCCGGTTCACCTCTCCTCCTCCACATCTTTTTCTTTTCCCAAATGACTTTCTGTTGGGTCTGTGGGATCTTCATTTTAATTAGATTCATTATGATTGCAATTTTCTCTCCTATCCTTTCACAGTTCCATTCACAATAACCGATAAAACCATCATTCTGGGCGGAGGAGTAGGAAAGAAGAAAGATGGGTAGAGAGGGATGGGAGAGAGAGTGGGGGGGGAAGGTGAAAAGGAAGGGGGGAGCAGATCTGGAGAGAGGAGTGGTAGAGGGGGAGGGGAAGTAGGGTAGAGGGGGATGATGGAGGGAAGATAGAAAGTAGGAGGGTGGTGGAAGAAAGAGGTGCATGGAGAATGGAAGAGGTATATTGGGCTTTTATTTTCTGGAGCATTGTTGACAAGAGGAATTGATGCAATTATTGTTTAATACTGTATGGTGTATACATGTGAGTGTATGAAAATGAAAATAAAATATACTAAAAGTTAAAAAAAAACCCCATCATTCTTTCCTTGGCTCGGCTCTGTATTGTCTCTTCTTATGTAAGAATATGGACAACAAACAAAGATTACTGGAAAGCACAAATATTGCATTTGGAGCAAAAGCCAAAGTATTTATTTATTAGTTAAAATTGCTTACAGATTTTTAGACGTTGGGCAATATACAACACAGAATAAAATTGCCAAAAATATAAACAAAAGATAACAATAAGATACTATAAATGTCCTGCTAATTATAGTCACAGTCATCTAAAATTAACAGACTAAGGTAAAGGTAAAGGTTCCCCTTGCACATATGGCTTTGAGGAGCCAAGGTGGCGTAGTGGTTAGGGTGCAGTACTGCAGGCCACTTCAGCTGACTGTTATCTGCAGTTCAGTGGTTCAAATCTCACCGGCTCAAGGTTGACTCAGTCTTCCATCCTTCCGAGGTGGGTGAAATGAGGACCCAGACTGTGGGGGCAATTTGCTGACTCAATTTGCTAAAAATCTGTAAACTACTTAGAGAGGGCTGAAAGCCCTATGAAGCGGTATATAAGTCTAATAGATAGATAGATAGATAGATAGATAGATAGATAGATAGATAGATAGATAGATAGATAGATAGATAGATAGATAGATGATAGATAGATAGATAGATAGATAGATAGATAGATAGATAGATAGATAGAAAGATAGATAGATAGACAGACAAATAAATACATAGATAAATAAATGTGCTAGTCGCTCCTGACTCTAGGGGGTGGTGCTCATCTCTGTTTCAAAGCCAAAGAGCCAATGCTGTCCAAAGACATCTCCATGGTCATGTAGCTGGCATGGCTAAACTCCGAAGGTGCACAGACCTTTAACAGTGTCCCTTTAACAGACTTTAGAACAGTGCAAAATGCAAGAAGTGTTGGGGACCTTGGAACTCAGGACCTCCAGGGAAAATTGATTTTAAAATATGAGCATTTAAGAGTTGGCCCAGATTCTGTGTAACTTTCACTGTGGTGGCCCTCAGTAGCATCTCCTTCCATTTCAGTCCAAGCAAGCAGAGACACAATTAGAAAGCTCGATTTCTGATTATATCCTACAGCTATGTCATATACAGTTTTATGAATAATGCCAGTGCTGAGTGGGATTCAGAACCCTATTGATAACCAGCTGCTTATGTTATGAATGTTAAATCAGCAGTGCTAGTGGAGAAGGTTCTCTGCTGTCTTGGCTGGTTTCATGCTGTTTTCCTGATACTCTATCCATTCCAATGATCTCCATCTTCCTATCCCCTCTTTCTCCCTTTCCTTTGTTGATTTTCTTATTCCAGTTTACTTTCTATACAGAATGAATGACAATATGACAAATCCAGGAACTGCAGGAGCAGTCAAGAGTCTGTCAATCTAATGAATAGAGCTGTCTATCTTATTTTACACACACAAACACAAACACACACACACACACACACACACCTTATTTTAATTCTCAATTATCCCACCAGTATAGAAGGTTTTGCCTTTGTCCCTTTAGGGTGGAAAAAGGTTCTTTGTAGACACTGAATCTCTTCGGTTTCTGCAAACAGTCTGAGAATGATAACAATGAACAATATTAACTCCTCTTGGAATTAATGTTTGGTCATTTGTTGTTATGCTTACAGTATAGCCACACTCTTAGCATATCGATTCACATCAGTTAAATTGATAGCTTCAATACAGAACAACAGTTGTACCAAACAAATGTTTGTGGGGACTTCTAGGAAAGCCACTTGGGTGGCAAAGCTTGAGTCCATTCTTCAGGATATGGATTAAGAGTCTCCAAAACCTTATTAGGATTCTGTAAGGTCATACAATGAAATATTTAAAAAATGTTGCAACATGAAAGACCCTAAAAATACCAACAAGCAAGCTTATATACATAAATTTACAGAAGAAATTTCAAATACATTCGTCGAGCCACATTTGGACATTTTACGATTTCTAAGGAAGTGGAAGTAGAAAACAATAACATTTGCACACATGTATCATAATCATAGCATTTCCATAGCAACCTACTATTGTCTTGTTATGTATAGCAGCTAGTTTTGTACTTTGGTGTGCAGTTCCACAGCACCTGAACTTCACTCTTGCACCTGTGTATGTATAATAGACCATTTGCTTATCTATTTTTAACATTTGTATATCATATTGAGACTACCCATCTCTCTCATAGAGCAATTTTATGCTGTGCTATTTCAGCTAAACTTTACATTCTAATAGTGAAATCTGTTTATCTAAATCTAAATCTCTTTATTACGACCAAATTCCTCATAAACTCTTCTAATTCATCTGGGCTCCTTCATCTCTTACAATACAAATATACACACATATATACACACAACTACTGTATATATATATGCAGATATGTTAATTGTAAGCCAATTTGGGAATCAATGTAGCTGAAAATCTCTTTCTCCATGACAGAGAGAGAGGGAGGAAGGGAGGGTGGGAGAGGAAGGGAGGGAGGGAGGGAGGGAGAGAGAGAGAGGGTGGGAGAGAGAATGAATGAGAATATACATACGCGTGCATGTATCTGGAGAGATTTTCAGCTACATTGACTCCAAAATTGGCTGATAATTAAAATGTATATAGAGATAGAATTAAAGTAGGAATGCATAAAATGTAGGGCAGATTTTGCCACTTTGTAGAAGAAACATTTATATGCTAACATTTTGTCAAGAAAGAAGTTCAAGGCAGTTTATAGTTTGATTTTTTTTAAAAAAAAAGATTATTTAGTTTTAGCCTTGAATTAAAACAGAATATTAACAAAATATTGAGCCTGTTATTTCTAAATCACAATAACCTTGTCTCTTTTGTGTCTGTTTCCTCCTGTGAACGCCTATGACTAGAAAAATAATGTGGTTGCTGGTCCATATTCCAAAAATGAGCCAAATTCAAGTTTTAATATTTGTTTTCCATTTTCATTGATAAAGTCAGAACGTTAAAATAGTACCTTTAACAGAAGCCATAATCTAAGAAGCATTACTACCCAAAGGAGATTATTTCTGAATTAATTCTGTCTGGGGAGAATCAAGCACTCAGGATTCTGTTAATAGTTTTGATTGAATTGTCCACCTCTTTTACTTCCCACAGTCTAGGGATTCAGATGTAAATATTATTTTTTGTCCTAGTATTTCCAGCTAGTTGCTTTACAGATGGCTTTCATTGAGGCTTTTAACATTCCTAGCAATGTTTAACTGCCAAATTGGCCTCTTCCATGAACTACTTGGATTTTCACTATTTACAGGATATAAATTCATCGCATAGATGTCCACATAATGCTGAAGGGATTTTCTCTTCTGCTTGTTTTGCTTCTGACAGCTTTGTTTAACAGTAACAAGTAGCTCTGGATTGACTGCAGTAAATTTTGGCAGAGATGTGCCTTTAATTAGACATTCTGCTGCCTACTTGCTGAGACGGGGGATTGTAAAGTCCCCAGCTTCCTTTCCTTTAGGTGACTTCCCTCACTTCTTTATTTCTCTAAATTTTAGCATCATATGTTTTCCTTTCATTCTAGTTGGCCCGCAATTTTTCTTTCAATGGTTTTTAACTATGGAACCTATGACTATTGAATGACATACTTGTCAGCTGTCCTGAATTGATTGGAGGGTTATGTCATCCTAAAGCCCTCCTCCTAGAAATTGTATTATTCTATTGGGGGACTTCAAATACAATATCCCTTCCTCTAAATCAGTGTTTCTCAACCTTGGCTGGCTGGGGAATTCTGGTAGTTGAAGTCCACAGGACTTAAAGTCACCAAGGTTGAGAAACGCTGCTCTAAATGGTCCACATTTACTTCTGCATAAAAGAGGAGTTTGACTCCTTGAGCCGTCAAACCCCTCTTTTCAAAGCAGTGAGACATTTACACTGTATAGCTGTCCCCAAACTCCAAAAGGCATTGATTTTAGCACACAGCAATGCATGTGGCACAGCAGTCTTGGAGAGCCAATGTAAGAAAATCCCATATGAGCTGAGACTCATGTCCCAGTGGACAAGGGGTCACTGAAACTACAAGGGTCCTTGGTGCTCTCTGAGCTTGGCTGTTTTCTTGCAGACATTTCATTACCCAAACTAGATAATATCATGAGTGCTAGTGATGATGTAAGGAATGTCTGCAAGGAAACAACCAAGCTCAGACAGTACCAAGGACCCAGTGGTGGGTCGCAGGCGGTACGCCCCGGTACGAGCATACCAGAACCTGCCCGGAACATTGGATACCATTCCGGTATGGTGCTCCGGAGGGCCCACCTGCCCACCTGCCCACCCGAGCTCCTTACCGGTCTTTTAAGTCTTCGGCACTTCCTCGCACTTGCACGGCACGTACAGCTCCTGTGTGATGCTCCGCTGAGCAGCTGGAGCATCACAGAGGCTTGCGGAGTCGCTAAGATGCATGTGCGCATCCATGTGGATGCCGCCAAGTCCGTTCCAACTGTACCGGTTGGAACGGGATCCAGAATCCACCACTGCAAGGACCCCTCATTTCAACCCTGAGGTATATTCTCCTTTACTGACATCAAAACTACAGCTTACATCATACTATACTGTACCTTCTATGGCACGGGTATCAAATTCAATCATGACATGGGCTGGATTGTGATGTATCACAATGTTTTTTTCCTTTTTTGGAGCCCAGGTGGGTATGCCCTGCACCAGTGGTGGGATTCAAGATTTTTTACTATCGGTTCTGTGGGTGTGGCTTGGTTTGGCGGGCCTGGCAGGAGAAGAATAGCGCAAAATCCCCATTCCCTCCCCACTCCAGGGCAAGGATACTCTAAAATTCCCATTCCCTTTCCACCCCACTAACCTGCTTTTCAGCTCCATTCTCCTGTGCAGGGCAATAGAAGAAGACCCAACTGATCAGCTGGGACTCCAATCAGGGAATAGATGTGGACGGAGCTAGCCAGAGGTGGTATTTGCCGGTTCTCTAAACTACTCAAAATTTCTGCTACTGGTTCACCAGAACCTGTCAGAACTGACTAAATACCACCTCTGGCCTGCTCATGATGTATCCACCTGGCGGATTGCCAGTTGACAGGTGTGTATCTATATGTATTCAGGGACCCATCTCATAACACTTCACCTGATAAAATATCCAGGAAACACCAATATTTTTATATGTACAATTCAGGGGTGTGTTCCTGCCACTTCTAACCTCTTCTATAGAAGAGGTTCCACAAATCTACCATGCCGTTTAGAACCGGTTCCAGCTCCCTCCCCCCATCCGCACCACGCTTGCCCCACCCACCACTCATTGATTGGCTGGCTGACTAATCACCCTGCCCGCCTCTAAGAGTCCTATCTAAACCTTAAAGTCTTAAAGCTGCCAAGTTTGAACATCCCTGGGTTTTTTTTCTAAAGGGTTAGGGGTGCAAGGGTCTTGTAAGTTGACAGCTTTAAGACTTGCACACTTCAATGCCAGAGTTCCTGAGCCAATATGACTGGAGGAGGAATTCTGGGAGTTGAAGTCCACAAGTCTTAAACTGTCAAGTTTGAACACCCTGGGGGTTTTTTCTAAAGGGTTAGGGGTGCAAGGGTCTTGTAACTTGACAGCTTTAAGATTTGCATGCTTCAAATGACAGAGTTTCTGAGCCAACATTTTGGTTGCTAAGCAAAGAGCATTGTTAAGTGAGTTTCACCACATTTTACAAGTTGGCCACGCCCACCCAGTCACATGACTGGCAAGCCACTCCCACTCAGTCACATTGCTGGCAAGCCACTCCCACCCAGTCACATGGCTGGCAAGCCACTCCCACAAAGCAGGCCACACCTACAGAAGAGGTTCTAAAAAAATTTGAAACCCACCACTGGTACAATTGTTATTGGATCGTTTGGATGTAGTTAAATTTTGTTATACTGTCTGCAAAATTAGGCAGACTTTGACTGCCCACTGATAATCTACCACCAATTGTCAAATATTATCTTTTCTTTTTAAATTTTACTTTAATGCTTCTTATCTGTAATGTTGGTCTGTGACTAATAAAAATTGCTGTTCCACACTCAAGTGCTGCATAAGCCAATCAGTTTCTACTTCCATTTTTTTTCCTTCCCACCCAATACAATCTGATCTAGTCCTGCTAAGACTTGCCAAGGATAGTCATATGTGACTTAGTCACAGCTCCTGAACTGCAAAATTACAGCAAAAATGAACAGCAACAAAAGCAAATAGCCATCTAGGCTACAGCTGCAGCATTGGTTCCAGTGCTTGCCCGCATATTTGTCTTGTTTGCCATTCTTGCTCAAAAAAGCAACCAGAAACATGCCTCTAACTTGCATACACATAATAGCGCCTCTCTGGGAAGTGCTTGCTTCTTGGTGTCAAACTGGCGGTCCACGGGTCAGATGTATCATGCGCAGTCTATGCCCACCTCAACTCCGCAAAGGGAAAAAAATGTCACAATAAATCATGTGATGGCAACATGACTCGGTAAATTTGACACTCCTGCTATAGCCGATTATTTTGATAACAAAGAGCAGCATTAATATTTCTTTCTTGTATTGCTTTTTTCCATAAAATTAAACATGAGCAGCGAACATGTACAATAGTCACATTGATACTGATATTAACACACTGAGAGTAGGTTAAGCTGTGATTATTTTTATTCCTGTCTGGTCCCCACACTGACCATGTTTAAATTAAAACTTGGAGAGAGATTCATAATTGTGTTGTTTTCTGAATGAATGAATTCAGAAATTGCGGGGAGGGTACTTACGTCTTCTTTAATAATGCTTTTACTATTGCATGCTGACCAAAATTGTTATGAGGTAGAGAGACCTTATAAATTTAATATATAAATGCCTTTCCTCTTACCATTGTGAATTGGGGGATCAGTCAAACTATTCTACAGCTCTCTGTTTATGAATGTTTCCAAAAAATGAACCAATTATAAAAATAACAAGAATATTCATGCAATGCCAAACTATTTCATATAAAGCCATTAGTTATTCTAGTCCTCTAAACTAGGCAAGGATCTTATTCTTTCCTGATATGCTTTGGTGTATTTCCAAATTGAAGATCTCCATATGTGTTGAGAGTATACTGTATATACTCGAGTATAAGCCTAGTTTTTCAGCCCACTTTTTGGGCTGAAAAAAGCCGCCTCGGCTTATACTCGAGTCAGTGAAAAATTTGCCCGAAATGGAGGAGGAAAAGGGGTGGGGCCATGCCGCTGGGTGACACTCGTGAATGGCCCAGTGCCCCTGTGAGTTTCCCCTCCCTCTGTGTCAGTTTGCCGCGCAGCGCGCACCGCACCATCCCCCCTCCTCACGTTCTAATGTAATGCAGGGCTGTCTTACGATTCCCCTTCCTCCCCCTCCTGCCGCTCTGCAACGATGTCCCACCTCCTCCTTGTTATGGCAAGCAGCCACATAGCGATGTCCCACCTCCTCTGGTACAGTGATCCAATGATAGGAATCACTGTGCCGTGTGTCATAGGAGGCGGGACATCGCTCCCGCGGCTGCACGGGACATTATCATCACAGCGGGACATCAGCATCATGAGGTGAGTGAAGTATTTCATTGAATACACCGCTAGTTTACTGTTTTTCTTTGAAATAAATATTCAAAAACATTATTGGTATCTATTTTTATTTTTGAAATTTACCGGTAGCTGCTGCATTTCCCACCCTAGGCTTATACTCGAGTCAATAACTTTTCCAGTTTTTTGTGGTAAAATTAGGTGCCTCGGCTTATATTCGGGTCGGCCTATACTCGAGTATATACGGTAATTGCCCACAACTGTGCTGGCATAAAATCCTAGTAGATCCAATTCCACACAGCTGGAGGACATCCAGTGGAAGAAGACTGCTGCCTGAGTTAGATGGCCTGAGCACACCTGATTTGCATTTTTGTGAGTCACCTTTCCTATTTACAAAAGAATCCTATTTTGGAATGTAGATAAAAAGCCAACAGGTTGCACACAATAGCCAGTCATTCTGAAAAGTTAATGTTTATATCTCCCAATTATTTATCTCCTCTCTTCCCCTTCCCCCATGCTAATAATATTTAAAATATCTAAAATTAAAGGTTCACATATACCATTGTCATTATCCAACTGAATGTCTAATCTATTCCTAAAGCAACTGGTTGCAGTTATTCAAGGCCGACAAACATATCCTTTCCAGAACATTTTAAAAACACTCAATGAAACTGGAAACTAAGGCTTCTTGTATTCTCAAATCTTTAATATATAAATATCACATGCATACACTTATGTAATATATTTAATTATACGTGGATTCTATAAACTCAATCTAGATTGCAACCAACAAAGATCTTCCAGTTCATGATATAAAGCAGCTATTTCTCTGTTCATGACCGAATTAAACTTTAATAAAATGTTTCCTCTTATCTCTTGGTTGTCACCACCATAGAAATCAGTTGTCTAATCAATCATTTCTTAATTTCTCTGGCAGACCAATTTTTCTTTTACATGGCTATTTCCTTTTTGCAATTAGAACAATCTCACAGTTCAAAGGGGAAAAATACTTATTTGATTTGTTTAAATTAATGCATTTCATTTAGAACTTTTAAAAGATTTCAAAGCTCCAGATTTTGCTTAATGGAAGAGAGTCTTATATATTTACAACTTAAGAAGTGTTTTGAGTCTATGATGGTCATGCTAGCCACTAATTCTGTTATCAATAATTCTAATACTTAATGGTCAAATATCAAATATCAAAAAGCTCATGATAACTGCAATCATATACAGCCATAGATAGGCCAGTTGGTTAAAGAGAACCTAAGATATGTACAATATATGAATGGATATGCAGATAAATAAATTTTGTAAATTATTTTGTATATTTTGTGATAAAAGACAGCTATTGCCATTTTTATATAGAAAATATACAATATATTCCATATGACCAAATATACGGTATGCATCCAATCTTTCTCCACTGATAAGAATCACTCAATTTATTTAGATACGATAATGAACAAATTTGAAGCATACCTGCATATAACGGACCAGATAAAAGATTTTCTACAAGTAATGCATTTTGTTTTAATCATTGGGTTGGTCTGAATTTGGGTATTCTTCTCTTGAACAAAATTCAGGATCCTATATACCACTTACTTTGGGCAGTAGGAGGTGTCAGAGCCAGAGGTGAGTTACAGGGCAACCCAAGCTGGTCATGCCCCCGAACCGGTTCCCCAATCTCTGTTGGCATTTCTGGCATCTTGTTGATTAGCTTTTAATGGTCTTCACGCATGCGCACAACCATTTACAGCAAACTGCGCATGTGCAAGCAATGGGTGGCCAGTGTGCATGAGAGCAAACTGGTGTGTTCGCGTAGGAACACACCCCTGGTCAAAGCTATCTCTGAACTCACATCTTAGCAGGATTGACAGATGTGGTTTTTTCTTTCCTGTAGGGCAGTGGTTCCCAAACTTGGCAACTTTAAGACTTGTGGACTTCAATTCTCAGAATTCTCCATCCAGCTCTGCTTAAAGTTGCCAAGTTTGGGAACCACTGCTGTAGGGATTTTCAGGACCCTACTGCAATTTGTGTATTCCCAAGCAATGCAAGAGTGCTACAATTAAACTGCACAATTAAATTGTAATTGCAAGTTTTCATCAATCTTTATATGAATTATCCTAGTGCAAGTGTTATGCAAGTCCTATATCAGTTTATATGGGGTCTGTCTTTAGATTGAACGTATTGACTGAATCCAGTTGATTAAAAAATATCTGAGAAATAACAATAGGCCATATTGATTAATCAAGAAATGCTTAATGATGCTGTCAGATAACCTGGCAGCAAACTAGGTTTAACTAATCCAGTTTGACATGGTTACCAAAAGAAGCAGAAGTAATAGCTGCTCAGATTTGTTCAACGTACTGTCAATGCAGAAAAAATCCCATTCGGAAAAGCCAAGGACATGACTGATAAGTAAAAAATCCTGTTTTCCCTGAGAACTAAGTGACAAGATCAGCAGAAAAGGGAAGTGCTAGCTCTTTTTCTCCTCCACTACATTTACTTAACTAATTCCTTGCAAATGTACAATTATTTTGGTACTTCCTACAGGATGAATTGTTAACATAAAAGAGATTTATGGTATGGAAAGGTCACACCAGCAACAAATTCAGATACCAAAATATCCTATTATTCATAAAAGTTAAGTACATTACATATTACAGTCCTTCCTTCCTTCCTTCCTTCCTTCCTTCCTTCCTTCCTTCCTTCCCTTCCTTCCTTCCTTCCTTTTTTGTCAGGCTTATCAAAGACCAAACTAGAAACATGGGCAGATAAGCCAGTTCTACTTTATTGTAAAGATAATTTAACAGAATCTTGCAAGTATGAAAGTCCAATTCTCCCACTGATGCCTTTACAGTCTGATAACTAAAAGGTTCCTCCTGAGCTTCTTGCTCTGCTGCCTATGTGCTCTGGGCTATGCTCCCTCAAAGCTGAGTGTTTACTAGCCAGCATATCTTCACCTTGTCTCTCAAGGTCATTCTCACATACCATTACATCTCCACACTGCATTCACCAATGACATTGAGGTCCCAAAGCCTAAGCAATTTATAAATAAGTGTCTGAACTAGAATTTCCATTTCTAATAGAATTTTCTTAACAGCAGACTGTGGCAACCATGTTCCCCATCCTGCTCTATTATGTTATTAGCTTAGCCTCTATTCCATTTCTACAGAATGAACAGGGCATACTTAAATGATACAGGAAGGACCTCATTAGAATGACTTTCCTGGAGAATGAAATGAATCAATTGCCTCAAAGATACTACTTTGATATATTCGATGCAGACTTAAGTTAAACTGTTGCTAATAGGAAATAAAAAAATACATCTGTGGGAGGTGGGATTATGTTTCAAGCACTTGTGTCTATGAAGTGTTCAGTGGTTTGTATGACCCACAAATAACCCCCATGTTAACAAAAGGTGTAATTACTTTCCCTTGCCAATTCTTTTAATTATAGGCATAAAATCATATGTTATGTAGCTTGATCTTCATATGCAGACACACTCCACCATGTATTATTTATAAACATTAGTGAATTATGCCAGCGGCTTGAAACACTTCCCTGATATTTCTAAAACTACACATTTCATGCTAGTGCTATGCATTAATAAACATGCACATATTTTCAGTATTCTGCTATTGTTTTAAGAATAGGTAATCTTAAAGCATTCAAATGTAAATCGAATACACAGAAGAAGTAAGATGTCAATCAAACTTCATACTTGGGTATATAAAACATACAGAATTTAATTTAAATGAAAATATGCCAGGTTTATATCTAAAGAAAACTCTATTTGCAAACCAAAGCTCATGTACCAATGATGGGATAATGTTACAGCCCAATGAATGTGCAATTGTATTAGTGACAAGGGCCCTGAAATTATTTCCTAAGCTAGTACTTTGCATATAGGTGAAAGTAGCAATATTTAGTCTCTAAGAGAAAGTGAATTTTCAGTGACATGGGTACCTCAGAGGCCTTTCTCTGGTGCTTGAATTTTCTGAGAGACAACAATGGGTCCCCATGAGAGGCCAGCATCCATGGCTAAACCTTAAGTTTCAAAATTTTTCTCAAGGAAGATAAGGAGCCAGGTGACACTTTTTTTTTGTTTATGTAAGCTTTTTTCAGAAAATTGCACCTTGTTTTTAATCACCAAAGTGAATTGCAATGATTAAAATCACAGTATCTTCAGTAAACAAAAATGCAGGATAGCCATGTTTTCAGAAATATTTACAAACAATTTTTGTTGTGGGTTGCTAGTTTTACTTTATATGGATTCGTGTGTCCTATTCATATAACATTTATATTTTAACTTAATCTTTGATCTAATCGTATTATTTTCTTGAAACACATTCTGATTGCAACTGTGTGTCATAAAGTTTCCTAAAGTATTTAAAAATAAACGCATGGCGTTTAAACGAGCAACATGATTTTATCTTTGTTAACCACCATGAATCTTATAAAAGACAAAATATAACAAATTGCAATTAAAAACAGATATGAGCAGATATTGTCTCTTTCAAACGTTTCTGATATGTGTAGACTTGAAGATCAAAATTCCTTATAAATGTGATCTTCCCTTTTCAAAAGGCTCAATAGTATACATATAAAGAGATCCCTGTTCAACAAATTTTATAGCCTCAATTCATTTTGTCCAGATGGCGCAGGACATGGACGTGACAATATTTCAAAATATGCTATTTTTGTTTTTAAAAGAGGCAATTCCACACAAATTGTAACCATTATTTAATCATTGTCTAACATAGAGAAAGGAAGTATATAGATGAGAGACGGGGAGGGTGGGGTGGGGGTAGAGACAGAGGGAGAAGGCCATGCTGGACTAATAGAATATGTAAACTCAAGGTCTAGTCTTCTCAAGCATGAAAGCTGGCTGGATGAGTTTGGGCCAGTCACTCCCGCTTAGACCTAGATTTGGAAGTTCAAAAAGTACCCCAAATATCTACCAATATTGTATTGAATCAGAACAGTAGATTATAGACCATAATCCAGGCCATCATCATATACTGAATAGATTTTGTTTGAAGCAAAGTATGTGAGTTTGTATCATGCTATATAAAGCTTGTTGGTTTAGAATGGCTATCCTAACTTGATGCACTCATTCATAATTCTGAATAGATTCTGAATAAGAATCTACTTATATAGATTCTTTAATGGGCTATTACGGTGGCTCCCATTGTTTTAAGAACAATGGTCAATATTACCCTTAGTTAGCCTAAATGGATCACAACAGATAGATATGGACAAAGCAAAAATTGTCAGAAGCACTAAAAGTAAGGAAAAGTGTCCCTTGCCAAGTCCTCCTCCAGAGATGTGTTCTTGTTTCAACAGTTTTATTAAAAGCAAATTTATTTTAAGCAGGAGTTCTCAAACTGTAGGTTGGTACCTTCCAAGTGTCCAGAGAATTTAAAGGATGGTCATATTTTTTAAAAGAACTTAATCAGCATTGCACAGGCAAAATGAGAATCCTATCAAAACTTCCCCTAAGTTGTGCTTCTTACTTTGTTTGTGCAACCTCCCAATGGACAACGGCAATACAGGTAGTAAGCAGTTTACACCTGCCCACAATTTGCATTGCTAAGGGAGGCAGTTGTTGGTTTTGCCCCATTTTATTTGTAATTTTGTAATTTTAATAGATTTGTATGCCGCCCAATCCCGGAGGACTCTGGGCGGCTTACATAAAACAGTTTAAAAATATTGAAAAGAGTTTAAAATACAAAACAGAAACAGATTAAAAGAGACACAACATACACTCGATTATAATGGGGCTGAAGTCCAATCAAAGATCAGCAGCCCCAGGCCTGCCGGAACAGCCAGGTCTTAACAGACTTTCAGAAGGCCGAGAGAGTGGGGAGGGTCCGGATCTCAGGGGGGAGACCGTTCCAGAGGGTCGGGGCAGCTACAGAGAAGGCTCTTCCCCAAGGAGCCACCAGATGACATTGTGTGGTCGACAGTACCCAGAGAAGGCCCGCCCTGTGGGATCTTATTGGGTACTGGGAGGTATGTTTCAGGAGGCAGTCACGGAGATATCCAGGTCCTAGGCCATGTAGGGCTTTAAAGGTGATAACCAGCAACTTGAAGCGTGTTCGGAGACCGATAGGAAGCCAGTGCAGCTCACGGAGGATAGGTGTAACATGGGTATACCTCGGTACACCCAGTATCACTCGCGCGGCTGCATTCTGGACCAATTGTAGTCTCCGAACACTTTTCAAGGGCAGCCCCATGTAGAGCGTGTTACAGTAGTCAAGCCTTGAGGTGACGAGGGCAAGAGTGATCATTTGGAATGCTTCCCGGTCCAGATAGGACCGCAACTGGTGCACCAGGTGAACCTGGGCAAAAGCTCCCCTGGTCACAGCTGACAAATGGTGTTCTAATGTCAGCTGTGGGTCCAGGAGAACACCCAAGTTGCGAGCCCTCTCTGAGGGGTGTAGAATTTCACCCCCCAGGTTTAACGGTGGAATATCTGGACTATTTTTTGGGGGTAACATCCAAAGTCTTGTCAGGGTTGAGCGCAAGCTTGTTCATTCCCATCCAGACCCTGACAGCTTCCAGGCACTGACACATTACTTCCACCGCTTCACTGAGTTGGCACGGGGCGGACAGATACAACTGGGTATCGTCCACATACTGGTGGTATTTAATCCCGTACCGACAAATGATCTCACCCAGCAGCTTCATGTAGATGTTAAATAGGAGGGAGGACAGGACCGAGCCCTGCAGCACCCCGTATTCAAGGGGCCTAGTGGTCGACCTCTGTCCTCCGACCAACACCGACTGCGACCTGCCAGAGAGGTAAGAGGAGAACTACCGTAAGACGGAGCCTCCTACTCCCACCTCCACTAGCTGCCGCAGAAGGATACCATGGTTGATGGTATCGAAGGCCGCTGAGAGGTCAAGGAGCACCAGGAGAGAGGAATGCCCTCTATCCCTGGCTCGCCAGAGATCATCGGTCAGTGCGACCAAAGCAGTTTCGGTGCAGTAACCAGGCCCCGAAACCAGACTGAAAGGGATCTAGATAATCCCTTGCCACAGTTGTTAAGCAAATCACTGCAATTGTTAAGTGAATCAAGCAGTTGTTAAACGAATCTGGCTTTCTTCATTGATTTTATTTGTTGGAAGACAGCTGGGAAAATTATAAATGGTAATTATGTGACCCTGGGACAGTGCGACGATTATAAATATATGACAGTTGCCACATCCCTGTATTTTTATCACATGATTGCAATGGTCGTAAGTGTGAAAAAAGTCATAAGTCATTTTGTTTCAGTGCCATTGTAACTTCAAACAGCCACTAAACAAATGGTTGCGAATAAAAGACTACCTCTACTGCAAAACTGAAGAACACTGCTCTTTGATTAAAACTGAACGTTAAAATTGAATGATTAAGTTGTATATGTATTCCTTGCCGAATCCTAACCTCAGTGAAAGCATTCGTTTTATTTATGGAGAATCACACAAATTCACTTACAATTTTATGGGTGCTACAATTTGAAAAATTACTGATTTAAAGAAAGAACAATTAAAAGGTTTCCAAGTATGAGAATAGAAAGTTAAACAGATACAGAAATGATAGAATTACTTTGTATTGTACTTTTATTAAACATTACAATTAGAAAGATAAAATTACACAAAATAAAAGGTTTTTTATTTTGTGTAATTTTAAACTTTTTTTTAAATACGAGGAAAAAAATACTGGATGGATATGTTCATTCAGAAAGTCAAGGAAAGAGGAAAATTGGAAGAACAATACATTGAAAAAGTATTTAAGATATTTTGAGCATCAGTAAAGTGTAGACAAAGTCCAAGTAATATTGATTGTGGCTTGAAGTAGACTGATGAAAAGCATATATTTTTGTGCGTATGACAGTCTTTAAAAGTGTATGTATTTTGGCCTAAAATTTAGAATTTGCATAGTTCTCAAGCAAGTCACCATGGCTTAATGTTATATGCACTGAAATCTGGACCATCGTGTCCTTTTGAATCAGACATTGTTTTAATTTGCAAAAAAAGAGCTGAATTGTATACCAAATGGAATATATTTATCTACTCGGTAGTCTTGTGTTTAGGGGTCCTTATTTTAAAGACTACAGATAATGAGAAAACAAATGAAAGGCAAGCCTGCTCTATGCCTATATTATGGTATACCAGAAGATGGCTGCCAATAAAATCTCAGTCAATGGATAGTAAATGACAAATGCAAAAAGAGATGTCAGATTTTTCCTGGAAAGAATAGCTCACCCTCCAAACCTTCTCAGAATGTGACCCTCTTGGCTATCATGGAACATGACAAATCATTAGTCAACAACCAGATGGTTAAATCTCCATATACCTCAAGAGTTGATAAGGTGTTGCCAAGGAGACAGTTACTGGCTTGGCTGACAGCTGAAAGTTAGACCACTTGCTTTGTGCCCAGCGCCAGTGTTATATTCAAAACTCAATATTCTGTGCATAGCTGATAAGACTTTTCCCCTCTTCTATTCCCACCTGTCTGACATTGAATATTTCTGGACAAGTAGGAAGAGAAAGTCAATTTGCACATGTGGTAGGACTTTTATTGGGATGGATTGGAGAGAAATGTCAAAACAAAATTTTGCTTTCTTGCCTAATTAGTTTTGTTGACCTTTCGGGCGCATGTTCTAGTTTGGTTTTGAGGAGAAGAATTGCTGTGTGGATTATTCTGTCATTTATACCACTCCTGTCTGCTAGTACCTTGGATCATTTTCAGTGAAGTCCCTTCTTTTGTGTCAAGTGTTTTTCTCCATTATGCAGTCACCTTAATCTTGGACATGGCTCTCCTCTGAATTCCAGGAGGCTGCCTTTCAAAGTTTATTAAAAGAAATGGTGTGCTGCCCTGCCTTTGAATAGACTGTTCACAGTTTGGAGGGGGAAAAGTATTTACAAATTCATATTTACAATGGACATTTGTTCATCTTTATTGCATGGACCATCAATAATTATGCAATGCATCAATCTTTCCCAAGCCAATGGTTTTTAGATATGTTGTGATGATAAATCCCACAATTCCTAGCAAGAATCATGCTAGCTGAGAATTTTGAAATATTGTCAACTCAACAATAGTTGAGGCCTGGAGGTGACTATCAGAATGTGGTATAATTGGGTTTTTCACATCTAAATCAACATTCTAGTTAGCTACTAAATCACATCAGCCCCTTGTTAGTGTGAAGACAATTCAACTGTCTAAATCTTAAAACTCTGCTTCATGAGTAGACCACATATCCTTGCACATAAGCCCTTTTTAGAACTGAGGTGGCATCCCTTTTTATTGGATTGCATATTGTCAAAAGCCTATTTTCACTTTTAAAGTTTACTTACTCATCTACTCTAAAGGAAGTGATAGAAATTTCATTAGGTGAGCCCTTTGATCTTTACTCACATAACTTTGTATATAGTTGAAATGGATGTTACGGTGTCCTTTTCATAATAGTAGTATTAAGCTATGATGATAGAAGTAATGCACTGTTTCATTTTTTAAAGAAAAATTCTGTCAGTTGCTTGGGTTAATGTTTAATAATCTTTTTCTGCAATGATTCTTTGTTAACTGGCAGAATCTGTAGGGAACTCTTCAAGCAATAAGCATGTCAGACTAATTCCTTACTCACCACAAGTGTTCGTACCCAGAAAGAACTAATTTGCTCAGCAATAGCTAAAAGAAAATTTAAATCCATTCTAAATCTAAATCTGCTCTCTAAATCCACTATTTTTTCCTCCTTTCTCTGATACAGCTACCAGAGTTCCATGCCTATGAATAAAAGCCAGTTGCTAAATATCTGAAGACAGTAGTATAGGAAACTACACACAGTCCAGAATACTAGTAATGTTGCCTCCATTTGACACTGTCCCCATTCAGTAAGGTCCTATCCTATCTGCACATCGAGAAGTGACAACTTTTATTCTTTAAATTCCTCTTATATCTCTCTTAAATTAACCCTTGATCCCATTGGCATTTCAAAAGATCCTAGGTTTAACTGAACCCGAACATAATCAGTTTTCCATGGGTGCTCAAAGAGAGAAAGTTCCAAATTTGTTCCTTCTGAGATGAGGGAAAAATGAATTTTATATATCTGCAAAGTTGAGAGAGAGCTGGAGTATTTCTGAAATCGGAAGCACCCGTTCATTGTGTAAATGCATCCTGATGGGTTTGTGTGTGTGTTCTTGTCACTCCTGATTTGTTGGGCCTTTTCTACTCAGAAAAAAAATTTACATTGCAGTTTCCATTTTTTGTTTCTCTTCCCTGCAGTTCTTCACATTTGGAAAGAAAACATGCTTTCTTTTTGCCCACAGATATTTCTGCACTTGGAGAATTGTTTAACTCTGAACAAGAATATGTTTACAAGGAGTTTTCCAGCCTAAAGTTAGGATGGTCCCAGCAAGGGATTTAAACCACAGACAGGAAACTCTTTTTCTGCCCTGGGCCACAAAAGCAATTTGTTGGATGATGTGCAGTGCATGTCATAGATGGAAAAAAGAAAACCCAAACTGGGTGGGCTGCTATTTACAGTTTAATTGGATTATTTCTTTCTAACATCCTCTTTTTTTCCTTCAGCAATAACAGTAGCACTTAGACTTACAGTACATATCGTGCCATAGTGCTTTATAGCACTCTCAGGTTGGTTTACAATGTCAAACTATTACCCACAACAATCTGGGTCTTCATTTTATTAACCTCGGAAGGATGGAAGGCTGAGTCGATCTTGAGCCCCAACAGGATTGAACTCCAGGCTGTAGAAAGAGTTTTCCTGAAATACTGCATTCTAACCACTAGATCACCAGTAAACGGCTAAGAAAATGGCAGGTCGTTTTTGTTGGAGATCCAAACTGATCAAGCTGAGATCGCCATAAAATTCAGAGGCAGCTGCATGTGATCTTAAACTTGCAGGTTTTTCACTCCTGGTTTCACAATGTCCTTCACTCGGTCTTCTCTTTGGCTTTCTAATAATTTTATTTTCTTGAGTTCAGAAAGGGAGAGAAATGGTTAATAAATATCCAATTCTTCCAGCAATGGAGTAAAAGACTTGAACTATCTCCTCTTTGGTCAGTTATCCACATTGCTATATAGAGTTGAAATCAGTATACTGTAAAAAGGACTCCATTAAACTGCCCAACTTCCTATAGTCCCTAGTATTTTGACTGCCAGAGCCACCTGGTCTACAAAATACCATGTCACTCATGCTGGTTTTAGAAGTGAGGGGCTACTTGTTGTCCTCCAGATAAAGCCAAGCCTGCCTGCCTGCCTGCCTGCCTGCCTGCCTGCCTGCCTGCCTGCCTGCCTGCCTACCTACCTACCTACCTGTGCTGCACATTTTAAATTCCTCATCAAGGCAGTTAATATTAAAAGAAAACAGAAAAACAATATACACAAAAACAGCAATGGAGGTAAAAGACAAACTCATCAATCACAAATCAGCCTAACCAATGTTGGGACCTGTAGCTCAGCAACTTCACATATTCCCCATTCCTCTTCCTCTTAACTTTTAAAGCCTCCATAGGCACAGCCTTGTTTCTTTTGCTACCCAAAATTGCTCACCAGTGGGATAAAAACATGAACTGGCTTCAAATGAATTATGGGCTTAATGCTCAAATTGTTCTCCCACCAAAATACCATACGCTGGTTATTGTAATGGGTGATATATTGTCTCTTTTTCAGGAAATTTGCATGGGTAGTGCATTCTGACAAAAAAAATGCAATTGTAAAGAACATATGTTTATTTTGCTTTCCTTATAAATTTTCAGAAAGATTCCTAGCTTTGTAGTGGTAAAAGGTATCCCCCCCACTAATATACATATGATCTGCATTCACTACCGTATGAGATTTCCCCTCCCTTCACATGTGAATTGCTTAAAGAGTCCTTGTGAAAACATTTAGAGCAAGCTGAGTTGACTCTGAGAGTAAACAGAGAAGAATCCATCAGGAACCTGGGGCTCCCTAAACCAAATTCTGTATATTCATCAACCATAGATAACAGACTAGCATGCTGACCTGGTAAGAAGGAATAAATAATCAGAAATATGTTTATTTAAAACATTCCAGCATCATGCTGTAAATTACACTATGTCTGTCTTTTTCTGTTTTCACTACATTAGAACAGAACAGAATAGAATAACAGAATTGGAAGGGACCTTGGAGATCTTCTAGTCCAACCCCCCCTTTGATTTCAACCAGTTGAAATCAACTTACCTTCGCTACTGATTCGCAAATGTGAGCGTGCACAGGATCTTCCATGCGTACGCTGAGCATCAAAAACGGGAAGTGATGACGTCCGGGTGGGTGGGTGGAGCCTTCCCCTGTTACCGATACTGGTTTGCCCAAACCAGATAGAATTGCACCACTGCAGGAAACCCTACACCACTTCAGACAAATGGTTATCTAATCTCTTCTTAAAAACTTACATTTACAACTTCTGGAGGCAAGTTGTTCCACTGATCAATTGTTCTAACTGTCAGGAAATTTCTCCTCAGTTCGAAGTTGCTTCTCTCCTTGATTAGTTTCCACCAATTGCTTCTTGTTCTACCCTCAGGTGCCTTGGAGAATAGTTTGACCCCCTCTTCTTTGTGGCAACCCCTGAGATATTGGAACACTGCTATCATGTCTCCCCTAGTCCTTCTTTTCATTAAACTAGACATACCCAGTTCCTGCAACCATTCTTCCTATGTTTTAGCCTCCAGTCTCCTAATCATCTTGGTTACTCTTCTCTTCACTCTTTCTAGAGCCTCAACATCTTTTTTAAATTGTGGCAACCAAAACTGGATGCAGTATTCCAAGTGTGGCCTTTCTAATATTCTGATTTGATTTTGTGATGGTTCTTTTTCTCTGACTGGAGTACACTATTGCAGGGGTTCCCAATCCATGGGCTGTGGCCCACTACCAGGTCATGGTCTATTTGCAACCTGGCCATGCAAGTGGTGGACCAGTGTGCATGCATGCATATGCAGCTCAACTCATGTGAGCAGTGGGCGACCACACATGTGTATGCATGTGCATGTGTATGCATGTGCATGCACACCAGCCTGCTGCTCATGCAAGTCAAGCTGCATGCCAGTTTACTCCTCACATGGCCTGGTTCTTCTCTCTCACCCCAGTCGGGCTGCCAAGCCACAAATGTTGGGGACCGCTGCACTGGTGTACCTGTTTTTATAGCAATAGCACAGACTATATACTGCTTTATAGCGTTTTGCAACCCTCCCTAAATGGTTTACAGAGTTAACATATTGCCCCCAACAATCTGGGTCATCATTTTAGTGTCCTTGGAAAGATGGAATGCTGAGTCAAAATTGATCCAGTGGGAATCAAACTGCTGGCAGCCAGCAGAATTAATCTGCATTTTAACGACTGTGCCACCGTGGCTCTTTATACCTAAATAGCAATAGCACTTAGACTTATATACCGCTTTACTGTGCTTCACAGCCCTCTCTAAGCGATTTACAGAGTCAACATTTTGCCCGCAACAATTTGGGTCCTCATTTTACCCACCTTGGAAGGATGGAAAGCTCTGTCAACCTTGAGCCTGGTGAGATTTGAATTGCCAAATTGCAGGCAGCCGGGAGGCAGCAGAAGTAGCCTGCAGTACTGCACTCTAACCACTCCACCACCGTGGCTCAATATGTATAAGTGTGTGCTGATCAGGCTGTCGGTTTGACATTTAGCTGCATGGGAGGGATTGAGAACTAGACCTGGTCCAATGGGCTGTTCTTGATGGAACTTGGAATAAAGAGTGTACATTCTGTCTAATCTGGGTCCACTCTTGTTCCTTCTCCTTCTCTTTTCTTTTATTACCAAATACATTAGGAAATCATAGTACCATTCCAATGATGTTCTCTCTTTACTTATTTACACTCTGCAACATTACTATATCTTATTTTCATTCTCCTATTTTTTTTTGTGGCCCTTCACCTGAAAAGCATTAAGTGCTTGGCAAGTCTAGATTAAACTGCACAAGGAAGCAATAAAAGAAGTTGAGATGGATAATTAGCACACCTAATTCTTTTTCTCACTTCTATTTTTGCTTAGTGTTTTGCTGTCAGAAATAGTAAATTTCACATTTAAACATTTCACAGATTTAAAAAATAAATTACAACAGCCTGAATTTAACGGATTCTGAATTCCACATTTCAAACAGGTAGACCTAATTCACTGACATACTGAATAGCATTCTCCCTTTGGTGGCCCATATATCATAGTTTTGTAATGCTGTTATTCAGTGTATCAGAACATTGAGGAATTTAGGGAGGAATTAATTAACATCTCTATTCTCTCCAATGTCAAGAAATGCTTGAAAGGGAAGGGGAGACTGAAGAATCAAGACAGACCCCGGGGAGGGGGGGGTTCTACACCTAGAAATATTAACCCATTGAAGTAATTTACACAAATAGTTTGCTTAGTTTCTAATTTCCTTTATTGATACGGTTGACAATAATGGAGACGGATTTCATCCTTTCTCTATGGGTTGATTCTAAATTGACCTGAATCTATTTGCTCTGTGGAATAAGCTATCCAAGCCAGGCCATCAATTTAAGGGAGTTGGCATGAACCTTCTGTTTTTTCCCTGGGCTACCAATTTTTATAAGGCTACACTGACACGTAATAGATACCATTTATCGTGTGTGTGTGTGTGTGTGTGTGTGTGTGTATCAATAGTAGCTGCTGTGGAAGTGAGTCTTACAACAGGACACCGAGGGACTGAGAAAGATCTTTTGATTAATTCAGTATACTCTGTGACAAAGCACAGGCCTCTGGAAAGACAAAGCAAAGATACAGGTCCTATGAAAGGCACATTTTTCTGCTCATATCAAATAGTGACTATTTAATCCAAAGAAATGACCAATGTAGTCCACTAAACTGTCTCTGGTTGCTGAGTTACTATAGAGATAATAGCTTAGTCCCCATATCATACTGACCTATAATGTAATATGGGTTTTGCCTTGGCAGAAATCCAAACATTGTGATTAGTAAATCTGCAGGATTCTGTAGAAATCCAAATGATGTGATTAGTAAATCCTAGGTTTTGGTTTGATGTTGACTGTGACAACAACACCAAGCCAACTGTGGTATAATTAACAAAGATGATTTAGGATGCTGAATTCTGTAGATTAAGTTCCAGCAACAACAGACCTCAATTCTAGTTCACTTTACTTTTCCAATCATCCTCATCTAAGGCTTTCTTTTTTGTATCTGTGTGCATTTGAAATTCCCAGAAAAACCAAAGAAGGGATATTGTTAAATATTATAAACTTAAATTGTAATCTATTCTTGAGTATCAAAGCCTGAAAAAGAGAGGACCCTTTCCCTGAAAAGCAGACTTTCCTTTCCTTTTTGTGTCTAGTCAAGCCAATGCTTGAAGAAATTTCTTTTTCTTTTTTATTTTCTTTCATCTTTATTTCCCACTACTATCTGATTCACTAACTCCCCCTCTGCCAAGTCATCATACTTCAAATTACCTCTTTTGAACACAGGCTGCCATAGTCCCTGTGCAAAATTAGAGTCAATCTTCTTGCTATCTGCATGCCTTTTAAATTGATCCCATTTTACTGCATGTTTTAAATGTTTCTGGCTAACCAAAGAGAAAGTTTTGCAATAGTCTATCTTTTTACGCATTCTACTCTTTTTTTAAAAAAATCTCCTTTTCTTTTAAAACTCCTGGTATTATATAGACATTGTGGAATCAGTACTTGTTTATGCCAGCAAGAGTGAGATGACATGTTTCTTTGTAAGGAAGATTTACTATCAGGATAGAAATTCTAACAGTTTAATTCCTACTCAAATAGGCTTTGATTCGGAGGTGGATTGCTGCCAGTTTGGCCCAGATCAGCCGAACCGGTACTACCAGCAGCGGGAGGCTCCACCCACCCAACCGGACACTTCTGTGCATTCACAGAAGTGCTGCACATGCACGCATGGGAGAGTGTGCCCAAACCAGTAATAAAAAATTGGCAACCCACCTCTGCTTTGATTCATACTCAAAACAAATTGTTTTGTTTTCAAATAATTCTTCTTATGAAAATTGATGCATCAAATATACATATACGTATACGTATACGTATACGTATACGTATACGTATACGTATACGTATACATATACATATACATATACATATACATATACATATACATATACATATACATATACATATACATACATATACATATATATATATATATATATATATATATATACACGCATACACACATAGTCAGGTTTGACCAGAAATGCAAAGATGAGACAATCAAGAAGATAAAGTAACCCAGAAACATGGACACATTTTGTGGCTCTTCTCAAAGATAAACCTCTATGAAAAAAGCCATATGAATGAATTAGAAGAAACAGTTTCATTCCTACAATAGAATTGCTAGTCCAAGGTAAACCTCTTCAAAATTAAGCCTATTGCCTCGGTAAAAACATGGAAAATTTGTAGTAGAACTGCATTTATTTGAGTAATGCAATCCATTTTTTTCTGGCCAAGATTTCCCTAACAACTACAAGAAGGCTAAAATGTCTAAAAACTTACAGTACTGTACTATTTTCTCAGCACACGATTCAATTTCTTTGGTTAATTTCTTTTGATAATTTAGCTGATCAGCTTGCCAAAAAGAAAATATGGAGAGGAGGAATAATCCAAGTAGCCTCTCTGTTTAATTATTAGATGACTCATTACCGCAGAAAAAGGATTTTCATTTTAAATAGGAAAACATTTTGCCCTTAATTTTGGTTATCATAAAACACATTTTTGAATAATAATCATAATGTAATTACACTACTCTGAGAGGAAAGCATTTTTATAAATTAATAGGTGGGGGAGAACAAAGTGAGACATTCATCCCCTGCCCCCCCCCCAATTTAAAAAAATGTCTTTCTCAAGGCGAAAAAGGTGGAATGTCTTGAAATTTGGTAATCTCACAAGATTTCACAATTTTAAAATGCTATTTGTTTATTTATTTAGTATTCATTGATTGTGTACCATCAAGTTGATATTGACCCTTCCTGACCACATAGATTTTCTCCATGATTATCTGTCCCTAACCTGATCCTTCAATTTTTCAATGCTGTACCCATTGTCACCATAACTTGCTGCTGATTAACCATTCTTTTTCTTTCGACTTCCAACATTTCAGCATTCTCCACAGACCTACGTGTTCTCATGATGTATCCTAAGTAAGATAATTTGAGGCGAGTCATTTGTACTCATCTATGGGTATGTAGAGATATAAAGGGAGACTTTAATTCAAGCAATGACCCCACTCAATGGTCAGCTATTAGCATCCCTCATTTTGGTACTTTCTGAAGCTAGGATTTCTTATTCTCAGAAAGAGGCAACTACAGTGATGACCAGTGAGGACAAAACCTTTGGGCTCAGCTTGTCAAAAATTAGGAAAACACTTAACTTGACTTTGTTGGCATGTCACACACACATACACACACACACACACACACACATAACAAAAGAGAAACAATTATATACATATTCATTTACTTTTTTTAAAAAATACCATCCAATCATGTATGGCGCTATGTTTTATAAAAAGAAATGTCAAATAATTACCAAAATGAAATCTGAGTAAAACAAACTGACTTTCGGAGACTCTGGAAGCTGCATGAAAGTGCATCCCTTTAAGGTGACTTTCAGGGGATTCAGAGGCACCAGGGTCCAAAACATGCCTCATTCTCACACTGCTTCCACAACCTACAGAAATGGTGTAAAAGCACACCCTGTTCTCACATGATTTTGGGAGGTTCTGGAGGATGTGAGAGATCACACCCTATTCTTGTGCAGCTTCTAATGCCTCTGCAAATCACACAAGGGCAAGGCATGCTTTCAACAATAGTAGTTGGGTGTTGGAGAACCCTGAAGTGCCACCCAAAATATCATGGCATGTCACTTTTGACATGCATGCCATAGATTTAACATCACTGCTTTAGACATTATGATACATTTATGAGATTGTAAAGTATTCCTTCCACATGCTATTAAAGTAGGCCTGTCTATCTAGCAAACTGGCATTTGTGCTTTTTCATTAATCATAATTACAATTTTACACAGCAGTAAAAGAGACATAATGAGAGTTCCTAAATATCAATTATTGTGAAAAATTCCTCTGAGAGAGTATCTGAAGGACAACACAAGAATCCAATACGACTGTGCAAAAAGCATAGAAACAATGTGAAAACTAAACAAAAAGCACATATATGGAAGAGGAAAAGAGAATCATATACGTATACATATACAGAAATAATGGCTGGAAATGGCATTGTATCAGAAAAATTAAATCTGACAGAGGCTGAGATGGCTGAACAGGATGTATTGTTTAAATACATTGAAAGTAATGGGGGGAAAAAAATACCTGGTATACCAGATCTTCACAGGGAAAAATATCAATAGATAGGTAAAGGCAGAGCTAATTTAGGCCTTATATTTATCTAGTCTTAGCCGAAATAAAAGAAAAAAAATATGAGTTGTATCATACATTTTTCTGTGGTGAAGAAAAAGAAAAATATGTGTGTGGGAGGGGGAGGCAGAGAGAGACTGAATCTTGAAAGAGAGAAGATTATTTACTTGGCATGAGCTAAAATGCCTGGGACCAGAGGAACTACATACTACAATACTAAAAGAACTTGCTGATGGTCTGGATGAACTTTTGTTGAGAAATTTTGGAGAACAGTTGCAATGCCAGATAATTGGAGAACAAATGCTGTTCCTATGTTCATCCAAGAAAAAGGAAAAACCCGGAATCCATGAAAGCCATTCAGTTTGGTAATGAGGTTTCTAGAACAGATTATCAAAAGACAGATCTGAAAGCACTCAAAACAATGCAATTGCCAAAAGTCATCTAGTCTCAACTTCATTTTCTCATCCCAGAACTTCATTATGGGGATTGTAAGAATGCTGTAGGCATATATCCTACTTCTGGAAACTATTTCGCAAGGTACTTCATGCTAGTCATATCAGTAGGGTAATTAAGTACAGATTGAATGACATGAAAGGCAAGAGGACACATTCATTCATTCATTCATTCATTCATTCATTCATTCATTCATTCATTCAGTTTGTCAAACATGTACCAGATAACAGGTATTAGTATAAACATGTACATGAACACAGGAAATGGGTACAAATAAATGGGGACAATAAGACAGGGACAGAAGGCACTCTGGTGCACTTATGCACGCCCCCTTAGAGACCTCTTAGGAATGGGGTGGGGGGTCCACGCTAAACAGTTTAAGGGTAAAGTTATGAGGGTTTGAGGACGTAACAAGAGAGTCAGATAGTGCATTCCAGGCATTGACTACTTTGTTGCTGAAGTCATATTTTCTGCAATCGTGCTTGAAGCGATTTACCTTGAGTTTGTATCTATTGTTTGCCCGTGTATTATTGCGGTTATATTATTGCAGTTGAAGCCGAAGTAGCAGGATTGGAAATCATATTCAAGGAATGCTATCAATAGTCTCATCAATAAGGCAGAGATTGATAGGGTTCCTACAAATTCAGTTTGAAGTCTACGGAGTTCCGAGTCTACTTTTTAAAAGTAATGCTACGTTTCAATATTGTAATATTTTATTAATATTTTACCAAATAAGCATGGGAATGTTTATCGGATATTCAATGACATAAAATAGGAAAGGAATGTATAACAAATGACAGAAATAAAATTCAAAATGAATTTAGGTTAAACAAGTGGCCTCAAAGTAAGTGAATGCCAACATTTCATGTTTTTTCCCAGTGTTAGTATTACTTTCACTTTTTGGATTACATTTTTCCTACTGGTTAGTATCAAGTTCTGCAGGCTTCCCCGACTGCTTTGTTCCAGTGTTCCAGTCTCAGGTTTTACCTTCCTCACTTGATAAATGCATATTAAAGTATCAATCTAGATACATATTGATTCTATACTGGAAATTGTTCTTTCCTGAAACACTTTTAATCATCACCTTGAGAAATAGAATAAGATATTGGCCACATTCACCCAACATGCTTAACTAAATCAATTAAAAACTTTAGTTATTACATTTGTGACTTAGCATTTTTATTCATTTAAAGTCCCATGTGTTGTACAAATGTGGAAAATGTATCAAGTCCATAAAGAGGCATTGCCTGCATGAGAACAAATTTTATCATGGTCAAATATGCCAAGTGAAAAAATAGTATACAAATACAGAAGCCACCTTAACATTTAGAGCATCTACAAAAAGCATGGAAAAGAAATGTTAGATAAACTTTTGCCCCAAAGTGCATTCTATTCTAATAATAGTTTTTTTAAAAAACTGAAAAGCGTTGTGCCTCCTAGCCTGCTTTCAGAAAATGGCACTGCGTTATACCACAGTAATCCATCTGTCTAGGGTTGGAACAGTGATTCTTTCAGAAATATATCAACACATGTGATCTTGCTTAAATGTCACTAACAATATGATATCCACCAATGCACAATTTCAGTAAAGATAGTAGATCTTAGTGTTGGAGTATTAAAAGGATTTCTGTACAAAAGGCAGAGGTCTCAAAAAGGTGCATAATCTTTCATGTTAAAGAGTAAATCTTAAAACATGGCAGATTTGAAAAGTGATTCTTATTATATATGCATACACATACATGGAGAGAGAGAGGGAGGGAGGGAGGGAGAGGGAGAGGGAGATAGGTAGGTTATGTTTTTAAAAAAATATACTGCTGTGCTATCTAAATGATCAAACAGTATTCAGCACAGATAAAATGATCACAAATATATACCCACACATGCATCGGGAGTTTAAATTGTTCTCTAGACTATAATACAAATAAACCTGTTTCAGTTGTTTGAATCATCTAAAAACCAGTGAAACAGCCTGTAAGAAATAATGCTTGTGTGGTCTGAAGCATAGGTGGCATGGAGGGCACTTTTCCTCAAGAAATATCTCTAAAATTCTACCAATCTATAATGTATTACAACCTTCTCCAATTTAGTGCCTTGAAGAAATAGTAATAATGTTTTGGGATTATGGCATCTGAAGTTATATATAGTACATTTGGAGGAATTTTTGGTGCTGATGAAACATCATATACTGTATAACGTAGTCCCTGCTGAATTTCTTATTTCATTTGACTATGTCATTATAAAAAAATAAGTACCTTTCTTGTGTATCCCATCTTTATTTCCCTGGTGTTTATATTTTTTTAATCTGATGGAGGGCTTCATATACTACGTTTTAGCAATTCTTCCCTTATCTCAGAAAATAATGCAGAGTTGGGTGAGTTTGGCACTTGGTTGAGATGCCATAAGTATATTACACATATTATGTCAGGGTTCCAAGAAACACCCCCAATGAAAGAAAACTATATGCTTCAAGGCGCTAGTCGTCACTTATAAAGCCCTTCATGGTATTGGACCTGGGTACTTGAGAGACCGCCTGCTGCCAATTACCTCCACTAGACCGATTAGATCCCACAGATTAGGCCTCCTCCGAATTCCATCCGCCGGTCAGTGTCGACTGGCGACTACTCGGAGGAGAGCCTTCTCTGTGGCTGCTCCGACCCTCTGGAACGAACTCCCCGTGGAGATTCGAACCCTCACCACCCTCCAGGCCTTCCGCAAAGCCCTTAAAACCTGGCTGTTCCGACAGGCCTGGGGCTAAAGAACTGTTGCCCCCATCTCGAATTGGTATGACTATTGTGTTTTAATTATGTATTGTTGTTTATGTCGTTTTAAATTCTTGTTTGTATCCCACTTCCCTGGTTGAGTTGTGAGCCGCCCTGAGTCCCCTTCGGGGGAAAAGGGCGGCATATAAATAAAATCAACATCAACATCAAAACTGAGGCTTGAATTTTCTCAAAGTTCCACTTTATTAGAGATTTCATGTTGGCACAGCTGGGAAAATCCGAATCTGAAAGCTTCCAGGTTTTCTCCTCACAGTTGAAAGTTCAGGACCTTGCCCCAACACCCACAAGTCTATTATATGATCCAATCCTTCATTGCCATGAAGAAAGATTCCTCCCATCCACATCCATCCAGGTGCAGGGACAAGGCAACCTTGACTTTTTGAGAAAGAATGTGATTATGGCTACACATCACCCATACTCTGTATAATCCCCCCTCCCATTTTCCCCTCAGTAGAAAGTGTGGCAGGCCTGAAATCCAAAAAAGTAAAAGATGGCTTCCAGGTCTGACACATTGTTGGTTTGCTGGATTGGGGGTAGGGGGTGGGGGAGGGTTTTTGAAAAAGGAAGCAGCAAATCAGAAATATCCAGGAGTTGAGCTTGATTTGAGGGGATTTCCCCCACCCCTTAAACTGAGAGCAATAGAAGAGTTGGAAGTTGGCTATGATGCAAGTAGAGGAAACTCTGTGAGCGTGACTGAATACTATTTGGAACCTAGGACCTAATCAATGGCATAAAGAGATGTGACGAAAGCTCTCTTCTCTACCACTATATGAATAGTATTTTCATCTCCATTATTACCAGACAAGATATGATTGAATTTACATCATGTTTTATATAGTATAGTATAGGTGATTTAGCAGAGTTGTTGCCATGCTACCAATTCTGGCTGGCCCAAATGACATTATTTTCAACGCAAACATTTATGGAATCATCATAACTACAAGGACAATTGAATGGATTGTTAAACATGAACTATAAAAATAACTTTCAAAGCTATTATTTCACAGATTTGTGGGGGTAAAGGACAAGAGCACAGGAGTTTGGATAGAAACAATTGAGTTGTAATGGTTTTGTGAGCATAGCATGAATGCTGCTCCGATGTAAAAACCCCACAGGGCTCTCTGTAGACTTCATGGATTGTGTGCACTGAAGCAGCTTTTTCTTCAGCATCCAAGGCAAAATTATATGCCAGCGAGGAACAGATGTGAAAAGCCAAAACCGTCCACCTTTCTCCCCGTGTTCAGAAACCGCCCATAGCTCTTTGAGCTCTTAGCACTTATCCTTAGTTGATAATTTCTTCCAATTCTTCAATTCCAAACTTTTTCAAAGGGAACGAAGGCAAAAACAAGACTAGATTATTATTTTCAACATTTGAGAAGGCTGCTAATATGAACTGAAAGTACCGATCTTCATAGAAGTAAATCAGATTAAAGGAATGACAGGGGAGCAATAAATAAATAAATAAATAATTGGAATCTTTTTGTGAAGTCTTAGTGCTCAACTGTGTGTTCAAAAACTTGTAGTTTTACAGCTTTATTCGTTTTTTTTCAAGAATTCAAAGATGGTATCATAATAGGCACAGCATGCTTAATCGGAACTGAATGAATTGCCTGTGATAGATTTTCAAAGCTGCTATGCCCCATTATCTGAGAGTTAAGTAATATTGGTCTCAATGGAACTTACTTTCAAGGAAACCACGAAGAAGAAGAATTTATCAAAATTCCCCCCCCCCCCACACACACACACAAAGCAAATTTTCTGCAGCATGGTACCTTCTAAAATATTAGATTTCAATGTCTAAAATACCATTTTAGAGACAAAGCTTTAGGTTGGGGAAACTGTCCTTGAATATGTAGATGAATGAAGAAAACACCCAAAGATTGTTCTTCCCTCACAAGTTAAAACTGCATTTCTGACACTTATAGGTTGTGGAACTAATATTTGATGTTTCTGGTTCCCTCTTGAAATCACTGTGCATTTCTAAGAACTGGTGGTATGTTTCAACTGGCATGCAAAGATGCTTCTGCTACTCTGGAAAACAGCAAAATTGGAAGAAATTGCTTTGGGTGTTTTTTCAATCTATACAGCATTTCTTTAAGTGCCATTGGGGACATGGTGACTAACATGATCAGCACTTTTGGGAAGGGTAGCACGTAACACCCTCTCTGATGGCACGTAAGCCATCGCCCCAGTTCAGCTGTGCTGCACGTGTACGTACGCCTCCCACTGGCCAGCGGGTCTTCAGGTCTCTGTCACACATGTGTCAAGGGACATATGCGTGGGGGGGGGGTGTCTCATGCACATACACATGTGGGAGCACACATTGCATTTTGGTGGGTTCGGGTGCATGCGCTTATGCTGGTCACTCAGTCCAGAAAATATCACTGCTTTATATCTTGCCTTGAGCTTCTAAACAAAAGGCAGGAAATAAATTCAATTACAGAATGAGTTGCAGGACTCTGACTTCTGTACAGGTTTACAATCAATTGGACCAATTTCACCAAGCTTACATAATATACCAAACTATAATTAGTGCTATCTTGTGAGAACCTAGCATTTGTGGTTTTGGAAATGCTTCTTTATAGCTTATTGTATTGTATAAATGCAGTCAAATGGAGCTTATGCGATAAATCATGATTAAGTGAAACATGGGGTTTTTTTTGCAACATGAAACCAGTCTGTCCACACTGATCAGCCTTTTCTTAAGGGAATATATACACTTCACTGGTATTTCAAGCCCGTATATAAAGCTGTTGGGGAAATATTACTTTTACCTAATTGCAAGTTCAGAACAAATTGCCGGTTCTATGGGATCCTCAGTGATAATGGTAAATAGCCCTGGATCTCATATCTGTGCTGGCATTGGGTTGTGACCCTATGTCAGATCTGATACTTTAAGGCACATAAGTCACCAGGCAAATATCATTTACAACCAGCTTGCTTTTCATTGAAGTAATGATTTGCTCAGGAGTAACAAATCAAAGGTTTGTAAGCCCAGATAAAGCACTTTTAGACCTTCTCTTCTTCGTGACCTGTGGAGTCTATGTAAAGAGAAGGGCAAGCTATCAATTCTCAGCGCATTGGAACTGCAAGCAAAGCCTGAGAAAGCCCCTTGCTTTTTTCTCTCTCTTTGTGTACATATATCAGAAGTGCATCAAAACAAGAGATGTCATGAACTTTGAACAGTGTCTTGCAAATGTATTCCCAAAATACTTCATTTTACTCACCGAAAATATTTCTGTATCGCTTTCCTAAAAGGAATTGTTCTAAACAGCTTACAAAAAAGAAATATAAAAACCTAGCGACAATCTAAAAAGAGTAACAAAAAGCACTTTTTAAAAAAAAGTCACTTGACAACAAAGATTTTGCTTCCTAAACACTTTTGGATGCATGTTACAGATTTTTGGGTTTTAATCATGAAAATAATTTATAACTTAACCTATCCTGTACCATTTTAAATCTTTTGTTTTTGCAAATTAATTACATATACATATACACATACACATACACATACACATACACATACACATACACATACACATACACATACACATACACATACACATACACATACACATACACATACACATACACATACACATACACATACACATACACATACATATATGTTCTGACCCCCCCCCCTCCTTGCTTGTTCACAAATGACAGCCAGACAGAACTTCAAAGGAAAAATCTTTATCAGTCCCGGCTCAAGCTGGTTGCGAGCCCAAAATAAACATAGATAAAGTCTCTGGCAAAAAGTTACACAGCCAATGCAAAAACAAAACTCTTACAGCAAACCAGGTTTACAGAAAGCAAATCACTTATCCAAGTGCCTCTTTGAATCACTAACTCGAACAGGAACGGAACTGAACTCACGAACAAACGACGAACGACGTTGACTTCTGCAATCAGGGCATGGCACCATCAGTCCTTTTATCCATAGGAGAAGATTCTAACGAGCCCCAGCTGCATTGTAATCCTGCATCCCGAAATAACTCACAGGTTTCTGCTGAGCCACAACACATATACACATACATACATACATACATACATACATAATCTTGTGTTATAAGATACTGCATTTAGCTCATGCTTGTTCAGCCATACATTCAGGGCATGTTGTATAAAATTTGTGGAACTGATATACTTTGGGCATGCCTAGGCATGCTTAGACTGGACGGATGCTCCTGGGAAAGGATATAAATGTTCAAAAATGCTACTCATTTTGTTGATATCAGTTTCCATGTATTTTGGTGTGATTGTTTCAAGGCATAGCATTGCCAATGTACATGTACCATATTTTTTGGAGTATAAGAAGTACCAAGATTTTGAAGAGGCAAATTTAAAAGAAAAGTTTTTGCACTCTGCAGACCTCCCAAAAACAGTCCATTTTTGTCAAAAAAAAAAAAAAAAGGGTGTGCCTAACCTTTAGGAGGCTTGTAGACTACTCCTGTGGGCTGGGGGGGGGGCAAAAATGAGCAAAAAACGGCCTGTTTTTCACTCATTTTTGCCTTCCCCAGCCCCCAGGAGCACTCTGGAAGTCTCCTAAAGGCTATGCATGGCCATTTTTGCAAAGGGGACAGGGTTTTGGGAGGCCAAAAATGCTGTATTCAGTGTATAAAACGCACCCAGATTTTCACCCTGTTTTTTGAGGGAAAACAGTGCATCTTATACTCCAAAAAATACAGTAATTTAAATAACAAGTAACCCAATTATAAACTTGGTGTAAGATGATTGGTGACAGCAGAAATGTCTTGCCAATGTTGGAAGAGCCATAATATGTTCTGCTACATATATGACAAATACATGATTAATTCTCAAACATGCCCCATGACTGGACGTAAGAAAGCATATGAAGTTGGGTTGTAAGATTGTTAATTAAGAGAAGGTCTGGGCTCCTCTCATATGTTGTGTAAGATGTGCTGTTCATCTTAGAGGTTGGCTTAGAGAAACTTGAAAGTCAATGCCTCTTTGCTGTCCTGATGATATGGTGAGAACAGAATGATAGACTGTTATTCCTGTCTGACTAATGTTGTTGGTTTCTCTGCTAAAAATTAGAAATCAATTAAATATCCCAACCTGTCATGAGACCAGTGCCACATGATGACAATCTGCTAGTACTGAAGCCACCAGAGAATGGAGTTTACACAAAACAGATTAAGACGTTGCAATGCATCCCCCAGGCATGGACAGTGACAATAATCCAGATTTTGAATTCTGCGTGTCTATGGAGCCTCATCTCATAATACCATCAGAACTAAACAACCAGGTGAGGGACTTAGATTTGTCAAAATCAAAAGTTGAACTCTTAGGTTCAAGCCTGCAAGGATGGTATTTGCTATCACCAGGTATGAAAATTTCTGTCTTTTAAAGCCTCCAAGGCAATTTAACAAATTTCTTTCACAGGTTAACAAACTTGTTTTCTGAACTGACATTGAGAGTTTGTTCATAGCTTTGGGTTGTGAGCCTGACTCAATAGCATGCATCTCTTCACAGAATCATCAGTAAAAGCCTCAAGGCTGTCTTGATAAACAGTGGCAATATACACCCTTCAATACCTCTTGCTATGCCGCACACATGAAAGAAACCTAGAAAAACATAGAAGTGTGTCATTGAAACACATCCAGTACGCTAAGTACAATTGGAACATCTGTGGAGATCTAGTGGCTCTGCTGTTTGAAATGCTCTGCTGTTTGAAACTTAGATATACCAAATACTGTAGTTACATATGTGAATGGGACAGCCTTGCAGGAGTCACATTACATTAAAAAGAAATGTCCACTCCAAAAGAATTTGGTTCCAGGACAGACACATGTGGCACATGAACCACTTGTTGACTTGAAGGTATTTTTGCCTCTGCTTCCCATAAAAACTGATGAAAATTTTTGTGAAAATGAAGAACAAGGAAGGTGAAGGTTTTCATTATTTGAGACCAATGTTTCCAAAAATAACTGATACCAAGATTAAGGAAGGCATTTTTGTTGGTCAACAGATCGGATATGTCATCGATGACAACTGGTTTGAAGATCTGTTAGTGAGGCCAGAGAAAATTATCTAGAAAATATTCAAGGATATCATTGAGAAATTTCTTGGTGATGCCAGAGCACCAAACTACATTCAGCTTGTTGACAAACTTCTTTCAGAATACAAGCCATGAAATTATTCTCCAAAGCACCAGAGAGCAGGACAAGAAACAATGGTTGGAAACTAATCAAAGAGAGAAGCAACCTGGAATTAAGGAGACACTTCCTAACAGGACAATTAACCAGTGGAACAGCTTGCCTTCAAAAATTGTGAGTGCCCCATCACTGGAGGTTTTTAAGAAGAGACTGGACAGTCACTTATCTGAAATGATATAGGTTCTCTTGCTTGAGTATGGGGTTGGACTAGAAGACCTCCAAGGTCTCTTCCAGCTCTCTTCTGTTCTGTGTACAACATGTCACTAAAGATTCATTTTCTGCATTGGCACTAGCGCTTCTTTCCCCAAAATCTAGGTGCAGTCAGTGATGAACACAATGAAAGTTTTCACCAGTCACAATGAACAAGCATACGAAGGAAACTGAAATCCATCAGTGCTTGCTGACACTTATAAGACATTGCAGTGAGATCCATCAAAAAACAAAAATCAGCAGCAAACACTTTTAGCTCTGTTGAACTCATGCAGCCTTGTCATAAACATGTGATTAAATACATTATAATAATTAAAAGTTCATTTCATATTTGTCAAGATTCCCATGTAATACACTCATTCTGAAATTATATTTGTGTTCAATTTGAAGAGATCTATCATAATCACCAAATGTTTTTCAGGCAGCAAAACTTTGGGGAAAAAATTGTTCTCTAGTATAATCTCTTATTTAAGATATCTTGTTGCAAAATAACAATTATTGCTAGTGGAATATAGAAAAAAAGAAGATAGGTTAATTTTCTAGGTTTAGGCAATGAAATCAAGAAAGTCATCCTGTGTATTGCCATTAGTGTCTTCGATGGCAACAGTATGTATAAGATGGACATAACAGCTGCCTTAAAGAAAGATATTGTCCTATAATTGGCTAGGTCATGGGCTATTTTGAGATTTAAATAAGGCATTTAGTCCTTTAAAAAAGCATTTGGAAGTGGAAAAGCAGAAGTATAACGCAATAAACACAATAAAGGAATCAATAAATACATGAGTCTTGTCATTCAAAATTACAATAGCAACTTTATGAAAATTTCAAAGTTTCTGAGTGGTTTTCAGAAGTCTATACAGAGGTCTATCCAGACTTAGAAATCAGGTTTGAGTGAATCTTATAGCACCCCAGTCTCTAGAAGCATTCCAAGTTCTAAAGGATGCTGGACCACCTAGGAGGAAAACTAAGATATAAAAGCAACTCTTCTAGAACAAGTTGGCATCTTGTTCCTTGGCAGATATACTTCATCACAATAGATTTAATAGATTAAATTTCATCTCTAATCATCCATCACTGCTTTAGCACCAATGCACAATCTCTGTTGCCTTTACTAGAATACAAAAGAAATATTATAATATAGTACAGTAGAAGCACTTTTTGAACTGGTCATGTAGATAAATTATACCAATAAATTATTACATACTCAACATATTCAGTGATAGGAAAGATAGCCATGGATACCATATGGTATGCATTTCCAAGGCAGTAATAATAAATCACTTGCCTGCATAATATTTCACTCCGTATAAACCCATAAAAGCTTTGTCAGAGATCACATAATCTGTAAATGTTTCCAAGGAATGCATTTTTGTTTAACCTCAAGCATAAATTCTATGAAGCCTGCGTTTCAAACTGGCCAGTCCAATTACTTATTTAAAATATCTTTCTTATAACACATTAAAAATTCAAAAACTACAGAAGAGAAAGTCTCCACATTTTCATGGTCTAGGATTTCTCCTTCCAGATTGGCTCCAATAGTCAAATTTGTGGCAAGTTAAGGCAAAAGAGGCTATTAAAATGATCCCATTTGTTTTCTTAAAATAATCTGTGTCTAGAACACAATCTAGCATAATTTGTCTTTTATATCATTCATTGCATGTCAAAACCAAATCTTAGCAGTGACCAGCACAAGGCAAATATAATAATATGCCATGGTAAATCAAAAGTAATTTCAACACCAATAATTTAAAATTCACAGTAATTTGTGGGGTGGAAACTACATGACTAAAGCTGGAGCATCATCATAACAACCAAAGAGCATAATTGTCTACCACCCAAAGTTCTCTGGAAATGCTCTACCTTAACTTGCTTAATTGCAGACAAGCAATTAATGACTGTTCTATGATACTAGTGCAGAGAAACAACATTCACATAAAAGTGGGAAATATCCAGAAGTTTCTCCAAGAAAGAAGATGGATTGAGTCAGCTGAAGAAGAAGTTCCTACAGATATCTTGGTATAAAGCCTTCTGTTAATAGGAGTGTATTGTTGTTGTTCAATCACTAAGTTGTGTCTGACTCTTTGCAACCCCGTGAACCATAGCACACCAGCACCCCTTTTTCTCCAAGAGTTTGCTCAAATTCATGTTCATTGTGTCGATGAACAGCTCATTCTCTTGGAACACACACTGTATATTGGACATGAACACAATTGAGTGGGTTCAGAGGTATTTCACGAGAAGAGTACTCCACTCCTCTACTCACAATACAATTCCCTATGCCACCAGGCTTGAAATTTTGGGCTTGGACAATCTGGAACTGCATCACCTGTAGTCCTATCTAAGCATAGTACATAAAATTGTCTGCTACAACTTCTTGCCTGTCAATGACTTATTCAGCTTCAACTACAATAACATATGGGCAAACAATCGATACAAAGTCAAGGTAAACTGCTTTACACTCAATTGCAGAAAATACGACTTCAGCAACAGAGTGGTCCATGCCTGGAATGCTCTATCCGACTCGTTGTTACAGCCTCAAACCCTTATAGCTTCAATCCCAAACTGTCTACCATGGATCTCATCCCATTCTTAAGAGGTCACTAAAGAGGGTGTGCATAAGCGCACCAGCATGCCTACCGTCTCTGTCTTACTGTCCCCATTTATCTGTATTTACTTCCTTTGTTCATGTTTATGTTCTTACCTATACTTGTTATCTTGTACATGTTTGACAAATAAATAAATAAATAAATAAATGAATCAGGAGTATAATTATATAATTAATCACATTTTTTATACATTTTAAAGATATTTTTCCTCCATTACCTATAACAATAAGCAAAGCTTCTGTCTTACGCAGAACTAAGCTATTATTAATAAGCAATGAGAAATTCTATTGGAAAAAATTATGTCAGTTAGTCACATGAGATTAAATGTGAATTTATTTTCACATGGGATTAAATGTGCATTTATTTTCAAAGTTTAACATAATATATATTTGCAGGAGTTGGGGTGGGAGCAAATAAGATTGAAGGACCAGATCAAAGGAGAATATATGGTATGTAGATGAAAGTGGTCTGTGTGGGATGCTTGAAATCTTTCCCAGAAGGCTCTCAAACTTATTTCAGAACTTTCTACCAATATTATTAACAAGCTTTGTTTAAAAAAATATTCTCAGAAGTTCCAGAAGCTTGTTGTTTATGTAAAAAACAACATTTGCACATAAAAAATATCAACACACTATGCACCATAATCCCCCAAAGACTATGTAATTTAATGGTCTTTGTAGTTTCCATGGGATTGAACAATCCTGAGTACATTTCTTCTTATTTATTAGTTTATGATGACTGATTGATCTTTCTGTCATCAAAAATGTATCCTTGCATTGATAGGACTGAATTGTTTGCCTCTTATTCAATTGTAAAATGCATGAATTGCCTATATTTGAGTACCCTTCCCAGTCATTGCTTCTCCTACAGGAAAAACATTATTGAGTAAGAATATAGTGACATGAGATGGAGTGAAATATGATATTTCTAATTGGGAACAAGAATTCAACACAATTTGAGCCAAACAAAACTGTATTTGCTTTCTAAAAGGAAAAGCCAATTTTCTTTCCATTCACAACCCATCTTATCCATTCTAGGCAAGTTGGACATTTCTCATGAAAGACATTTTTTAATTGAGTAATCTTGATGGTTATGCAGAGATTTAAATATATTCCTTATTGACAGAAAATCAATAAAACCAATGCAAAATGTTTCTTTCTCATTTCTTTAGGCATCCATATAAAGAACCTGTTGTGCTAGTGCTCAATCTCTTCTGAAAATAATATTCTTATAGTACTTTGCTATTTTGCCATTGCCTTTTCCTTTGTAGAATTTTAAAAGAAATATTTTCCGCACTCAGGAAAGGAGATTCTTCGAAAAGCCTTGCATTTATCAACTGGGAATCACCTGGTCAAAGAAGGGTTTTTTGTTCAGAATTAGCCAAGACAGATGAGTCTAGACAATGGTTATGATCTTTCCTATTGTTTTCTCCCAGACTTACTGTCACAAAATCTTGCATCCCACTAATAAAAATTTCACTAATATTTAAAGCCAGATTGCATACAATTAACCTAAATTTCTCAAGGCTTTAACCTTGTGGCTACGTTATAATTATCCTGCCCCAGCAAAACTAAAAGAGATTCAAGAAACGTATACGACAAGATGATGAAAGTAGGAAAGAGAAATGTATATTGGCAGGGGTGATAATTGGTAGTAGGAAGTAGGTCTTCTCTACACATTGCGGGAATCTGAGGGGGGGCCTGCTATTTTTGTCAATGTAATTCTTGCCTTTCTGATTCCTTAGATTACAAACAGGATACAAGGTAGAGAATGTGTTTTAGGTGTCTAGATCCAGGATGGCAAACCTATGGCACGTGTGCCACAGGTGGCATGCGGAGCCATTTGTCAGGGCATGAGAGGCGTTGCCCTGTCAGCTGGCAAGCTGAGTTCAGCCTTTTTTAAAGCCATTTTTCACCCTCCCCAGGCTCCAGAGGCTTTATAGGAGTCTGGGGAGGGCGAAAAGAGCCACCCTGCCTCCCTCGGAGGCCTACTGGAAGCATCAGGAAAGTCCCTGAAGCCTCCGGAGTGCAAAAAACCAGCCCTATGGGCAAACAGGAAGTTCGGGAACAGACTTCCTGTTTGCTCGTAGGGTCGGTTTAAGCCCTCCGGAGGCTTCAGAGACCTGAACCCTCCGGAGGACTAAAAAGGACCCTATGAGCAAACCGGACGTCACTTCCGGTTTGCTCGTAGGGTTGTTTTTTGCCAACCCTATGAGCAACCCGGAAGTGAGGGCCTCTGGTGGGGGGGGGACTGTTTTCGCCCTCCCCAGGCTCCTATAAAGCCACTGGAGCCTGGGGAGGGCAAAAAAAGCATGGGAAAATGGGGAGGAGCTCCTCTCATGTGTGCACGCACACTGGGGGGGGCGCATTGAATTATGGGTGCGGCACACCCACACACAACCCCCCTGCACTTCTCCTCTTATGGCATACAAGCCAAATAAAGTTTGCCATCGCTAGTCTAGATTACACCCAGAAAAATGTGAGCACAGCTGGAGCAAAAGAATCAAACTAATGCAAAAGCAAACAAAAGGGAGAAAAACTAAATTAAGGATTTATCTACATATGGATATTAATGCTAATGAGTTTGTATTAAGCTAAAATCATTTTAAAAAGAGATATTTAAGCATCATATACTATTACTATTATAGAAAACCCTTTTGCAGATAACCTCTGCAAAACGTGCAAATTTAATGTGCAAAAAGAAAGCTAATTCCTAATTTAAAAACTTAAAAAAGAATGATTAACCGAGAAAAAGTTCCCAGAAAGGAGGATATAGAAAGAAAGAATCTCCATAAAGAGAAGAGGAAAAATTGAATTGAAAATGTGTAACAACATGCAAAATTGCAGGTTCTGATGACATTTGTTGCAATGTTATGCTGTACGTTGTTTATTTATCCTATTTTTTTGCTGAATGAATTTCAAGGCATCTTTCAACAGAACAGCTGTAATGAAATTTTTTGAGTCTTGGAATGGAAATGGTGGATTGCAAATCAGTATAGCACATTTGGGCACGTCGTCCTTATCTGGCAAATAGAAATGACACCTCCCCTCCCTCAAGAGGTAATTAGAAAGATGATCAGAGGGCTCAAGCGGCCATGTCATAACATGCTTCCTTATGAATGCTAAAGTAGACATCTATTTATCAGGGAAATGTAACCTAACCCATTTTCCTTTCAATATATCTGTCTATTGAGATTCTTGGAGAATCTAACTCTCTTATCCATGATGAGCTACTTAGTACTTGATAAAAGCTTCTAATATAGTTGGGTTGATGGTAAATGAAGTCCAACATTATGTCTTTTCTATGATTAAATAAAAAGCTTTAGGACTGAAAGTAGATGTTTCTGCTCCTTGGTTTACTGAAACTACTAGAAAATTAGCTACATTAAGTGTTCATGAATTAAAATGTACATGGAAAGAAGTTGATATTTGAGAAAAATACAACCCCAATGTACATCCAAATCAACCAGAAAGTACTTACAGAAAAAAAATAAAGACTTTGGAATAGTCTTTACAATATCCAAGTGTGAATATTATTGCAAATCTGTCAGAAAATCTGAAGTATGCAGTGCTGCTGCATTTAAGAATATTTCTGAGCTACAGAAATTTGTAAGGAAACGTGGTGGGGAAAAAATTCCAAAAGTGAGAACATAAAAACTCTTAGCGGGTTATAGAAAACTTTTGCATCTTGGAGCGAAGGGAGAGGGACGCGACAAGCGGGTATGCAACAGCAACCTTTATTGAGAACAGAGTGACTACGATTCAACGTGGCGTGGTTCGCGCCAAACATTTATATCCCCGGGTTTGAACGAGGAGCCAATGGGGCGTCGAATAGCTCGACCAATCGGGGCGAGGATTGAACCGGCTCCGCCTGGGAACCAATCAGAAGGGGAGTCCTTTATTCCCGCGCTAGTATTCAACACCCCTCCCCCCCTAGTCAAAGAGTTCCCTTAGGAAGGGCAAACATAGTCTTGTAAGTAGGTGGGACGGCGACGTTCTCGTCCCGACCTTCGTGGCTCCCCGGCGGTTGTCGTCGGGGGGGGGACCGCCGGCGGAGGTGTGTCTGTGGCGGGGCGGTGAATCTGCGACGCGGCCTCGTGAGATGGCGCTGGCCCCCGGCCCCGTGCCCAATGTCCATTTGTCCGGGGTGGCGTCTCCATGGCAACAGGAGTGTCCGACAGTGGCCCCGCGCAGTCTGGTTGGGGTGTAGGTTCAGAGTCTCGATACGGGCTTCGAGGAAGGGAGTAGCCGGGTGAGGCACGTCTGTCCGAAAAGTTCGTATCGGCTTGTCCCCCGTTTCCCGGGTGGAGGCGGTCCGTTGGGGGGAAGGTCATCGAGGGTGGCTCGTGCTGAGAGTGGGTGTCTGAGAGGCTCGGGCCGTCTGTTTCCGTGGGGAGGCGTCGCCTTAACTGGTCCACGTGGCGCCTCCATTGTGTTCCGTCGGCCAGACCGACCCTGAAGGAACAGGGGCCGGTCAGAGCTGTGATGGTTGCGGGAACCCACCGTGGATCCCCAGAAAAGGAGCGGGCCCATACAGGATCCCCTAACTTAAATGCGTGGGAAGGGAGGGCCCCCAGGTTGCTCGGCAGATCCCCTGCGTAAAGTGGATGGAGCCTGTCTAGGGAGGTTCGCAATCTCCTACCCATCAAGAGCTCCGCGGGACTTTTATTAGTCGTTGGGCAGGGTATGGAGTGCTGGCTCAAGAGGTAAGCTGCCACTCTTTCTTGCCAGTCGCCCTGGTCCATGCGGCCCAAGGCTTCTTTGGCCGAGCGAACTGCGCGCTCCGCCCGGCCGTTACTAGCTGGGTGATAAGGGGCTGTGGCTGCGTGTCTGATTCCTTGTTCGGCCAGGAATTCTTGGAACGTGGTGGAGGTAAACTGGGGCCCATTATCTGAGACTATCACATCCGGTAACCCATGGGTGGCGAACATCTTACGAAGGGCCCTCACTGTACTCTCTGCTGTGGTGGAGGTCATGATTACCAGCTCCACCCACTTGGAGTAAGCATCGACTACTATCATGAAGTTTCGGCCGTGGAAGGGGCCGGCGAAGTCAATGTGTAAACGGGACCATGGGCCTCTAGGGATTTCCCACTCCCGGGGGGCGGCTGTGGGGGGATTCGGCCTAGAGTTTTGGCAGATCCTGCAGCGGCCTACGTAGTCTGCAATTTCCGAGTCTAGCAAGGGCCACCACACATAGCTACGGGCTAAGGCTTTCATTCGCGCTATGCCCGGGTGGTTTTTGTGGAGTGCGGGCAGGATTCGTGCCCGCAGGGCTGTGGGGATCACTACCCTATCCCCCCAGACAAGACAACCCCCGTGTAGGGCGAGTTCTGCTTGTCGTGCTTTAAATGGTCGGAATCCTTCCGCTACCTTTTCCGTGGGCCAACCCCTCAAGACCCAAGAAGCTACTTGGGATAGGACGGGGTCAGCCTTTGTGCAAGCTGCGACGTCCGCGGCAGAGACGGGGAGGTCGGATTCGGCGATGGACAAAATAGAGAGAGCGGGCACGTGGGCTGTGTCCGTCTCTGGCAAGGGGCAACGGCTCAGGGCGTCTGCGTGCCCTAGCTGCTTACCCGGACGGTATAACAGCGTATACGAATACGCCGTTAGGAACTCCGTCCAGCGTGTCATGCGGGGAGACAAAATGGGGGGGGTTGGCTTGTCGCCTGCCAGTAGCCCCAGGAGTGGCTTGTGATCCGTGACAAGGGTGAAATTCCTACCATAGAGGTAGTCATGGAACCGCTTAATGCCGGACACTGCAGCCAGGGCTTCTTTATCGATTTGGCTGTAGTTCCGCTCCGTGGAGGAGAGTGTCCGGGAATAGAAGGCTATGGGGGCCTCTGAGCCGTTCGGGAGGGCATGGCTCAGGACCGCCCCTATGCCATAGGGAGAGGCGTCGCAAGTCAGAACTAGGGGCATCCTATCGCTATATTGAATTAGGACTGCCGACGAGGTCAAAATGTCTTTTATAGCCGCGAACGCGTGCGCTTCACGGCTACCCCATTGCCAGGCCGCTGACCGGTCAAGCAGTCGGTGCAGCGGCTCAGCTAGCGACGCCTTGTGGGGAATAAACGGGGCGTAGAAATTTAAAAGCCCCAGGAACGCCTGCAATTCCGCCCTAGAGGTGGGTGCAGGTGCGTTTTTGATGGCGGCAACTTTGGAAGGAGTGGGGTGGATGCCTTGGGCATCAATGAGGAAACCCAAGAATTCTACTTTGGGAACAGCAATTTCGCATTTGCTGCGCTTTAGTTTCAGTCCTGCCTCCCTAAAACGTGTGAGGACCTCCCGCAGTATTTTCAGGAGTTCCGAGTGGCTGGGGGCTGCGACCAGGACGTCGTCGAAGTAGGGCACGACGCCTGGGAGCCCGTGGAGCAAACGCTCCATGAGGCTCTGAAAAATCCCCGGGGCAACCGAAACGCCGAATTGGAGGCGGCGGCAACGGAAGGCCCCGCGGTGGGTGACGATGGTCTGGGCTGTAGCCGCATCGTCGTCTACGGGAAGCTGCTGGTAGGCCTGTGCCATATCTAGCTTGGCGAAAATGCGGCCTTGCCCTAAGGAGTGGAGTAGGTGTTGCACTACGGGGACCGGATATGGATTTGCCTGCAGGGCCAAATTGATGGTCGACTTATAGTTGGCACATATTCTCACCGATCCGTCGGGTTTGACCGGGAGGACTATGGGGGTTTCCCAACGGGCGTGATCTACGGGCTCGATTACCCCCTGCTCTATAAGCTTATCAAGTTCAGCGTCTACCTTTGCTCTCAATGCGAAGGGGACCCTGCGTGCCTTCAGCCTAATGGGAGCGACCTGGGGATCGAGGCAGAGGGAAATGGGGGTGCCCTTATAACAGCCCAATTTCCCATTGAACACATCTGCGAACTCGTCTAGAACGCTATCTACGGTGAGGGGAACTACCCTGTGCACCCCCTCTATGGTGAGGCCCAAGGCGGGAAACCAATCCAACCCGAGGAGGGCGGGCAGATCGTTCCTGACGATTAGAACTGGGAGTTTCCCCTTAAAGTCTCCGTATTCCACTCGGATGTGGAATATTCCTGCCGTGGGAATCCCATTTCCCTGGTAGTCTAGGAGGGAGACCCCGACGGGGCGCAATTTGCTCTGGGGAACCCCGGGACAAAGGCGGGAAAACTGGGCCCAAGATAGGAGAGAACGGGAAGACCCTGAGTCCACCTCCATTCGACAAAGCTGACCTTCGAGTCGGACGGCGGTGCTGATTTTGCGATCGCCGGCGGGAACGTGGGAAGCCTGGTAGACCACGCAGTCGGCGCTGGAGGGCTGGTAGGTTGAGTGGCAGTCCTCAGCTCGCCTCGCAGGACGTGGCTGTTGGCGGCGTTGCGGTGCCTGGCGCTGGTCGCTGGGCTGCATGAACGATGGGGCTGGCACGAGAGCCCGGCAGACCCTGGCGAGGTGTCCTTCTCCTCGGCAGCGGCGGCAGACGGCAGAACGGAACGGGCAGGATGCGCGGCTGTGGCGGCCGCCGCATCCGCGGCAAGGTGCGTTTGAGGCTGGCTGAGCTGGCGTCGGTGGTTGTTGGTGTGGCCTCCGCTTCGGCTGCGTCCTCATTTGTCCGACGGTTTCCTCCTCCTCGTCTTCAGCAGGAGAGAGGTCGTCGACGAGGTTCGTCTGGGTGGAAGGCCCCGCGGCGGTTTGCGCGGGGGTTTTCAGCTGGAGGCGTTCGATGTCGGCCGTGGATTGTTCGGAGAGCTCCGCTGCTCGCGCGGTCTCCACGGCTTGCACCAAGGTGATTTTGTGGTTCTGGAGCATGCGGCTGCGCAAATGCACGTCGCGGACCCCGCATACGAACTGTTCTACGAGGTTCTCCTCCAGGTCTGCAAAATCGCACTGGGCGGCCACTGTGCGCAAAGCCTCCAGAAACTGGCTGATGGATTCGTTGGGCTTCTGCACTCGGCGGCGGAAGGTGAAGCGGCGTGCGATCAGAGAGGGTGAGGGAGCGTAGTGGTTCCTCAGCCTGGACATCAGCTCGTCCCACCCAAGTTTGTAGGCTGGCCTCGGGGCGGCCAGGGCTCTCGCAGAGGCGAACATGGAAGGCTCACAGCAAGACAAGAAGAAACTGCATTTCTCCTCGTCGGTCTGTGCCTGGTTCCTCGATGCGATTAAGTAGCACTCGAAACGCTCCATGAAGCCGTCCCATGATTCCCCGGCGGATCCGAATGGTGCGAAAGGAGGAAGCGCTGATGCCATCGTGGTGTGGAGCCAGAGAGGGGGAGGAAGAGGGCGGAGAAAATTTTGCGTTCGCTGCCGGAGTTCTCAGCCTGAGGTAACGTTCGTGCTGATTCAGACGCGGTGGCAGCTGGCTTGTTCTACTCCGCGGTCGCGGGAATCGGTATCCCATCCTCGTCGCCAGTTTTGCATCTTGGAGCGAAGGGAGAGGGACGCGACAAGCGGGTATGCAACAGCAACCTTTATTGAGAACAGAGTGACTACGATTCAACGTGGCGTGGTTCGCGCCAAACATTTATATCCCCGGGTTTGAACGAGGAGCCAATGGGGCGTCGAATAGCTCGACCAATCGGGGCGAGGATTGAACCGGCTCCGCCTGGGAACCAATCAGAAGGGGAGTCCTTTATTCCCGCGCTAGTATTCAACAAAAACATTTGGCAGTTGCTATTTCTGGCAATGGAAATACAAAGTGTCTATTGAAAAACTCCCCACATTTTTTACAACAGTACTAGATCCCAGACATGCTTGATGAACACAATACTCTACATCCAAGACAGCTGAAAGAAACTTGGTTAAGTGCAGGGCAGATATGAATCCCAAATTCATGCAAACTTTCAGCAACTTGACAAACGTGGCATATACTTATTCTGCTGGCAAGAACTATATACATACAACTAAATAATCTTTATGGCACAACCTTTGCAAATTATCTTTTTTCACTAGATTTACCAGTTAAACATATCCTTAGAAAAACAGGAGCTACCTCTGAAATGGAAATGCAGCCTGTACTGCTTCCTTTCACTCTAAAATGTCTTATATATCTGTTCAGTATTTCAAAAACCAAAATAAACAGGAAAGGAGATAGTGAAAAACTTTTTCTTGTTCCTTTTTGTTCCTCCTAACAAAAAGGTTTGGATATTCTTCTATTTTCTCTAGAGAGATGTCACTTTTTTATATAAGAATAATATTGATGAAATGCTTTTTTATATGCCCACACATTGTTAATATAGCATATTCCTCTTTCTCCTTAATGGGCAAATGAAAATAATTTGGTGCATTAGTAGGTTTCAAGATTAAAAAGCAGAAGACAAAGAGGCTAACAAAAATATGAAAATAGAAGGTCAAATAAACTGATAAATAAACTGATAAATAAAATGGGTTTTAAAATTGAGAAGATGGTAAACTATCTCATCATCGCTAAGACAAATATGGATTGTATGTTATTTCAAAATAACTATGTTAAAACATGAAATGAAGTTAAAAGACATGTTAAGATGGGAGAAACTATGGCTGTTATTGCCGGGAAGAATTTCTGTGATAAAAATGAACGTTTTGCTTAGAATGATGTTTTTGTTTCAGACAATATTTCTTTTGATAACTGATACACCATTTAAACAGTAGCAGAGGGCTTTATGTAGCAGGGGGGAAACTACAAGTTAAAGGTGTTACAAGGTGCAAAGAAAAGAGAATTGGGCCTGGCTGATTTGAAATTGTATTTTGCAGCTTTCTGTTTAATTTGGATGGGAAAAATGGATGCTGCTGAGAAATAGAAGCTTCTTGGAATAGAATGACATGATTTGAGATTCAGATGGCATGGGTATTTGTGGTATGACAAAGTCAACAATAATGTAGATTTTAAAAATCATTATGTTAGGCATGTCATGTTGAGAATATGGAATAGGTAGATACCAACCCAGGTTGTGTCCAAAAATATGTTTGTGGTTCTCAGTACAAGAAGCATTTTATACATGAGAAACAATGGGGAAACACAAATGACTAACTTAATCTGAGATACTAGAATTTTGTCAAGAAGAATGTAGAATAAAATGAAGAGCTTGTGGCAGAAGGATATAATTACAAAGGCTTACTTATTTAGAATTATTAGAAAGATTTAAAGTAGACAAAAGAACTTTAGTTTGGAACATTGTAAAACTGAGTTTGACACAGAATTGAGTAGAAATGATTAATATGTAATTGCTAAAATGTATACACTTTTTTTGAAATTTGAAATAGAAGGACAAATGAAAGAAGGTATGATAAAGTGAGATAAAATTTAGATTATAATGTACAGATGGAACCACGGGAAAACATGTAGTTGATTCAAATTTACATTATGTCTTAATCATAAAGAAAATGTGTATAAAATGATGGTATATGTAACCAGAAAAATTGTCTGGAATGTATAACAGCAGTACAAATCTATGCAGGAAATGTGAGCAACAAGAAAGAGGCATGTTATCATGTTTAGTTAATGTATAAAAAGGTAAAAGAAAGAAAAAAAGGATTCAAATATGTACATTGATTCATAGAAGTTTAAAGATTCATATGCAATTAAGACCAGAGGGTTTTTCTTTGGGATTGATGGACAAATAGTTGGAAAAGTCATGGAACTTTGTTTTTATACATGCAGCAAGATTATTGTATGCACAAAATGGAAAGATTGGACACTATCCATAATAGAGTAATAGTCAGTGAAGATGATGGAACTTATTGAGATTGTTAAATTGACTTTTTTGATCAGAGAAAAGACAATATCTATGTTTATTGCTAACTAGAAATCCCTGACTGACTTTTGCATAAAACAGCGGGGAAGTGATTTATGATTTTGATAATGATTCAGAACTGATTTGTAGAAAGAAGAGAGTCAAGTTGTAACCATAGAGTAAGAGATAAATTGTACTTATAACTGTTATAAAGAAAATCAGAAACTATCTATCTATACGACACAGATAAATTTCCAGATCGCCTTAACAACTTGCTAAAAGAATGCAAATGGCCAGCTATTTGCAAGGAGTATAAATCCTTCCATTTTCCACCATACAGTCAGAGCTGAAGAAGTTTCTTAGATGAGAAGTGAAATATCTTCAAAGAAAAACCCAGAAAGTCCAGTTGCCTTGGGGAGAAAAAGCACCTTTGGGACAACCATGTCTTGGATGATTGAGAATCTCAAAGTTTGTATCTGGAAGTTGAGTGACAGTGCTAACAACGAGATCAGTGGTCACCAACTGGTGGTCTGTGGACCAGTGGTGATCCATAAGAAAATTTTGGTGCTCCACATTTTTTACATTATACTATATCAGTGGTCCTCAAACTACAGCCCCCGGGCCAGATATGTGCAATGAACACTTGTGTTGTTGCAGAGAGTCTCCCCCTTTGGGTTCTTTTTGTGCAGGTCAGAGTGGGGCAGAAATTCCGACCTGGGCTCTGCTTCAGCGTCCTGGTGTGGGGTTTTGGACAAAGGCTGGAGGGAAGCACCACTGGTGGCAAAGAGCTGAAGGGCCTTGTTCCAGTGGGATTGCATCATGGCCTGGAACTAGCTGACCATATCAGCCTGCTGAGCTTCCAGGCACTGGTACCTGGCCTTGCACTCCCACAGGTCTTCCTTCTGCTTGGAAAGCCTATGCTCATAGTCCTCAGTTAGGTACTTCTGCTGAGCTTCCTTCTCAGTCAGATCCAATTTCAATTGAGCCAGCTGTTTTCCCAACTCTTTCTCATGCTGGCTGCTTAGCTCCAACAACTGCTTCCTATTGAGGTCCTAAGGAGCTCAGGCAGGCAGGTGAAGATTGGCTGGGAGGGGAGGGGCAAGCAGAGGCTGTCGAGGTGCCTCTCGATGTGAGTGACATCGTTGGTCATGCCCACTCAGTCACATTACCACCTAGCCACACCCACACAACCAGTCATTAGGCAGATCATATTAGTGGTCTACATGATTTAAAATTATGAATTTAGTGGTCCAAGGTCTAAAAGGTTAGGGACCCTGAACTAGATGACTGCAAAGAAATACAATCCTTCCATCCCCCACCATTTAGTCTCAACTGTCAGTCCCTATCCTTCCATCAACATCCCCCCTCCCACCATCACAACTGATTAAGTTTCTTGGATAAGAAACAAAACGATTTGTTGTTCTTCCTCAAGGAAAATATCATTCAGTTGCCTTTTGAAAACGCACCTTTGAGACTATTTTGAAATGTTTATGAAGTCCAAAAACACATAGGCATATCTTCAAGGTTTCTTCTTCTGGACATAGCTATGGGAAGAGTACATTTTATTGCACTGTTTAAAAAACTTTGTTAAAGAAGTGAAAAAAAACATAAGTATGGGCCAAAATAAAGTGGAAAAGGAAGAAACAGAAGGAAAACTAACAATGTGATGGAAATAAAGCACTTAAGAAGTTGAAAGTGAAGGGCCATTTTATTTCTGGAATGAGCAACTCAGCCCCTTTCCTCAACAGATCCAAGAAAGATCTATTCTAAATTTTAATTATAGGGTGAACATAGGCGGAGGAAAGGAACAGCAACTGCCATTGTGGAACAGAGTCTGCCTTGTTCTTCCTCCTGTGCTCTGTACATAGGTTTAAAACGAATATCTTTCTTTCCCAACAAATGAAAAAAAAAGCTATCCTGTTCTTTTTTCAGGCTTATTTCATTCATTCTTCCACGGTGGGCTGGTGAAATTCTGCCAAGTAGAAGAGGTGATATATCTCAGCTACATACCTTAAAGGACTGCCACAAGGATCTTGGCAGGTAACTGAGACAGAGGTCAGAAGCATGAACTTAACAGTATAATTTTCTAAACAATATTCTCCCTTGATTTTTAGTTTGTAAGAACAAACTACTGTGCTAGTGTTCTTAATAACACAGATTAATCAGATTAAAAAGGGAAAAAAGAAAAAGAAAAGGATTCTCTGGCACTATTAATATATATTATTTCCAAGGAACTCTGATAAGGTATAGATCATAATCAGGGATGTCCTTTATTCAGGGGTAGACTTCAAAAATTTCAGCAATAGATTCTCTGCCCGGTTGCTGGGTGGGTGTGGTCATGGTGGCCATGGCCTAATTGGCCTCCTGCACCATGCTGGAGGATGGAGTTTTTGCCTTCCCCTGGCTGTGGAGGCTTTCCTCGAACCTCTGGGAGGGCAAAAGCTGCCTCCCCCGGGCTCCTGGAGGCCTTTTGGGAAGTCCATTTTCCCCCTCCCTGAGCCTCCCCGCAGGCTCTGCACTTACATCTCATCCAAAAAGGGCTGCGTGGCAACTCCTGGGAAGGGTGGGCCAAGAGGGGCAGGGTGGGCAGGCCAGGAAGGGTGGAATATGGTGGTTCTCCGAAACAGCCATAATGTTAGCTATGGGTTCTCCTGAACTCGGGCAAACCCTTAGCAGCCCACCCCTCCTTTTACTAATATGTATATTGTAAGAAATCTATAGAAATTATATGCGGTCATATAGTTAAAACATATTCTAAGCAAATGTGATAAAAGGTGCTGCAAAGTCAATATAAATTATGGATTAATTTATCTCCTGTCAAATATTCTACCAATAATGAATAACATGACAATTACAATTAAATCTCTCTTTCATCTAGTCCATTTGTCCCCAACCCAATGGGAATAGTTGGGGCTGCAACAACTTGAACTCTCCCAGGTAGTCTCAGGCAGAGATCCTACAATTTTACAGTATTTTCAGTGGAGAGATTGAGATCTTGGGGAGACAGATTACATGTTATTCTTAACAATGGAAGATTTCTTTCCAATATAGCAAGCAGTTTTAGAGGAACAATTTTTGATTAGCATACAGCAGAGGAGATAAAAATTAAGCTCCCTCTCCTTGCCTGCTACAATCCCAATAAGTAATATCATTTGCATAGAAATATGTTGGTTGTGTTAAATGCAAAGTTAGTCTCATGTTTTTTCCCCCTGAGTTTACAGGAGGACTGAGACTGGATTTCCACTTTTGAAACACAGTTGCTAAGCAATCGAGACTGTGATTAAGTGTATATCTATTCAACCAGGGTTTATTTAGTCAGAGTTTTTCGAGCAAGCAATACCTTCTTAGGCTCACATATAATGTCTATAAATCCAATGGCTACCTTGACATAATTTCCCAACCCATACAAATCACGTGAACAGAATGTGTGGTTTCACTCTGTATGGTCCTACAAAGTCAATTCAATTAACGGATTCCCTATAATATTATACATTAGTTCCTTGTATTTAACATATGGAATCATAATCTACGAGGGGGATACAAATACAAAACCAATGTATATTAGTTCCACAATAAGCTCATCTTTTCAACCCTCCCACTTAACCAGACAGGAAACAGGACTAGATGTGCACATTCTACTCGACATTCCATATTCACAGTCTGAAAGTACAAACTTCTGCTGCCACTTTTAACCACTTGATCCATTAGGGTGGGTCTGTCCTAAGTTCTTTTATTTTTTTATTAAATTTATATTGCCACTTATTCATCAGTGGCAACTCAAGGCAGCTTACATCATTTAAAACCACATTAAAAACAATGCAACTAAAAGAAGAATCAGATAAATTAATATAATAAAATTGCCCCCCCACCTCCCACTCCCTCATGGATCACACGACCCATTTAATGGGCTCCGTCCCACTCTGGGTTTTCCAGGCCCGCTGGCAGAGCCAAGTCTTCAACGCCTTCCGGAAGAGTATTAGAGTGGAGGCCATTCTAATCTCTGGGGAAATGATGTTCCAGAGAGAGGGAGCCACAACGGAGAAGGCCCTTCTTCTGGGTCCCACCAGGTATATCTCTCTTGGGGATGGGACCTGGAGCATTTCCTGCCTCCCCGCTCTAATGGGTTGGGTAGATGCGACCGGCAAGAGACAGTCCCTCAGATAACCTGGTCCCAAGCCATGAAGGACTTTAAAGGTGACAACAAGCACCTTGAATTGCACCCAGAAGCAAATCGGCAGTCAATGCAGCTGCTGCAGGAGAAGTGGTACATGTGCACACTGGGGTCTGCACAAAACCATGTGGGCCGCTGCATTTCTTTGATTGTTAAGCCACTGGGGGCTCCTGCTTCTCTTCCCTGATTGTTTCCTAGGCAGCAACTCTTCCCTTCTTTCCCAAAGGTCATTCACACGTTCCATTACATCATCTAACAAAGAGATCTGTAAACTCAAGAGACTTTCATATTGCAGGCAAAAGAAGATAAAAGGATGAAAGAGACATTGCAGTTGCAGTTGGAAAGCATTAGGCCACCTCAAGAAAGGAAAACTATCTAACTATCATGTGTTATATCAGGGAGTGAAAAATCCACTACTTTAAATATATGCAGCTAATTCAAACCTTATATCTATTGGTCTACAGTCTTTTCAATCAAGACTTGAAAATAAAAAATAAAATTATTTGGAAAGTCATGGAAAGAAATGTAACTGTTACATTTACCTGTGCAATGCATATTATTTTACATAATGCATTTACATAATGCATAACTGATTACTAAATGACCTGATATTGAATGATCAACAAGTGGAATTTTTATACTTGCAGATCTGAGTTCAAAAATTAAGGAAACCAGTGAAGTTGACAATGAAATCTCCATCTAAAAAAAAACCAAATAAAAACTATTGGAATCCATTCCCAGTAATGTGACTGTTTAAATACTTTCACTGGAAGTTGAATCATTAAATAAAGTTGAAAAAGTTGGTAAAAATTATCCTTATCTTGTGTTTCATCAATTGTGCCATAAATATAAGAATAACAATAATATTGAAATATTTCCAAAGTTTTTATTTTAGAGCCATTTCCACAAACAAAACTTCAGTATAAAAAATTTAGTGCATTAGCGGCACAATACTGTACATATATAAATGTTTAATTCTCAAAAATGTTATGGTAATTGATGACTAGAGGTGGTAAGAATTCTGTCTGATTTTAAGGTTGTGGAAAAATAGCTTTAGATAATTATTTTGAAATACACAGGTATGTCTAAGATCTGAATGAACTTTGTCCTGAATATGAAATCCATCTCTTCTAGCAAAATGCAAACAACAGTTAAAAATTATTTGAATTAAATGTAGTAAGAAGCACTGCTGGATACTGTGAAATTGTATATTAGAGAAATAATTATTAGCAAAAACAGCTACCAAAAGAAAAGCATAGAAAAATACAAGAGATAACCTATGTATAATTATTACACTAAAACCTGGGACTGTTAAAACCTATGGCAAATTGAACTCTGCTAAAATACAATTAAATACCTTAAATGTAGACAGAATAGTACTCTATCCACACTTTTTAAATCAAAACTCTAGAAATTTAGCAACGAAAATGGTGCTAGCTCTGGGATGGCACAAAACGGTTTCTGCCACTCTCAAAATGATTACTTCTGGAATGGCACTGGCACCACCCAGCCTTTATATAGGAGGGCTGCACAGCAGATTGACTACTTCTCTTGGGTGTCTCCCTTAATGACTGCCATGACTTATCACCATAATTCTGGGTCAGGGGTAGATTGCTGCCAGCATTACTGCCAGTTCGGTGCATGCATGCACATTTGCACATAAATATATCTGCACGTGCGCAAAATGTTTAAAAAATGGGGGGGGATTGTGCAATTAAAATTGTTCTGCGCATGCACAGAACTGAAAATCAAGATGGCGGTGCTGTAGGAGAACTGATTTGGGGGCGAGGCACACCTGTGTCACTGCTGGTTCCAGCAGCCCAGGCCGCCAAACCACTACCAGTTTGGCTGAACTGGTCCAAACCAGTAGGAACCCACCACTGTTCTGTGTGCAACTGCAGGCATACATTAAGGGCGATCTGTAATTATTTATGGCCAATAAGTAGACTGGGACTTCTTGGGATCAATGCACCAAAGTTAGCACAGAAACGTAGATGTATAATGAAGTTGAATTAACCACATTTTCGTGTGTATGCAAAACAGGAGCACTTTTCTTATTAGTTCATAGATATTCCTTTTTCTATGCTTGCAATAATGGCTTAGATTTCTTTATCAGAGGCAGATAATTTCCTGATGTCAGTTTTAATATTGTTATTAGAACTAATAACAATATTACTAATGGCTCTTTTCTTTTCTTTTCTTTTAGTGCAGGGTAGACAATGTTTTGATGATTAGAGGCTGCATTTAAAATCTGGACTGAAGATGAAGGAGCAAAATGATGTTATGCTGATGCAAATTTCATTCACATAAGCAGAAATAGGAGTTTTCATTTTTTTAAATTTAGGAATTTATAGTGAGCAATAAAAAAAAAAAAAACTACATTAGGCCTGTTTTAAAGGTTATAGAGCCGGAGTGTCAAACTTGCAGCCCGCAGGTTGGCTATATCACATACTGGCCATGCCCACCCCCATTTTACCAAAGGGGGGAAAAGTTGTGATACGGCACATGCCGAGTTTGACACCCCTGTTATAGAGTTTTTAGTAAGTTTCTCACTTAAAATGGTGAGCACTGATGATGCTAAATTGGAGAAATAACTGAATTTATCACCATAATTGACTGCAGAGATAGGTGCATTTGGAGACATCTTTGAGGGCTCCAAAGAAGGGTGATTGGGGAGACTGCCTACGGCCATGGAACTAGAAATTTTTCTCTTTTGCTTTACTGAAATAATTAACAAGTTACTTGGGAATAAATACAGAATTCACTAGAACCTGCATAGCAATCTATAAATATGTTTATGTGTGTATGTGTGTGTGTGTGTGTGTGTGTGTGTGTGTGTGTATGTATGTGTGTATGTATGTATGTATGTATGTATGTATGTATGTATGTATGTATGTAAGCCCCACTGAACACAGCAGAAGTTGGTATTCTTTGTCTGGTTTCTTTGCTTACAAATCACTGGAATTTTCCCTCTCCCCTCCCCAATTAACATTCAAAACACTTGATGTGCAATACTCAGCACTTTAACAGACTCCTACAAAATCTGGCATCCCTTTTGCATATCAGTCTGACCCACATTATAATTATTCTCATAGACACTTTTCAAAATCTTTTTCAGAAAATTGCCTACAGTCTGCCATTCTAGTTAAATGTGTTTCCAAGTGACAGCATATATTTAAAATCTGTAACACATCTGACACGAAGCTCATCTATTCCTTTATGTAAATGAAAATGATTAAATGACTAGCCATATTTATCAACATAATCGACTGCAGAGATATATACACATCAGTTAAAAGTGAAACTAAATCCCTTCTTGTTGTGTACCTATGCACACCTGTCTAGATAAGGATACCACAGATATTCCCTAGCAGCAAAATCACACAAGCATCTTAAAAAAAAATATGCTTAGGCTTCCACTTCATTCTTCCAGAAGACAGAATTTAGCTTCACGCCAGACTTTTAACAAGTGTATTGGCATGCTATTTGCAGACCAGATTTTTAACAAGTATATTTGCATGCTATTTCAAATGCTGATATAGGTGTATTTACATATATTTAATTGTGATTTACCCATGTCACTAAGAAATAGTCTCATGATTCAAAAGTGCTTCCTCTCCTGCCTGCCAGATTTCCACATCTGTTTTTAACATATCCAGTTTCCTATATACATCTATTTATTTACCTAATGGTAGGTTAATGTTAGTTATGATTTGTACTGGATACAATCCTATGCTATGGTTATACAAGAATTGGAGGGACTAGTGTTTTTGATGCAGGGAATAGGTCTTGAAATAGAACATTTAACTATGGACAAGTTGTATATCTCCATGTTTTTCAATCTCAGCAACTTACACTATATTGCCAAAAGTATTCGCTCACCCATCCAAATAATCCGAATCAGGTGTTCCAATCACTTCCTTGGCCACAGATGTATAAACTCAAGTACCTAGGCATGCAGACTGTTTTTATAAACATTTGTGAAAGAATGGGTCGCTCTCAGGAGCTCAGTGAATTCCAGCGTGGAACTGTGACAGGATGCCACCTGTGCAACAAATCCAGTCGTGAAATTTCCTCGCTCCTAAATATTCCACAATCAACTGTCAGCTGTATTATAAGAACGTGGAAGTGTTTGGGAACGACAGCAACTCAGCCACGAAGTGGTAGGCCACGTGAACTCGTCCAACATCAGTGTGTGACCTCACAAATGCGCTTCTGGAAGAATGGTCAAAAATTCCCATAAACACACTCCTGAACCTTGTGGACAGCCTTCCCAGAAGAGTTGAAGCTGTTATAGCTGCAAAGGGTGGACCGATGTCATATTGAACCCTATGGATTAGGAATAGGATGTCACTTACAGTAAGTTCATATGCTAGTAAAGGCAGTTGAGCAAATACTTTTGGCAATATAGTGTATGTATGGACTTCAAATCCCAGAATGGTGGCTGGGGGATTCTAAGCTACTAAGTGTTGTAGCTATTGGTAGACATTTTGCAATCGTCTCAGATATTTCTAAAAGTGTAATTTAAGAAGGGTGATGGTGTCCTTGCGACAATAACAAAGATATTAAAAATTGGAAATATTCAATTTGATCACCAGTTCCGTTGGTTATACAATAGACCAGTGATGGCTAACTTTTTTGTCAAGGCATACCAAAAGTATGCAGAGCGTGGGGGAATCATGTGTGTGCCCACACTCATAATGCAATGCCCTCCCCCCATGCATGCATGTACAATCCCCCCCTCACATATGTGTGCACGCCTCACTGAAACCTCCAGACTTCCAGGAAATGCGTTGGGCCATTTTTGCCCTTTGCAGGCTTCAGGAAAGCCTCCTGAAGCCTCCGGAGGGAGAAAAACAGCCCTCGAGCAATCCAGACGTTCATTCCTGAACTTCCGGTGGGCCCTGTTGGGCCATTTTTTGCCCTACCCATTTCTCAGGGAATCCTCTTGAAGCCTCCGGAGGGTGAAAAATAGCTGAAAATCAAGGCTGAAAATCAGCTGGCCAGCACATGGATGTGCACTGGAGCTGATAGGGCAATGCCTTGTGTTCCCTTAGAAATGGCTCCGTGTGCCACCTGTGTGCCATAGGTTCGCCATCATGGCAATAGACATTTCAGTACCATAAATGAAAGAGATTCTACCATTATGTCTGTACAGAAATAAAATAGTTTTTAATTTGTGTGACCCAACTGGAAAATAAGTCCTAACATGATTTTTCAGGTTGCTCAAAATATAAGCCCTACCCAAAAATAAGCCCCAGTTAAGATTGTCAGCTTGATTTCATTGAAGGCTGTATCAGCATTGTAGTTGCTCTCAGGGGCATGGCCAGCTCAAAGTTGCTTGCATTGGGGATGCCTGTGAGGTGGAGTCGGGAGGGGAGTCCTGACTGCCTCTTGAGGACAGGGGCTCTCCAGCCTTCCTGGATCCATTGCAGGTGGGGCGGTAGGCAGGAGGTATGCCCACATGTGCTTTGGATCTGGAGGACAAGGATGGATGGTTGGACCATCAAAGCAGCAGGCAGAGGCACAGGGGAGGGGCATGTGATTCAGCCTGCCAAATGCACTATGCAGCCACGTGTCCCATCATGGCCACAGGGAAAGATAGACAGGGGGATAGAGTGGGCAGGCAGCCACACAGTGGGCGATATCATGTGCCTTTCTCCGTGCCTCTGCCTGCTGCTTGGAGGGCTGGCCTGGTAGTTGCAGCTGTATGGGCTGCACAGCTCCAAAGTATGCCAGCCAAGGGGCTGGTGGGCTGTGGCTGCTGCCAGACACTGTTAACCCCCGCACACTTGCTGCCTCATGTCCATGCACTGGGGGCTGCCCAGCTGGGTTGGCTGGGGCCGGGGTGATGGGGCCAGTCCCTCGCCATCTCCAGGTTGGCCCCACAGGCCAGATATCCATCCCATGGGCCTTTTGTTGGACATGTCTGTTGTACATGAAAAAAATAAGACATCATCTGAAAATAAGCCCTAATGAGTCTTTTGTAGCAAAAATTAATATAAGGCCTGGTCTTATTTAGGGGAAAACATGGTATATATCTATCAGTTATTGCTCTAATAGGTAACACTCCAAGTTGGGCCAGGGTAAATACTCTATTAGGGGCACAGAATATTGAAGAAATAACTAAGGACAGTCTAGGGACAGAATGCAATTGTGCTATAAAAGGTGTAGGAAATATTGGCTTTATCGTTCTGAATATCCCAAATGTTCTGTTTTCGTTCAGGTTTTATCAAGGCTCAAAATAGATAATGCTGGCAAGTAAAGACTGTAGTATGCCAAATCATAATTAATTTGTCTTTTTAGAGTGGAAGAGAACCTGTGTAGCAAGGGTGGAAAAAGCACAGAAGTTCCCCAATAGACTTGCTTCCACCAAAATCTAAGATGACAAAATCTTAATTAGTAGTGTTAGATTGTAATAGAGTGAATAAAGGACTTGTAATAAGATTTTTTTTAATGATTGAATTGTTTCTAAGATAACTAACTAAATAAATAATAGAGCACCAACTGAGCACCATATAGCATCAGCAACAGAACTTTAGGTTTAAAATAGTTCCATGGCTGCTAGGAAGTAATTATTTTCCGATTGACCTGTGGGTTGCTTTTGGGGCTTTACTAGTAGCTCTCTTGCTTAAATAGATCAGCAGGTAATGATTTGAAAATGGATACTTAGATATTTGAAGGATTTATTTATTTACTTAATGCCTTCAGGTCAATCTTAATTTCTGGACAAGTCCATACAGTTTTCTTGGTGAGATTTCCAGAAGAACTCTTTCCTCCAGCTATCCAATTGTGGAGTACAAAAAGTGCTAGTAAGGGAGCATCCTTCTTTTCTAGCAACTGGCTACTGTGCAAGGAAAATAACAAAGCCACTCTCCAAACAGTTGAAGAGGATGAGGATTGTGGCAAACTACCATAATACCTATACTGCAGGAGGGAAGGAAGAAGCGCCAAGATCCAGAATCTGAGACTAGGTAGGAGTTTCTTTAATGGGAAACCACTTGCTCTAGTTACAGAGGAAATAATAAAAAACTAGTGTGTTTCTGATGGAAGAGGAGCCAAGCTAATGATCATATTGTGGTGGATGGGTTGGAAACACATATGGAATAAATGCAAGAAATTTTAGTCAGTTATTTAATTCTTCTCTTTGTCCACTGATGGTCATGAATGCCTTTTCAGCTTTTGCTCAAAGTCTTAACTAACCAGCTTGCTTCCATTGGAAAGATGTGGTCCCTTTTCCCAAGATTTTTTGCTTGCTTTTTTCTTTCTGCAAGATTTCAAGAAATTGTCTGGAATCTTTCCTAGTTCTCTGAAGTGAAGTCTCGCTAAACTGGATATTTTTGAGTACATTAAGCCATCAACAAGTGAACAGGAGAAAATCATGAGCAAAGGATCCATGTAAACTATGCTTGATGAAGCAATCAGGATCTTGTTTCAAATAATACAATCACACAACCTTTTTGCTGCATGCTTCAATCAAAATTCACTCAGTCTATCTACTACCCAAGTCTCTTTTAGCTCATTTTTCTCTCCCCCACATTTTTATTCCAGATCACATCTGACTATGTGGTAAATGACTAAAAAGGAATATAATTTCCAGGGAAAAGTTTATGTTTAATATTTGCATATTAAGAAACCATCTCTTATTCACCTATTCCTCATGTATACTTTCCTTATCTCAGCAAGTACATATTTGAAAATATGGATTTGCTAAGGTAAGATGCATGTCTTTTGAAGGCAACTGGCAGCTGGGGGCAAGGAAAAGTTGCTGAATTATAACTTTGATATTCCTCTAATATGCCATTCAAATTGAGGCTTTTCAAAAGAGGTAGTTCAACATATACAATGCTATTACTTGGAAGCAGAGGTGTCTTCAGGATCTGATGCTTTGATCAAAATGCTGAAAGTGGCATCATATTGTAAACTCCACTCTTTTTGCATGCACAAGTATGATATTTTCATCATTTGATACCTCTCCTGCAGAATGTCTATGGAGATTCTCAATCATCCAGTTGTCCCAAAGGAGAACTGAAGAAGCTTCTTGGACAAGAAGCGAAACATCTTCAAGCACAAGCAAACGAAGTGCAGTTGCCTTTTGAAAAGGCACATTTGGGACTCTCCCTTCAGATACATCTGGCTGGAAGAGACCTTGGAGATCATCTTCCCCAACTTATTGCCAGAATCTGCTGTTGCAGCAACCCTGATAAATGTCCATCCATAGAAGAGAGAATCAGAAATTTTCCATCCCAGACTTAAAATTTAGTTCTCTAGCTTTAACTCGTTCTTTAGTGGCACTGACATTTCACACCCAGAAATTTATCTCTAGGTGTTCTGGTAAAACAAGGGATGTGCAAAATTATATGGCTGTTTCCCATGCAGGTATTCTAGGTGTAATTTGTCCATTTCCAGAAATGAATGTTCCACAACAGAAAGTGGTTTGTAGTGTGCCGGACAATGTCTGGCACATCAGTCTTTTGAAAGAAACAGAATGTTCTTAGAACTCACAGGAGGCACACATAATTTAGACAAAAAGGATGAAATCATCACTGCCAATCTTGCAAATTGGAGGATGAGTATTGATCTGGCATGTGACATTAGGACAGAAAAAAAAACCACACTTTGGGATAGCGTTCTTGTGATTTGGGGATTTTCTGTCTCCTCTAATTGAATTTTTATTGGCTATACTTTGCTCTGGCACCTAGACTGCAAAAACTACTTCAGAGGGAAAATATATGGCATGTCCTTTTTTCTCTTCCTAAGATTTTTGACTGGTTAAGTCCAAAGAATTTATTTCCTTTATAACCCTGAATAATATATAGATTTTGTATTAGTCTACGCTTACTGGTCCTGCACATTCTATTTGCAACAAAACCAGGAAACAATATGTTATGAGATTCAAGGCTCAAAAGTAAGCAATTGGCTCCAGCAAAAACTATACACAGCTGGCAAATACATTTCAATATTCAAAATCTACCTATCTCTGCAAGATGAACGCAACATGAAACAAGCTCTATTCCTTTTAAAAGAGATAACATTAAAGCTTAGTGACCAGGGCATAGCTAACTCATGCCTGTGCTTTATACTTATGAGAAAAGATTAAGTTAATCTTCCTTAACTTCCATTAGATTGCTTCTCTCTGAGTAGGTAAGGTCTTAACAAATGAAAAGGTAATTAATACTGAATTTAAAAGAAGGGAATGAGAAAATAAAGGGACAGCCAAAACAAAATCATGGTACAGAGTAGTTCTCTCGAGATTTTTGAGTAATAAATTGCCATGAGAAATCCAATGGAAAAATTATCTGGGGTTAATAAGATCTTAATGAACCTATTGGAAGATGATTCATGTTGATAAGTGAGACAGGAAGAAGTGTGTGAATAGTTAAAATATGCTGATCAACAGCTTACTAGTTTTAAAGTCTAATTTTCCATAAGCTAATTACACTGTCAGCAAAAGAATATTCCAAAAGATGTACTGAAAGATCTTTTCACTAATGCCAAAAAAGCAACCAGATGCATTTACAAAAGGATCTTACTGTAAAGTCAAAAGGAACAGCATTCTAGACTGACAAAGGGAAGATGATAGACATCTGTGTATTAATTCTGTTACTTTCCAGCAATGTGACCAAGGAATTAGGAAAAATAGATTTAACAGAATACAAGCTATTTAACCATGCCCGGTTAAGCAAAGGGGGGGGACACAATACGTAACATGACGTATGTGAGTTTGACACCCCTTAATTAGAGCAATACTAAGAAATGACAATACCAATACCAAATATAAAAATGACAATTCCCCCCACCATACACACACACAGTTGAACATTTGCTTCTAATTGAGCTAAAATATAATAATCAGCATTTGGAACAGTGCCAGCAGCAGTTATGCTTCAGTGATTTTGCACATTATTCACTAAGCAAATCCAGGTTTCAACTTATTTTGATAGATATGGGAGGGTAATGCAGTAGGGTTGCAATCTATCCTGAAAATAAATGTTTTATCTGCATATAAGACTCTGGTTTAAATAGGCAGGATTTTAAAAAATATTTCCCACTGACTAACAATGAGTCTAAACTATTTTTTTAAAAACCAATCCTTTCCCTAACATTAAACAAATCAGCCAGATAGTCATACATTACATACATAATACAAATATTGAGCACATCAGATGGAATATAAAGAAGAAACCAGCATCATCCTAATAAAATCAATTCATCCCCTTGAAACAAATATGAACTACGTGTCTTTTGCAGATTCACAAGCAACATTTTTATTTTTAGGTTTTGATCTTTCAGTCAAGATTAAGACTAATAAGCAGCAAAAATGGAAACAACAGAGGTATCTGTAGATTTGTTTCTACTTGAAGCTTGACTGGAACATCTTTAGTGAGACAGGCTAAATTAATAGAACCTTGCGAGCCTGATTGTGCCTTACCATTCTTCCTTGTTGTAGCAATAGCAATAGCACTTAGACTTATATACCGCTTCATAGTGCTTTATATATACTCTATGCAGTTTGCAGAGTCAGCATATTGTCCCCAACAATCTGGCTCCTCCTCATTTTACCCACCTCAGAAGGCTGGAAGGCTGAGTCAACCTTGAGCCGGTGAGACCTGAACTGCCAAACTGCTGGCAGCTGGTGATCAGCAGAAGTAGCCTGCAGTACTGTATTCTAACCACTGCACCACCACAGCTCTTGTACATCAGTGAACCAGGAAACACTCTGCCAGTCTCTCTTCTGGATGCTATCTTGTTTACCAAGATTCAATCCTTCTAATCAGAGATGGTATTCAGCCGGTTCTCTCCGGTTCGGGCAAACTGATAGCAACGGCTGCAGGAGGCTCCACCCACCCACCCCCGATGTAATGCACGTGCAGTGCGCATGCACAGAAGGTGGCGCACATGCACAGATGTGGCACGTACATTCACATTTGCAAACCAGTAGGAAAGGTAAGTGAATCCCACCACTGCCTTTAATCCTTCATTCTTCTTTAATTTTGTAAGTAGTTCTTGCTTATGTCCCTATTTATTGGCAGCATAGGAAGAGTTCATTTAATTGAAAGATCCATGGAATTATGCTTGTCTGTTCTTCGAAACATCCTTTCCAATCTAGTTATGTACTTCAATCCAGAGAATTAATAAAATAAATATACAACTGAAACCAGAGGTTATCCTTCTAGGCTTGATGGTAGAGAGAATGAATGAACACATGGAACTTTGCTTCTATTCAACAGCAATGACACTCTGGACAATGTATGTACAGAGATGGAAGATCTTAAAATTCCTACAATTGGAGAATAGATGGAGATGGCAAACTGACTACTCTGATTTAAAAAGAAAGACTTGCCTAACTTTGTTTTAACTCAGGAATCATAGACATGCTTCATGCTAGAAATGGAAAGAAATGGAAAATTAATTTATAGAATACAGAATAAACAATAACAAGAGTTGGAAAGAACCTTGGAGGTCTTTTAGTCCAGCTCTCTCCTCAAGCAGAAGATCCTGTGAAATTCTGGACAAATGGCTTTCCAATCTCTTCTTAAAAACCTCCAGTGTTGAAACATACATAACTCCTGGAGGGAACTCATTCCACTGGTTAATTGTTCTCACTATCAGGAAATTTCTCTTTAGTTCTAGGTTGGACCTCTTCTTGACAATCTTCTTGTCCTGCCCTTGGGTGCTTTGAAGAAGGAGTCCCCAACCCCTGGTCCATGGAACAGCATCAGTCCAGAACATGCCAGCAACTGGGCCGCACAAACAAGCAAAGCCCCACCTGTGAGATGCAGGTAGAAGCAAAACCATTCCCCCTCCAGTCTGCGAAAAAACCTTTCTCCATGGAACCGGCTCGTAGTGCCCAAAACATTGGGGGGGGGCACTGCTTTGGAGAATAGATTGATGCCCTGTTCTTCGTGACAATCCCTCAAATATTGGAAGACTGCTATCATGTTACCTCTAGTCCTTCTCTTCATTAGACTAGATATACCCAGTTCCATCGTACGTTTTAGTGTCTAGCTCCTAATCATCTTTGTTGTTATTCTCTGCACTTTTTCTGTATAATTACATCTTTTTTATGTCATGGTAATCAAAATTTAATGCAGTATTCCAAGTATAGTCTTACCAAAGCAATATAAACTGGTACTAATATATCATGTGATTTTGATACTATCCCTTAATGTATTTTATATCTATATCAGTATCGATGAAAGTTATTTTTCCCCTTTCCCTTTTTACTTAAGTTTCTTTCTCTTTGCACTCCCGAATTTGCAATTTGCTTAACCTTTCTTTTCTCTAACCCCTCCTTTTCCCCCTTTTGTATTTTAACCTATGCTGAAATTTAATAAAAAATTTAAAAACAAGGAAAAGAAAAATATCCTTTCTAAGGGACAGAGAATTTGGAAAAGGTTTATCTTCGTATTTTGGACATTATTGCAAAAGCACTGGGTCTGCTTTCAAGCTAGCTAGGCCATGCTCTTTGGGACAGAATAAATTATGTGGCATTCCTAACACCTTTCTGTCAATCTTCTCATGGCACAACCCACCTAGCACATCTATTTGCCCTTGGGCTCTCTCATGAAGTAGAGAGAATTAGAAACAGACAGTTCAAAGCAAGTCATGCCTTTCGAACAGATGAGTCACTGCATCAGAAATCCAAATTAAATCACTACATTGAAGGTATATTTGTGCCTCAACTGCTGAATAAACCTCCAGATTTGCTCATTAATACATTTTTTAAATAGGCATTTCTGCTAACAGACGTGTTAGAGTCAAAGTCAGTCCAGGAATATTAGTACAAGAGTATGAGTTCAAGTAATACAGAAGAATTCAGCCATGGTTATTCTCCACAGGTATTTTGGAACTTTTATTTCTAGCAATACCAAAACTGTCTTTTCCATAACTAGCTTCAGCTTCAACCTCAATAATATTCGGGCAAACAATAGATACTCAAGGTAAACCGCTCCAAACTAGATTGCAGAAAATATGACTTCAGCAACAGAATGGTCAACGCCTGGAATGCTCTACCTGACTCCATTGTTACATCCTCAAATCCCCGCAGCTTCCACCTTAAACTGTCTACTGTGGACCTCACCCAATTCCTAAGGGGTCCATAAAGGGGGCATGCATAAGCACACCAGCATGCCTACCATCCCTGTCCTACTGTCCCCATTTATTTGTACTCATTTCCCTTGTTCATGTCCATGTTTATATTTATACCTGTTATCTTGTATGTGTTTGACAAACTAAATTAAAAAAAAATTGCATCAAAAGTTTTGGGTATTTAAAATATAAAGTTCCAATACTGGTGGCTACTGTAGCTGTCATTGATGCTGCTGCAATGTCATTTATTGATTAAAGTTAATTTGAATTAATAGTGGGATTTCTAGCTTTCTCTAAATTGATTTAAATTTCCTTAAGAAAAACCTACTGCCTGATGCTATATGTCTGACTGCACAGCTCTCTTCTGTTTATTGGCCAATCTGAAATCCTGATAAGAAAAAGAGCTTTAACCCAAACTGTTACCATATCTCTAATACCTCAGGATATTCATTTCATTTTCATGGTTGCCCTCAACATCATCTGTCCTTAATCAAGTTTTTAAAAGCAATCAAGCACTTTAAAATCTGATGTCCTTTTACACTGCTGAAAATAGTTTTCTTTATTCAGTCCTATCCTTAACCTAGTTCCAGAGTCCTCCGATACTTTGTACTGTGGTTGTTATCTGAAATCCTGTGGTTGATATTGGGTTCAGGAACATACTGACTTTTCTTGATGCTCCTTTTACCATGGTGTTTACCCACTGTTTTATTTTGAATCCATGGTCATTGATTTGACATAGAAAAACTCCGTTTCATTTAGAACACTTTGAGATTATCACCTTTTCCATTTGCCAATCCCTCTGAAAAAGGAAAAAAAACCCAGCTTGAAAATAATGTATTATTTAAGGTATTATCTTCAAACCTGTTGATGTTACAAGAGACATGGAGCAAGCAAATACATCCCCTATTCAAGCTGTTGCAGATCTCAAACATAAAAAACACCCTCACATAAAGGAGAAATAAAATACTTTGTCAAAACTCAAATACCTTCCCCGCTATTGAATGTGTGTATATTTATCTAATTGTGCCCAAGCAGACAGCTGAAAACAATCAATAGTGTTTATTCTTTAAATATCTGTAAGTCCATAAGAACCACGAGGGGTAATAAGTGTAGCATCTTTCTGGAGAATAGATCTAACAGGAAAGAAGTCAATACTACTCTTTAGTGAGATTATGGGAACCATAACAACTTATTTTTCTGTGCCTTGAGAGCAAATCTTTCTACCAGAATTGACTTCAACTATGAAAATATTTTCAACTTCTGAAATTTAAGTCAGTATTGAAATTTAAGAAAAGAGTAACTGTTTAAACCATGTAGAAGGCCTTGTCTGCTGAGAGTACCCAATTACTGCTCTTTTGACAGGGTAGAGGATGGGGAAACCAGATTTCAAGTCTACCCGAATAATTGCTTATTACCTATGGTACCTCTGAAAATGACAGCTTCAGGAAATATATTTGTTGAAATTTATTATTTAATTTAATTTAACTTATTTGCCACCTATCTTGCTGTGGGGACTACTCTAGGTGGCTTACAACAGAAAAAAGGAAGAAATGAAAACAGGATAAATAGAACAGAAGTAAAATAATAAAACATTAAAATAAACAATGAAAAAGAACACAATGAGAACCCATCACTATGATAAAATATTGGTTTAGAGGGTTAGTCTCCTACAAACATAAACAATGCAGATAATTAATAATACTGCATTATTTAATGATATAGAAGCTTATAACTTATCTAAGATCTCATGCTGTATGCAGGGTGATTCTTATGTTCCCTTGTTTCGAATAGTGAGAGAGAGAATGTTCAATATGTATTAAGATAATTCCTTCAGTTAGGACATTGATGATAAAACTCAATTCACGAGGGGGCTTATATCTCAAACAATAATCTACAATAGTTTATTCAAAATATATAAGTCCCACAGCACATGATAAGTATGCATCTGAATTATAGCCTCCTATCCTACCTCTGTTACTCATGATTGTGAAGTATAAGTTAGTATAAAACATTATCAAAGAATTATTTAAGATAAAATGAGAAAATTATCCCAACTGAAAGGAATAATACATTGCAGTGACTCCAAAGTTCAACCAGATCAGATCAGATCAAATCTTTATTATGGTCATAGACCAATTCAACCAGGAGTACTCAGGGTAAGAGCCTTTTTATGAGAAATAGGTATTCATTGATCATGAAGCCTGTATATTTTAGCTGTTAGGCCTATGGGTTAGCAACCAAGTACAAAACCAACCTTTTAAAGATATCTCAATCTAAATCAAAAGAGTCTACAAAGAATCAGAAAACAAACATATGCCAACTGTTCTGACCCCCTCCTCCATCCAGTAACAAATGCCGAGACAAGCTTAACTGGAATGTACTTTAATTAGCAAAACACCAAAACCTCAGTGAAAGCCAAGCATAACAAACAGATAAGGTCCTTGGCAGCAACTCAGACAAACTCAGGCAACAATAAACACAGATAAGGCTTGGCAGCAATCCAGCCTGCCAAGCTCACAGTACTGTCCTCCGACATTCACTCCTACGTTGACTTCTACAAAGAGGGCCATGTGCACAAGTAGCTTTTATAGTCTGGAGAGGAGTCTAATGACCACCAGCTGAGTACAATCACCTCCCGTAATTGCGTAATTGTTCCTGATGCCTAGTAGCTCTTCGATGGTGTGCATCCAGGAACAACTCACTGCTGGCTTCTGGATCACTCTCCCTTGTCTCCTTCCCACTGGTCCAAGGCTCAGGTGCCACCTGGTGGCCAACCAGTCTCTCTGCACCCTGCTCGGAGTCGGAACCCTGTCCAGGGTCCTCCACATCCTCCAGAGCCGACTCATAGGGCCCCTCGCTGTTGGAGTCTGGTGGCGGCTCCAACGGCTCCTGCTGGGCCACAACAGCCAACCATCCAAAGAACAAAATGTTATGACCAAGAGTAAAAAGCAAAAGTAGGATATTATATCACTGAGCAAAGAGGAACAAAGACATTCTGTAATAATGGCAATACACATCACTAGTACCAAATAGGCTGATTTTGCTTTGGGAATCTGTTTGCCTTGATGGCAATATGCATTCTCTAATTCAATGGTCAATGATAGAATGGGGGGGGGGTTCTATTTTCCGAAATGCCTAATTTCTAGAAGACATACAGTGTAATTTGACAAGCAGAAATCCAGAGCACATTTTATACTTAGGATCTTAACCCTCTGAATATTTTGTTTCTGTTGTGCCTATCCCCAAGAGTATAAAGTGTCCAGATAGAAGTTGAAATCTCTTCTGTCAGAAGTTGAATAGCAATATCTCTTGAGACCCATTAAAATGTGGTCATTTTCTAGGTATCATGAAAAAAGTTTGATTTTGATTACAGGCCAGATAATTCCACAATTATTCCCATACCTTTCAGATGTAGAAAACATAGTATCAGTCCCTGGAACAGTATCTGGGAAGGTGCCATGGATGTTTAATTCCACCAGATCAGAGTATCACAACTTCTGTGACCAGCAGAGGACAGGGTTAGAATTATGTTGGTGTTTAGCAGTTTTATTGCATCAAGTATCTTGCAGAGGATCAGAAATAGTAAAAAATATATTGGAAATTAACAAGAGGATTCGGAAGCCAGGGGATGCCCTTCAGCTCTGCTGTTTTAAAAGCAAGAAGAACACTAAGTGCTTTTAAGTTATCCATTATTTGTTTCTATGAAGAGTTCAACTCTTTCTCTTACTTATTGGAAAACCTCTGAGACATATGATGTCTGAACAAATGTGAGTTCAATTAAAACGCCATAATATTAAGCAAACCTTGATGAACTTAATTGACATGGACAAGAGATGAGTCAGCTTGCATATAGAATCTATGGGATATGAACCCTGATGCTGTTCTATAACCATAATAAAGATCTGATTTTACTTGGATCCTTACTTAATGATTTATAATGTGCTCTTGTAGAAATATTGTGTGGTTCTTGATCAGAGGGGAATAGAGGCAAAACACATTGTCTTCAGTTCCAATAGAAGAATACAGAAGGAATCTTCACGTTGAGACTATTTTCTCTGGATCTATTAATTTTGAAAATGAATCGTTTAGTCTGATAGACTAAACTCTGAAATAATCTAAACTCCAATTCTCTCTCACACACACACACACACTCTCTCCCTCCCACCCTCCCTTCCTCTCACCCTCCCTCCTTCCCTCTCTCCCTCCCTCCCTCCCTCCCTGCCTCTCTCTCTCCCTCTCTCTCTCCCTCTCTTTGGAAAAGATGAAATTAAATCAGACACTGCAAGGGACAGTAATGGATTCTGTTGACTGTTAATGGGTGGAATCAGGAATGGGAATAATGGAAATTAAAATGCACCAATGGAGTCACATGCAAGTTCCAGAGGAACTGCCCCTGAGTTTATTTGCAATCGAACCTGGGATATCTGAGGTGGAATGTTTGTTGGAGAGATGCCTCTGATAGCATGGAAGAGCAGGCTGTTTAGAAAAATTGCAGGCTGTCTTCCTCACCTCCCATTTGAGCCTTTTTCCCAATGTTGGCATGGAAGAGTTGCTGATAAAATTGCAATCTTGAAATAGGTGTGGGAGGAGAATGGAGGAAATGTGTGTTTTGGAAGCTGTGCAGTCACCAGCAAATAGACACGCCAAATAAAAGATGTTTTTCTTTCAAAGAGAGTGGATGTTCCAGAGGAAAAAGATGTATAATGGTGCAGCAAAACACAATGTGAAAAGTTGCAAGCCATTTTCTTGGCCATTAACACAGAAGGGGGGAAGCATAAGAAATCACAGAGAGAGAATTAAGGCAGAAGGCATAGCAGTATTTATAAGAAGAAGAAACATACCTAGTAATATTGGAGAGTGTAGTATACTAATAATAGTACAGAAACATATTATAATATTAATAAAATAGTTATGCCACAGGGTATAGTATAAAGGAAATGCTATAATAATAGTAATTGAATACTAGTATAATGGAGTATGTACTAATACTCAATTATTCTTACAATAAAAATAATAATAATAAGACAATAAGTTTAAAAGCCAATTTAGTGTAGTGGGTTAAAGCACCAGATAAAAACCAAGAGACTGGCACAAAGCCAGCTGGGTAACCTTGTGTTAATCACTTTTTCTCAGTCCTGGAAAGGAGACAAAAGTAAATTATTTCTGAAAATCATTGTCAAGAAAACTGCAGAGACTTATTCAGGCAGTCTCTCAGAGTCAGACATGTCTGAACAGAAGGAAATAATAATAATAATAATAATAATAATAATAATAATAATAATAATAATAACAACAACAACAACAACTCCGCCATTGCCGGTCCCAAGCCCGGATGAGAAAGGAGGAGGGTTGGGGTCAGGTTGGCATCTGGTCCCATAAAAAAAACCCGCCAACCCATACAATATGGTGAAAAAAAGAATAAGAATTCCATACCGCATCGGTCGTTGCGCGGGTTAACAAGGGCTGCGGCGGATGTTGGGGTCCCTGGACATCCATCGACAAGTGGGCTACAAGTGGACCAGCCAACAAAACGACAAGAATATAGTGCAGATGAAAACCGTGCCATAATGGCCTGTTACTACAACTCAGAGCCAGAAAAAAGAGGATATTTAAAGCGAATGTATGAATTATGGAAACAACAATATCCAGATAAAATGGTAGTGAACAATGACTAGCAGATCAAAGGCGATTTATTATACGGAATAAAGTGTTTAGTGAAGTTGAACTAGAAGAAATTCAGGCAAATTGCAAAACCAAAAAAACAATATCACAAGCGGAAATAACTGATATTCAAGACACAACTAAAGACATAGTAGAACTCCCAGAAGAAGCTCTCGGGGAGGAACTAACACTACCACCACTAGAACCAGTTATCACTGAACCAACTGATGAACTAACTCAAAAACAAAAAGAATTGAAGGATAAGATCATGGAGCATTTTCTGCTTAATGAGGAAAGGCAACGTTTACCATCACTAAAAACTGTGCCTAAGAAAATTTTGGCCTCTATCATGAAAATGTTAATGCAGTGTTTTCAACAATTGAATCGGGATCCATCTTGGAAACGAACCAGTTAATGTACAGTGCAGCTGTAATAGTCACTAATGAACTAGGCATTAAAATCAAAGTACCTAGTCACACAACAGAAAAAGCATCAAAGCCAAAGTGGAAAATTCGATTAGAACAAAAAGTCAAAAAATTAAGGGCAGATGCCAGTAACTTAAAGAACATGCATGAGCAACGGCTTAAAAACAACAAAATCATAGATCGGCTAATCAGAAGATATAGATTGGATACAAGAAACATCAATGAAGCTGTAGAGATTGTAAAACAGCAGATAACAGCAACAGCTAGAAAAATTGAAAGATATGAGGCACGAATCATCCAATATAAACAAAATCAACAATTTCGATCAGACCAATGGTGTTTTTATCAAAGTCTTAATGTGAATGGTGACACCAAAAGTGAAAAACCAGAAAAACAGGCCACAGTTGAATTCTGGAAAGAATTGTGGGAAAATGCAAAGAACTACAATAAGGAAGCAAAGTGGATACATGACTTTGAGAAAAGCATTGGCAACAAACAAATGCAAGTATTAGAAATAACAACTGAAATGGTCAAAAATCGAGTAAAAAAGGTAAAGAATTGGACATCACCTGGAAAGGACCAATTACATGGTTTCTGACTCAAATATCTGACCAGTTTACATGCAATATTGGCCAGGCAACTGAATGAAATTTTACAAAAAGGCCAAATTGATAAATGGTTGACAACTGGAAAAACATACTTGATTCAGAAAGATGCAACTAAAGGAACAACACCTGAAAACTACAGACCAATAACATGCTTGCCAACAACCTTCAAATTACTCACAGGCATTATTGCAGATAACATGATGGATTATTTGGAAACAAACAACATCTTGCCAGTAGAGCAAAAAGGCAACAAAAGAAGGAGCAGGGGCACAAAAGATCAGCTCCTAATTGATAAAATGATATTAGAAAATTGTAAGAACAGAAAAACGAACTTGAATATGGTCTGGATTGATTACAAAAAGGCATTTGACTCACTGCCACATAGTTGGATCATAAAATGCTTACAAACAACTGGCATTAGCAAAAATATTACATCCTTTACTGAAAAGGCGATGAAACAACGGAGAACTGAGTTGGCAGTAGGGAATGAGATCTACGGAATGGTTAATATCAAGCAAGGAATTTTCCAGGGTGATTCACTTTCACCTCTTCTCTTCATCATCGCAATGATCCCACTATCAGTAATCTTAAAAAAAATGAAATTAGGCTACCAAACAGCCAAAGAAGCTGAAGAAAATTCGCATTTACTTTATATGGATGATTTGAAACTCTATGGAAAGTCAGAAATAGAAATCCAATCATTGACAAACACAGTCCGAGTATTCAGCACCGATATTTCAATGCAGTTTGGCATGGAAAAATGTGCCACTGTATCCATAAAAAGGGGCAAAATCACTGCATGTGAGGGAATTGAAATGCCCAATGGCCAATTAATTAAATGCAAAGAAAATGAAGCCTACAAATACTTAGGCATTCTGCAGTTGGATAACATCAAGCATGGAGAAGCAAAAACTGTTGTCAGGTGAGAGTACACCAACAGAGTTAAGAAAATTTTGAAATCTAAATTGAATGGTGGAAATACAATCAAGGCCATAAATACCTGGGCAATACCAGTTATAAGATACACAGCTGGTATAGTTAACTGGACACAAGCTGATTTGGACATTTTGGACCGAAAAACCAGGAAACTAATGACAATGCACTACAGTTTACATCCACGTGGTGATACTGATAGACTATATCTGCCCCGAAAATCAGGTGGCAGAGGATTATTACAAGTGAAGCAAACAGTTGAATAAGAAAAACATGCATTGGCTGATTATTTAAAAGAAAGTCAAGAACATCTATTAATCGAAGTAAAGAACAAAAATCTACTGAAGGCCCAACAGACGAAACAAGAATACAGAAAAGATGTGATAAAATCAAGAATGAAGAGTTGGCAGAACAAAGCACTGCATGGCCAATTTCTGGAAAAAATAAAAGATAAAGTGGACAGTGAACAAACTTGGTTATGGTTAATAACAGGTACATTAAAGAAAGAAACAGAGTCACTAATCCTGGCTGCGCAAGAACAAGCTATCCGCACAAATGCCATTAAGGCCAAAATCGAAAAATCCTCTGATGATGCCAAATGCATTTTGCAAAGAAGCTGATGAAACTGTTGATAACATACTCAGCTGCTGTAAAAAAATCGCACAGACTGATTATAAATTGCGGCACAATTCAGTAGCGCAAATGATCCATTGGAATTTGTGCAAAAATTATAATATTAAAACTGCAACAAACTGGTGGGAACATCAGCCTGAAAAAGTCACCGAAAATCAGATGGTCAAGATCTTGTGGGATTTCCGTATACAAACGGACAAAATACTGGCGCATAATATGCCAGACATCACACTGGTTGAGAAAAACAAGGTTACAATCATAGATATTGCAATACCAGGTGATAGCAGGGTCGCCGAGAAGGAACATGAAAAAATCGCAAAATACGAGGACTTAAAAATCGAAATTCAACGACTATGGCACAAACCAGCAGTGGTAATTCCAGTGGTAATTGGCACACTGGGTGCTATTCCAAAAGCACTGGAATTACATTTAAAACAGTTAAAAATTGACAAAATCACCATCAGTCAAATGCAAAAAGCCGCACTGCTTGGATCTGCACGCATATTACGAAAATACGTTATGACGTCCTAGGCCCCTGGGTGGGGCCCGACTAGTAACCAATGCCAAATCCGGCGAAACAACTGGCCGCTGTGATACAATTGTATAATAATAATAATAATAATAATAATAATATAGTATTATTATTTGGGATAATAATAAAAAAAATAGCAATAGAATGGAATAAAATAAAGGATCGAAACAACAGAAAGGACTTACATTTCACATTTGAGTTTTATGTCTTGGTTTTTTTTCCTAAATAAAACATCTCCTATTTCCTTATAGGGATATATTTAAAAAAAACACCTGTTCAGAGGTCCAGTGCTTTTGTGGCTGTTTTGAATCTGCGTCAATCTAACCGGACATACTATTTTTTTTTAAATGTAACAAATCGGTCCATGCAAGTCAACTGGATGTAAGGTTACTGAAACAACCCCAACCTTTCCATCCCAAAAGTGCAGTGTGATAAACAGACTGAGTGACTAGAGATTCAGAATATTCTTCAGTCTCCATCATCCCAAAGGTGCTTTTTCAAAAGGCAACTGAACTTTCTTTGTTGTTTCCTTGAAGATGCTTTGCTTCTTATTCCAGAAGCTTCTTGGATGAGAAGCAAAACTTCTTCAAGGAAAAACAAAGTGCAGTTGCTTTTTGAAAAAGCACCTTTGGGACAACCATGACCTAGATGACTGAGAATCTCCATAGACATTCAGTTTCCATCCTTCTTTGGAAAGATAAAAAAATCATAGCATCTTAAAATTGGAAGAAATAATTTCAACCATCAAGTCCAACTCCTTCCTCAATTCTGGAATAAAAACTAAAGTATATGTACAAATGACTATCTAATGTCTGCTTGACAAATTCCAGTGGAAAAAGAAAGCCATTTCCTCTCTGACATTGGCAACTCTCCCAATAACCCCATATCCTACTCATCAGCTGTTCCTGGTGAGGTGAAGGCTTTCTCCATCAGAGTGGTGTGACAGCCAATAATTCAGAAGAGTTATGATATTTTTTTTCTGAGTCCGTTCCAATGTTTGCGAAGCATAGCCAAGACCAAAGGTGTTTTTCTCTCAGAAGGCTAAAAGTAAAGTGTTTCTGCCCTATCCGACCACTGAAGAGTTTGTTTGTTCTACCTTTGCAGTGACTGGAAATAGACTACTCACAAGTTCCACACAATAAAAATTAAAAGAGGGAGGGAGGGAGGGAGAGAAGAAATAAATTGATTTAGCACTGAAACACAACTGAAATTGTGTGATCCAATTGTGAGATCCAATAGTGTTTTTGAACTGGCCCAGAGCCCTTGTATGGTCACAGTAGTCTTCTAGGCTGTTACTCGTAACTTTTTATTTACTACCTTCACCTGAGTCTAGTGCAGTGGTTCCCACGCTCCACAGGGGGCAATTTCATTTTTAATGACCGTTTAACAATTTAATGAATTTCATTTTTAATGAATCTTAAACAATTGGAACCCTGTTTAAACCAAGTTAATGGTCTTTTAGGCTTCCTCCCCATGAGTAGAGTTCACTTTTTGAGTAAAGTAAGAATTATAGGGGGGGGTAGGATTTAAAAGATGCTTAGGTGGGGCATGGCCAAAAAAAGGTTGGGAACCACTGGTTTAGTGCCTAATTCTGGATTTCCAGGAACAGAGCCCCTCAACATAGATTAGTTTCCTTGCACACTGATTTTTTTTCCTCAATGCCTTGGAAATCCGAACCTGAGAAATAAGAAAGGATCTCAAATTTATTTCTGTACATACTATAATTTTAGTTACCAGTTTTCTTGAAGCTATTTTGGCACTGGCTGGTGGGAACTACAACTTTTAGGACTTTCGGGCCTTGCAGCCAGTGGATTTGGTGGTTAAGCAAAACAAGAAAAGCGTGTGGAAAAGGCCCACTGACTGGCCCTTTCATCCATGGATATTTATGACCTCTTGGAGATTTGAACCCAAACCTTTCCAGTCATTTCTAAACCTTAAAACAATACACTGCTCTAGAATTAACATTGAAATAAAAACACCCCCAAACGATAGTAAATAGAAGATTCAAACATATGTTAACAAACAAAAAGGCAATCTAGCTTTTAATTTCTTAAAAGCAAACAGAACTAAGAGCGTTGAATTTTACTGGGTAGATTAAAGCCATTTGGTCCATGCATTACAAATGAAGCACATTTCCATATTTGATCCAGCACATTTCTATATGTATGCCACAGGGAGATGTATTTTTTTTTCCTTCAGAAATATATAGGGAAAAATTGCTCATTAAAATATACAGCACTCGTCAAGTTGCTAGGAAAAAGAAATAAAGAGGGAGAGATGTTTTGTTCTTGTTATGGAAGAAGAACAGAAGAATGGTAATACACCCCCCCCCCACATACCAAAAAAGGTTTGATTACTGGCTAGAGACCAATTTTCAGCTATAGACTAACTAATATGGCCATTTGTTTTATTGCTAAATATTCAAAGTTAACAACATGTAATTAAAGAGTTATTACATTAGAACAAAAGGGGGGAAATTCTCAGTTTTCAGTACATATCCCCCAGTGTTGGTAAAAAAAACAAGCAGGAGGATTAATTTCTCTACCCCCACCCCCCAAAAAAGGTTAGCAAAACTGTCTAAGCTTTTCTTATAACAAAGTTCTCATATCAAAGTGCAAATAAATACTAAAGCCTAGAATGGCTGAAGCAAATTTAGTGCTTTCATAGATAATGCAATTACAGCTGGCAGCTGATAAGAGTTGCTTAGCTGACAAACACAGCTAGAGTTACAGAATGGACAGGCCAATGGAAAAACTAGCCAGCATTTTTCTTGGATGCTGAAAATGTCGTATTTTGCAAAAGAATGGGGGAGGGATCATTGCATCTTTAAGGGAAGGTTGAATAGAAGAAGAGAGATACTTCACGCCATCATTATATAAACTAGCATTAAGACTGTGAGGCTTATGCCAAAAAATGCCTAACTATATCCTATGAGGCATGAGGAAATGAGGCAAGAAAATACAGAGGTGATAAATATGGACTGAACAATTCAGCTGTAGGTAAATAATCCTGTTTTGGGATTCTCCTTTATATTAAAACAAAACATTTATAAAAAAATATAGAAAACAGACAAATAAAAGTAGCCTAGAACTTTTATCTTACATGCAATCTTTTTTGAAAGTATCCTTTTATATAATTTGTATACCATTCAAAAAGAACTATTCTATATCAGGCCTTTACTATTTCAGGATCTCAGGATATCTCAGCCTATTGATGAATTTATATATTCACACTTCTATTTATTCTGGTCAATTGGTTTAGGGATCTCTATAGTCTGTTTTCAATCTGTAATTTAGGAACAAAATCCTGGTGTCCCCCAAACATTTGGATAACAATTCACATAATCCCTTACCTTGTCCTTACTACTGGAGCTGATGGCATTTCAAGTTTAAAATATCTGGAGATTTGCCAGTCCTTAGTCTAACTATAGATAGTCCTTGCTTAACAGCAATAATTGAGACCACAATTACCATTGCTAAGCAATGTAGTCATAAAGCACAACATCATGTGACCATGCAACCGTAGTTCTAGCAATCCCCAGGTACAATCATTAAGCAAGATCTATGTGGGTTGTTAAGCAAGGATCTCATATGATCATAACTTCCGACTTCTTGCTGGCATCCCCATCAACTTTGTGAGAAACTGGCAGGGAAGGTCACAAATTGTAGTCATGTGACCATGGGACATTGCAATGATTAGAAATCTGGGTCCGTTGCTGAGCACTTGAATTGTTATCACATGGTCATGGAGGTGCTGCATAGATAAATACCACTTGTTCAGCGCTGTTGCAAGTTGGAATGGACATTGAATAGGTGGTTGAGCCAAGAGCCAAGGTGGCGCAGTGGTTAAATGCAGCACTGCAGGCTACTGCTAGATCAGCAGGTCAGCGGTTCAAATCTCACCGGCTCAGGGTTGACTCAGCCTTCCATCCTTCCGAGGTGGGTAAAATGAGGACCCAGATTGTTGGGGGCAATATGCTGACTCTCTGTAAACCGCTTAGAGAGGCCTGAAAGGCCTATGAAGCGGTATATAAGTCTACTGCTATTGTTAAATAAGGGCCATCTCTAGGTGCTTCTGAGAAAAAGTATAACAAAAGATTTTTAGGCACAACCCACCATTCTTTGTATCTGCTTTAGTAGTTGCCAGGTAGTTGTTTTCTAGAATATGATCAGGTCATGAGCATGACGGAAAAATACAGCTGCTGTATTTTAAATTGGAGATCGTTTTTTTAAAAGTAATAACTAGAAAAGCAAAGCAGAAAAAAAAAGATTCAGGCAATAAGAAAAAGTAAGAATTGCATTACATTAGATTATTTGAACTCTGACAGAACTGATATGAATTGTGAATGTCAGACATTCTGATTTAGGGATATAATTGATACAATACTAGATAACTATGTACTTTCTGAATCAGTAGCAGGCACATGGCAAAGTGTTAGACTATCCCCATCAACTGAAGAGCAATCATTTCAGTCACTCTCTTAGCTTCCATCTTTGATTTTAATACAGTTTGAGAACATTAAAGGAGATGAAGGTTAGGGTTTGGATTCGATGACTGTGGAAGGCTACAAAAAGTCTTGATCACTGAATCCATTTTCTTCCCTCTTTTAGTTATCCCCTCTCCACAGAGAGAGACTGCCTAAAGAAGGCCCATCTTCGCCTAGTTTCCATTCTATGCTTTAATTTGTCTTTGGCAGCCAGAGAGGGGCTTATTTTTGCATGACATATGTCATTTGGGTTAAGGTAAGTAACCCACAAATGAAGGAATGTATTTTGGGATCAATTAGGGGCTAATTCTCACCTCAGAATTACCGTGTCTGAATTCATATGGCACATTGAGTGTTCAAATAATCCAATTAAACATGTCGTGTGAACAGAGCCAATACATCAGACAGAAAAATCAGGCACTTGCTAATATAAAAAGAAATGAAATTATCATTTTGACAGGATTGGTCCTTTTGAATCCAGTTCTTTGAATCACAGTCTGTAGGGAAAAATCCAGGGGTAAAAAATGATTCAAATTAAAGATAAGAAACAAAAACCTGATGTAATAGATATTCCATGAATCCAGCTTTCTCAATTGTTAGGGGGATTGTAACATATTCAAAATGTTGAAATGTTTCCAGTTTCCCTCATACTTTTGTTTGGCACACCCAATGCTGGAAGATAATAAGAAAACAGATTAAACATTAAAAGAAAGTGCTTCTCTCTTATTCCCTTGTCTGAAAAAGATAGCAAATAGCAGTCTATAGCCTCCACACTTCTATTCTCTCCACTGATAATCCTTTCTAGAGAGTAACAGGTCCACATTTGAGGAAAATGCATTTCCAGGGAGAGGGTGTACTTATGTTTGCAATCTGGCTGCTTTCCAAGTGTTTAAGCATTAAGAATCAGGCAATTTAAAAATTACCATACACTAATAATCATAGGCTCAATTTTGCTGCAAGCTCAGTTCATGCCAACTGAGAAAAGGAATGCAGGAAACTACCTTATTTAATTAGACCATTAGTTCATCTAATGCCATAATGTCTACATGCCAATCTAAAGTCCATCAGACATATTTTCTATGTAATCTAGTTGAAAAAGATGGCATACCAGCACTGAGAACCACAGAACAATTTTGAGGAATGAAAAAATAAAGAAAGCATTGTTTCCTATCATAGGAGATCAGAGTGATCTCACTCTCAGTCTTTGCATAAACCCAGGTGAGAACATGTGCTTTTAAAAATTCTTACTTCAGGTCTTATCAGCTTTTTTTAATTGCAAAATCTCATAGGATTGGGTAATGTTAAAATGTCACACTTCTGTATTTTTTTTAAAGCATATGGTTTAATCTAACTTTGGTGGCAATGGTGATTACTGAGCAGCAAAATGTTTCCAAAATATGATAGGAGTCTTACCAATTTTGCATGGAGATATTTTCCATGCAAGCATTCTATTACATAAAACTGTGGATATGCCATTTCTTCATTAGCTGAGTGGTTTACATTACTCCAATTATTAAACACTTTATAAATTGCTTTCCTCTGAAAATGGTTTTCCCTACCAAACTATTCACTAAATCTCAAAAACATCTCTTAGAGAAAAAGCTATTATGGGGGTGGGAATGGAAATATACATAAATCTTCTACTTCTTGATGCTGGAAACACCGGACAACAAATATTTTTCTTCCTGAGCACTTTGGAGTGTATGTTATAGATGTTTGACTACTAATCATGAAAATAATCTGTAATTTAACCTATCACATGCTGTGCTTTATATAAATCTTCTGTTTTTGCAATGTACACTCTTCAGTATCTGTTGGCTATGGAAGAAACCGATAAAAACATGACACTCTTTTTGAAGCACATCCAGTATACCAAGTACAATTGGAACATATGTGGAGAACTAAAAGTAATGGCTCTCCTACTTGGAAAGTACTGTATAAACCAAGTACTTTTGTTACATATGTGAATGGGACAGCCTTTCAAGAGTTGCATTACATTAAAAAAATGGCTTCTCCAAAAGAATTTGATTCCAGGACAGAAACATATGACATGTGAACTATTGGTTGACCCAAGGAAGATATTTTTTCCTCTACATCATATCAAATACAGACTGAAGAAAAATTTTGCAAAAGTGATGAACAAGGAAAGTGAAAGTTTTCATTATTTGAAACAGATGTTTCCAAGAATAACCAAAGGCAAGATGAAGGAAGGCATTTTTATTGGTCCACAGACCAGATATGTCATCAATGATAAGCAGTTCAAAGACTTGTTAATGGAATCAGAGAAAATCACTTGGAAAGCATTCAAGGATGATGCTGAGAATTTTCTTGGCAATGACAGAGCACCAAACTACACTTAGCTGGTTGACAAACTTCTTACAGAATACATGAAATGCTCCATGCTACTAAATATTCATTTTTCTGCATTCACACTTGGACTTCCCCCAAAATCTAGGTGCAATCAATATGAAAATGGTAAAAGCTTTCATCAGGACATTGCCACTATGGAAAAACTGGAATCTATCAATGTTGCCTGATTATTGTTCGACACTGCAGAGAGAGGGAGTATGATGAGGTGGCTAAGTGCCTTAAATAGAAGCCGGGCAATGTTGAGTTCTAGGCCTCCCTAGACCATGAAAGCTGGCTGGGTGAGGAGGAGCCAATGTCGCAGCGAGATGGACGTGCGGTCTCGATGCTCTGAGACCGCAGCCAATACTTTTGCCACTGAGTGATCCAATCGGACCTAAACTGTCCCGAAGAGACAGTGAACAGAAAGAATACTCTTGCTGACCTCAGGGATATAGCAAAATCCCTGAAAGAAGCAAGAGAAGTTCTTCAAGCCAGTGACAAAAAATCCAGCCAAGGCTGACAAAGTCGGGGCGGCTCCAAAACGGAAGGATATGGAAAGAGAAAGTGTTTCCAGTTGGTGAAGAACTTTTACTGTTTTAAAAAGAGACTGCCTATAAAAACTTAAAATTAATCTAAATTGGAGAATAGAAGAATCAAGCAGCGGAATTAAATTTGGAATGGTTTTGGACAGTGGTTATCTTACTTTTTAAATGCTATCTTCATGGATGGAATTTATGCAAGCCTTTTGAAATGGATGGATTAAGTTTTCTTCTTCTACTTTTTCTTTTATTGTTCTCTGTAACCTATGGACTAAAGTTTTCCTCTTTCATTGCTGTGGGTATTTTTCTAATTCATTTAAAGATTGGACTCTTTTTCTAACTTGAAATACAAAAAAGATACAAAAGGAAGTTAGATTTTCAACAGTATTACCGCTGCTCGGAGGCTGGTAGGATTTGTTGATTGGAGTATGTGTATTGAAAATTGAACACTTCTTTTTTCTCCATGGATTGTTTTGATTTGGCACTTCAAGGTTTTACTGCTTGCCTACAGAGAGTGATAAGAAAGGAAGCACCCAGATGTCCCTTTGAAGTATATTTCTAATCAGAGAAAAGTGAAAACAATGTTCTTTGTGAATCTATGTTTTAATTTTATTTTTATTTTTTTATTTTTTTCTCTTCTTTTTTTCCCCCCGACAAATATTTATTTTATTTCTTTTTTAAAAAAACACAAATATTTCATCATTTGTCAGTCATTAAGACATTGAAATACAATTTGTGTGTGTGTGTGCCCCTCCCTCCCTCCACCCCCCAACCCCCCACCTCCTTCCCCCCCCCCGACTTCCCAGAACCTGTACACGGTATGGATTTTTAACTAACACAGTCTAAAATCTATTGAGAAAAAAGAGATAAGAAATTAATGACATTCTACATTGACCTTAGCTTCTTCTTACTGAACTAACTTTTAACAGTTTAAATCATTTCTGCTTAACCTTTTGGCAGGTCTACCATATATGATAATATGTAGCATCGAGAAAACCACACCTCCCTTCCTTAACCTTTGTATCGTCTGGATTCATTGTTAACTCCAGCTCTTTTCTCTTAATTTCCTCTTCCAGTTCTGTTCGTTTTAACCCTTGCTTATTTCTATGTGTTTTATTTATATTCATCAAGACTCCTCTCATATACGCTTTGCTTGCATCCCATACAAATTCCATAGATGTACCCTTATTCATATTCAAAACAAAATATTCAGATAATAATTTTTTACAATCATTAATATACTTTTCATATCTAAATAAGTTTTCATTCAATCTCCAAGACCTTCTTGCCTGCACTACCCTTCCCAACTCCATCCAAACTGGGTTATGGTCTGAAAGGACCCTAGCCGCAATCTTTGTTTTCTTGACCCTAGAAAGCAAATCATTAGTGGTTAGAATAAAATCAATCCTTGAGAGGGATTGATGCCTGTCCGAGAAGAAAGTGAAGTCACATTCCTCTGCATTTCTTTCTCGCCAAATATCTCTCAATTCAAAATCATCCATAATGTCAAAGAAAGGTTTGGGTAACTTTGCTCGCATCTTAGTATTTAGGCGGGAAATCTTCTTATCTCGCTTAGTATCTATCACTCCATTTCAGTCACCCAATAGTATACAGCTTTCATATCTTTTCTTAAGTATACAACTATACCATTCTTCTTTTCCATAGCGGAAGCTACAAAATGTTGACCAAGTTTTGAGTTGATCAAATATTTTTGATCAGTTGACTTGATATGAATTTCTTGCAAACAAATTACATTGTTCTTAAACTGTTTGAGATAATGAAATATTTTCTTCCTCTTCTGTGGAGAATTCAGTCCGTTGACATTCCATGTTAAAATCTTAGTTGTCATCTTTGGTTGGTTGAAGCATTTTTAGAGCTTCCTGCATGGCCTATTTAACCTTAGGTCTAGCTCCTCCCACTGCTTCCAGATTTGTTATTGTAGTTCCTTGATCGATGGCCGATGATTGTTGATGCTGTTGCTTTTTAGCTTGTTTCTCCATACATCTAGTAGTCATACGGCTAGGTTTTTGTTCCTTGTCTGGTGGTTGTGTAGTTTGCTGTCTATCCTGCCCTTCTTGTGGTCTTTCTCTAGGTCCAGATGGTGCAGGGTATCCGACCTTCAATATATTATAATAAAAATCTCGGGCTTTCCATACAGAGTTGAGGCGGTACCTTTGCTTATCAAACGTAAATATGATGCCAAATGGTGCATCCCATCTATACTGTATCTGACGATTTCTGAGTTCTTCGACCAAAAAAGTGTAGTCTCTCCTGGCTCTTAACATTTGAGGTGGTATCTCTTTCAAAACAATCAGGTCTTGACCGCCAATTTGAAGCTTAGTGTTATAAGACGCTTGCAGTACCATATTTCTAAGCTCTCTTGTAGTAAAATATATAACGATGTCTCGAGGAAGCTGCTTCTGCTTTGCCAGCCAGGAGTTAACGCGGTAAGCTTTGTCAATTTGCCAGTCAAGGTTGGTCCCTGGTCTTCCCATCAAGCGGTCAAAAGCTTCCGATAGGATCTGTTTCAAGTTCTCCTGTTTCTCCTCACGCAGCCCCCTTACTCTTAATGCGAACTCCATTTGTCGGTACTGTATCATAATAATTTCTTTTTCAGCATTTTCCACTTTTTGTTCCACCACCTCTGTTTTCAATGTCAAGTTAGCATTGGCATCATTAAGAACCTCTAGAGTATCTTCCATTCCAGAAATATGTTCTGTTAATACAGTTACAAGTCTCAGCATTTCGTCTCTAACTTTACCAACCTTAGCGTCAATTTTCTCATACAGCTCCTGTTTAAGTCCTTTTATTTCACTTTTGATTTCTTCTTTCATTTTTTTTATTTCCTCTTTTCTCTCCTGCTTTACCACCTCTCTATTATCTCTAAACTTATCTTCCATTTTAATTGTCAGTGCATTAAGAGCCTCGCTTAGATTGCTCAGGAAAAATTATTTCATTAACACATCCCCAGCAAGGGGCGTAGGAAGCGGAGGCTGCAGCTTTGTGCCAGGCACTGAGGATGTGCCCCTGGAAGTAGAGTGTGACGACTTCGAGTTAATATTCAGGCAATAGAGTTTTATTAACTGCAGGCAGATAAATTTTGAAATGGCTATGCTTTAATTTTATTAACCTTCCAAGCTAGAGCAGCTGTGTTTGTTAGAATGGCACAATTTCAAAAGAAAATATAAGTCTCAAGTTTGCAAAAGATACTTTCAGAAATACAGAAATTATCAAATACATATGAAAGAATAGAGAAAAAACTGGAATACTTAGAGCACATAATAAAATATGATGAAAAAATTGAGGATGTCTATCAAATGCAAAACGGGGTGGTTGAAACTCAAAAAATCGAAGTGGAAAATGAATATAAAGAGATTAAACCTGCTGATATTTATGGTGATTGGTTTGTCTCTGAAAATGGAAAGAATGGAATACTGAAAGAGGAATTAAATGGAGAGGAAATCTATTCCAGAGGGCAAGATACAAAAGAAGAAAAAACTAAAGAATCTATGGATTTAAAGAGAGAAATTCTATTAGCAAAAGCATTGATAACACTGCTGACAATCAAAGATAAGCTGAATGAGGAACAGAAAGAGGGCATCCAGATTATATGAGAGATCTTATAAGCAAGGGGTTGCTAAGAGAAGTCTATACAAAGCTGACCAAGAAGATGATTAGAGGATTGGCACCACAAATGGCAGAAGATTTGAGACTGTTTTGCTATTGGAAAGATACAGGTTGATAGATGGAAGAATATAATTTAAAACTAGCTAAACTTAGAGAAATTTATTGATAATAGATATAGCTTAAATAAATAACTGATAATGTTACTAATGTATACAATGTGTAGTGTTATGATGGGTATAATTGGATATGAATATTGAATGGCACCAGTGACGTGCGGTGAGGGATACTGTTGGTGAGGCAAGAGCACAGGAGCGGCAAGAAGCAACATCCCCGCCGCTGTGTCCGACAAGCGTCTCTCGTTTATGATGGACATAAACGCGAGATGCCTGTCGGACACAGTGGCGGGGGTGTTGCTTCTCGCCGCTGCCGCGCTCTGCCGCCTCGCCCTGCCGCCTCGCCCCCCGTCTCCTCCGTCCCCGCTGACATTCTTGGGAGTAGGTCGGGTGGCTGGCTGGCTGGGAGGAGAAGAGCGGTGAGTCTTTGTGCCGGCTGGCCGGCCAGGCAGGGAGCAGGTCGGGTGGGAGTGGGTGGCTGGCTGGCTGGGAGAAGAGCAGTGAGTCCCTCCCCAGCCAGCCACAAGGGCTCACCACTCTTCTCCTCCTCCTCCTCCTCCTCCTCCTCGTCCTCTCCGCTCGGTGCTGGGCTGGCTGCAGAAGAAATGGCGGCTGGTGAAAGAAAAACCTCTCCAGAATCACCCTTGCACTTGCGCAGTCACTCAAGTGAAAGACATGATTCGCTGCTCCCAGATCAGGAGGCGGGAGAATCAGTGCCTCTTTTGCATATTAAATTTTTTGCTTTTTAACTACTCCTTAACTTTTAAAAGGCGAAAAATTCCTTATGCAAAAGGGGCCCCGAGTTCTCTGGCCTCCTCCTAGTTAACACTGAGAGCAGACACCAAGCCACTGTGACTTGAAATCTGGAAGCAACTATCCTGGCTTTAATTAATTTTTTAAAAATATTTAAAACTCTTTCCTTTCTCTCAGGAGACCTGGCTCCGCCTCCCTTGCCTCTAGTGACTGCACGTCCCTGAATGGCACCCATGTAAGGAAGATTAGCAATCAATCTGGATTATACATAAAGGATAATTATTATTATTAATTATTATTATTAATAATAATAATAATAATAACAGTTTACATCCACGCCATTACATGACACAATTTTTTTTAGACTTGTGGACTTCAACTCCCAGAATTCCACAGCCAGGCACGCTCAGTTCCGATTTAAAGTGACAGCATTTGTTTTTCTCCTTTGTGAAATAAGTTTCCTTCTTTCTTTTTCTTCTCCCTTCCCCTCCTTCCTCCCTCTCTCCCTCCCTACCCCCCACTCAAACACACACACACACACACACACACACAGTTGGATTGGAGGGAGTCAGGTAGACCACAGGAGGAGGCAGGAAGCCTGTCAAAGAACCATACTGGAGCACACACACACTTTCCCCCAGCCCCGGAAGGATCCAGCCCAGCTTCACTGTTTACAGGTTTGAAAAGACAATGTGGCTCTGCCTGCAATCAAACTACACTTGGGGAGGAAGAGCACTTCCCTCCATCCTTTGCCCAAAGCCCCGCACCAAGAGGATGAAGTTTGAAATCCTCCCCCTCCCTCCGACCCACACTTACCTTTTCCAGCTGTTTCAGAGAGGATTTCAACTCTGCTCTTGCCTGCCATCATGAAAAGAAAAAAAATGTAAAAGGAAAAAGGCAAGAGCTGAGGTCAGGCTGAGCTAGTTGCTGCCAGAGTCACTGCAGATAACTCTGCTTAACTGTTTAAAAAAGCCTCTAAAAAAGCACCCTCTACAGGAGGAGGCAGGAGAACGATGTGCCTCATCTATGTCAAGAATTTTTTGGCTTTTAACCCTTGCTTAACTCTGCTCAAGTGATCATAAAATGCCTAAAGTCAGACTAGATGAGGCACATCGTTCTCCTGCCTCCTCCTGTAGAGGGTGCTTTTTAGAGGCTTTTTTAAACAGTTAAGCACTAAGCATAGTTATCCATGATGACTCTGGAAGCAACTAGCTCAGCCTGACCTCAGCTCTTGCCTTTTTCCTTTTACATTTTTTTTCTTTTCATGATGACAGTGGTGAGGCTCTGCCTCCTCTGCCTCCCCTGACTGCACATCACTGTGACACAGGATATAGTCTAATAAAGGAGGGATAAGAATAACAACGTATATAGATAGATAGATAGATAGATAGATAGATAGATAGATAGATAGATAGATAGATAGGTAGGTAGGTAGGTAGGTAGGTAGGTAGGTAGGTAGGTAGGTAGGTAGGTAGGTAGGTAGGTAGGTAGATAATAGATAGATAGATAGACAGGCAGGCAGGCAGGCAGGCAGGCAGGCAGACAGACAGACAGACAGATAGATATGGGTATAACATAAGGAAACTGGATGTAAACTTTAAACAGTGATTTGGAAAGGAGGCTTAGAAAACTTTGTTATTAAATATTATGGATGTTTAGCTAGAATAGAACATACGGATTTAGTGTTAGTGGAGGATTTTAGAAATAATAATTGAAAGGCCAGTATGTGGTTATGTATTACATTTTGGTATATTTGATGATGAAGGATGCTTAAACAATTATAGTCAATGAAAATGGAGATATGATGATGGTGGCATGTACAAATATTTGAGTTAAAATACTTAAGTTAATATGAATTATGTTTGTTGACTGTGGAAGAGATTCACGAAAGTCTTTTTGTAACCAACTGATACACTTTCTATAGCATGTAAAGAAGGATGTTGTATTTGTTTTAAATTTAAAAAATTTTTAAATATTAAAAAAAAAAGCTGGTTGGGTGACTCTGTCATTCTCTCTCAGCCCCTGTCAGTTATCATTGTGGGGAAAATAGAAGATAGGGACATTAGGCATACCACCTGCAATTGTGAACAATAAAAGTAGGATATAATCAAACAAATAATTCCTGAGAAGCAGAGTATAAAATAATCCAGGATCAACATGATATAATGTAGCAGTTGTGCAGGAGTAAACTGCACATTTTGTGATTAATTTACTAATTGTAAATTACTAACAATCGTACTTTAATGTGCACTAGCTAATGTGAGCAAATGCAGTACTATAAGGTTATTATATTATATTATATTAACGTTAATAAATATTACATTATTTATTCTATTTCTAAACAGTAGGTACCTCCTTTCTGTAAAGTTACCATCTCAGATAATGTTATTTTTAAAAAAAGTTTTAAAAAGTCAGACAAAATATTTGATGTTCAAGTCTGAAGGAATACTAGTTGTTTTGATAATGCTTAAACATAATCCATATTATTTTGATGACATTTTAAATTCCTAAGTTATAGGCACCATAGTTATATGTACTGTAATTTAATTATGAAAAGTATGCAGCACAATTTTGAGACTCATGAGCACAACAATTAAGCATTTCTAGATGATGAGTGTAGGAAGTGTAATCAAGGATGCTACAAAAAGCAAATGTTCAAATAGGAGCAACCTTGTACGACCCAGCAGTCTTTCCAAGACTTCAAATTCTGGCAGCTCGTTGCAAGAAATCTAAGGTCAATTAGTAAAATTTTAGCCTCTATTAGAAACAGGCAAAAATGTAGGCAAAGATCTCTCATATGACTAATGGATTCTGATTTCCTTAAACCATGTTCCAGCAGTTAGCTGAACATAAAATAATCAACATTTAAGCTAGTAGTAACCTCCAAATGAATCAATATTCATTTAGAGAGAGTTGTGAGGCTTTTCTTCCAAGATAATTTTAGGGAATTATCAGATGAATAATAAAAAAACCACCACCACACAAAAACAAGTTGAAATAAATCATCAATAGAATCTAATAATTTACTGAACAGGATGTAATCTCAGCTTTTTATTGATACTTCAAACTGTAAATCAAAATCTTAATGAATACAATTTTCCTATTACTTTAGATGGCTGGTTTATTAATAATACTTATTGTTATTTTAAGGAAAACTAATTCCATGAAAATATGTTATGTCTATTTTCAAACATTTTTTGCTTAAAGGGAAATCATATCATCTCTCCCCAAAACTGTTCTGGCTGTTTTATTCTTGTGATTCCAGTGTGCCTCAGTGTTAGCTTCTCTGTTTTGCTCTAGATTTGAATGCTCAAATCATAGGATATTTACTCCAAAATATAATTGAATGTATGGATAACCCTGAGGAAAGGAGAGATGATATATTGTTTAGGAAACAGGCAAGAGGAGTCCACAGTCAGAGAAGGAAATTAAGGAAGGTTACCACTCCAATGGAGCAAGTAATTGAAAGGAAAGGCAGAAAGTTGGCAGTTTCAGACTTGCAAAATTCTGCTAATTTAGCCTTACAATAAAGTAGATTTAGCTCATCTAGTCATGTTTCCTGTCTGATTTACCCAGAAAGGGCAACACGAAATGATAACTATTTCAGCAGCACTATGGAACACAAATGTTACTCAATTTTCTTGCTTTGTCTCTCAAAATTAGAATCTTATATTATACATTATGTCCTCTACATTCTTCTAATCAGTTTCATTTATTCATTTATTCACTCTAAAGTGATCTTTCTTCCTGCTTAGCACCTTGTCCTTTGTTACTCAGACGTTTTGTCTTGCTGTCATTTTCCACTAATTTGATTCCATGTTGTGTAAGTGGGGGGGAAAGTTTCCAACAGATAAGTCAATAAATCAGATGTGCATACAAAGCAGCTCTTGTAATATACACAGGGACTTTCCATTTTGGCAACATCTATGGGGTTTCTGATATACACCGAGACCGTCCTCTTTTTTCCTTTATTCTCTTTCGCTTGGTTGGTTTTGTTTATTTATATGTCACTGAGCACATTTTGAATATATCATGGTCATTTTCACAAAAGGGCCTATTCCTAAAATGGCTGCTAAGGACTATCATAAATTACCTGTTTACCAGAATTCTATTCTGATTAATTGATTGATAGCAAGTTTGCTTCCTGCCACCTCACTGAGCTCTCCAGAATGCTCTCTGTCACTCCAGCATACCTTTCTTTCTGTTTTCATTTTGTTTGTTTGTTTTTAACTGGCAGACAAATTTCTCAGATCATAGAGGCTATTTTGAAAATGGCACTTGGCTTTATAGAATTCTCCCTCCCTTCAAATCAGTGTTTTTCAAACTTGGCTACTTTAAAATGTGTGGACAGAAACTCCCATTCTGGCCAAGGTGCCAAAAAAATTGAGGAAGGTATTTGTGGCATATTGCTGTCCATCATGTAGTCAAATTCTACCACAGGTAAAATTAACATTTTTTTCCTGAAATTTTTCCTTCCTTCCCTCGCTAATTCCAGAATGATTTAATTATATCTCTTCAGATTAGTTCACCTGCATCCAACTCTTTATCCTGATTGCATTTTTTTAAAAACCTCTTCTTATTTGGAACAGCCTCCTCTTCTGTTTTTGAATCACTTTGCCTATTGCACTATTTTATTTTAGTTTTATCTCTTTTCCACACAATTAAACACATAAATGTATCCTGCTGGTTGTGTGCATATATCCTCTTTGTTTGTAATAAAGTGTATCTGATTATTTTTATCATAACTCTGGTCTTATAACTAAATCTGCATCTAAAAGTAGACTTATTTCCTTTCGCATCCAATTCTTACTGCTGCATTTTTTTGATTCTAGCTTATTCCCACCACTAACCCCATTGCATATGTATGTGAACTTTACATTGCAGATATCCAGTCCAGATGGTTGAGTACACACAATTAAAATCTCTTATCAAACCTGATGTCAGATCTGCAGCCATATTCCTTTTGGATCTTTGGTCTGCCACACTTTCTATTACTCTACTATGCCTTTTCTATTGTGGGAAAATGGGAAGGGGGACTGTACGACGTTAAATGCTATGTAACCAAAATAAAATTCCCTTCTAGAAAGCCAAAGTCATCCTTTGTCTCTGCACCTCTTTGCCTGACCAGAACTGGATGCGTGGAATTGCCAGCATGGCAGTGGAAGATTGGACCATGTGATGGACTTGTGGGTGTGGGGCAAGATCATGAACTTTCAACTGGGTGGGGAAAACCAGGAAGCTTTCAGATTTGGGTTTTCCCAGATGTGCAAACGTGGCTCTCTTAATAAATTGGAACTTTGAGCAATACTTTGCCTTGGGCTCTGATTTAATTTTGGAGGCTATTTGGAACCCTGATATATGAAATATTTTCCAATTTTTTAAAATCTCTTCCTGAATAAATCTAATACGTTCTCTGAATCATTCTTTCTTCTTCTCCTCCTTTTTTTTGAAGTTCTTCTCTGATAATTGATACTCTTGAATAAATCACATTGCAATTCCACAAACAAGATTTGTTGCTTCTTTATCATTTTTAAATAATCCTTTACTCCCAATAATGTGAACAGGTTGAGGAGGACACTCTTGAGTCAGCTGGCTGCTGTTCTTATTTTAGTATTTGTGGGGTGAAAAAGAGTGACAGATTGTGTTGGTTAGATATGTCAATTACTTCCTACACAATTATATTATAGTACATCAGTGGCAGTATACATCTTTCAATTACCTACTGTGTTTTTGAATTATTTCAAACAGCTCTTTTAATGTATGTTCACTTCCCAGTGAGACTAAACCCTGGAGGTCTACATAGCAGAATTTTTATTCTTCTCAGTCCTATCTTCACTATTTGGATTTTAAAGGCCAGAAATCACTAAAGTCTTATCAAGATGACTTGAGGATAAGATGATTCTTTAGACAAGTCTTTTCCAACTGGGGCTTACAGATGTGTTAGATTTTTTCTCCCATTCTGGCAATATGAGTTAGAAATGAAGTTGAAGTCCAACACAACCTCGGGAAATTGGTTTAGGAACAATCACTTTAGTCATAAATTTAACAAATCTGTTTAACATCATGCAAATTTGAGCATTAATGTTGTAATGTCTTTCTCAAAACAAATGCACCTGAAAATAGATGTTTAAAAATTCAAATAGAAAAGTAATTTAATGCAAATAATATGACCTTTTAGGGCAGGATTTAGTCCAGAATCCCCCAAAGCAGTCAGTATTAACAGTCCAGAGGTTGATGAAATTCTCCATTATTGTCTTTATTATAGTTGGTCACACAGCCATCTAGATGTTTGGACTGGATTTGGCATTTTTGTTCACTGCCAAGGCCTTCCCAAAGTCCTGGGATAGGCAGATGTTTGCTTGCAGATTACACTCGGCAGCATCAGAGTCTCTAAACCGGATTGCGCCACTACGGCCCCTCCGGGTCAGCGGCCCACGGAGGCCTCCTTGGTTCACCGAGGAGCTCCGTGAGATAAAGCGCCGGAGGAGACGCCTAGAGCACCTGTGGAGGTCTGATAGGTCCGAGTCGAGCCGGGCACTGTTGACAGCTTGCACCAAGGAGTATATTCGGGCTCTAAGAACAGCCAAAAGATCACACATTGCCTCCTTGGTAGCGTCCACCGAGTCCCGCCCAGCCGCCCTGTTTAGGATAACCCGCTCCCTCCTGAATAGGAGGGAGACGGAGAACCCCTTACAGGGTAAGGCTGAGGAGTATGTACAGTTCTTGGCGGACAAAGTTGCTCGGTTTCGATCGGACCTGGACTCCACTCCTGCAGATCCAGCCGAGACACAAGGGAATGATCTGGCAGACCATCTCTGGGTTGAGTTTCAGGATGTTGCCTCCGGGGATGTGGACAAGGCTATGCGAGCTGTGAGCGCCTCCACCTGTATTCTGGACCCGTGTCCCTCCTGGCTGGTTGCCAGCAGCGGTGAGGTGACACGAGGCTGGATCCAGGCGGTTGTTACCACCTCTCTTCGGGAGGGGCATCTCCCCACCGCGCTGAAGGCGGCGGTGGTGAGACCCCTCCTGAAGAAACCGCCCTTGGATCCAGCAATTCTTAACAACTACCGTCCAGTCTCCAACCTCCCCTTTGTGGGGAAGGTTGTTGAGAAGGTGGTGGCTCTCCAGCTTCAGCGTACCTTGGAGGAAGCTAACTATCTTGACCCCTTCTAGTCTGGCTTCAGGCCCGGTTACAGCACAGAAACCGCTTTGGTCGCATTGACTGATGATCTCTGGAGAGCCAGAGATGGAGGCCATGCGTCCATCCTGGTTCTCCTTGACCTCTCAGCGGCTTTCGATACCATCGACCATGGTATCCTTCTGCGACGACTGCGGGAGGTGGGGGTGGGCGGCACTGTTCTGCAGTGGTTCTCCTCCTACCTCTCGGACAGGTCGCAGTCGGTGTTGGTGGGGGGGCAGAGATCGTCCCCGAGGCCCCTTACTTGTGGGGTGCCGCAGGGTTCGGTCTTATCCCCCCTACTATTTAACATATACATGAAACCGCTGGGCGAGATCATTCGGAGGCACGGGATAAAATACCACCAATATGCGGACGATACACAGTTGTATCTGTCCGCCCCGTGCCAACTCAATGAAGCGGTGGAAGTGATGAACCGAGGCCTTGAGGCTGTCAAAGACTGGATGAGAGCTAACAAACTGGTGCTCAACCCGGAAAAAACCGAGTGGCTGTTGTGTTTTCCTCCCAATAATTTGGCTAATGTTCCATCAATCAGGCTGGGGGGACAAAATTTATACCCCTCAGACAGGGTCCGCAACTTGGGAGTCCTCCTGGACCCACAGCTGAGTTTCGACCATCATTTGTCAGCTGTGACCAGGGGGGCATTTGCCCAGGTTCGCCTGGTGCGCCAGTTGCGGCCCTACCTGAATCGGGAGGCCCTCACAACAGTCACTCGAGCCCTTGTGATCTCTAGGCTGGAATACTGCAACGTGCTCTACATGGGGCTGCCCTTGAAGAGCATCCGGCGACTTCAGCTAGTCCAGAATGCGGCCGCGCGAGTGATCGTGGGCGCACCACGGTTCGCCCACATAACACCGATCCTCCGTGAGCTGCGCTGGCTACCTGTTGGTCTCCGGGTGCACTTCAAGGTCCTACTTACCACTCACAAAGCGCTCCATGGTAGTGGATCTGGCTATTTGAGAGACCGCCTTCTGCCAATTACCTCCCTGCGTCCCATCAGATCGCACAGGGTAGGCCTCCTCCGAATTCCATCCGCCAGTCAGTGCCGACTGGCGACTACGCGGAGGAGAGCCTTCTCAGTTGCAGCTCCGACGCTATGGAACAATCTCCCCGTGGAGATCCGCACCCTCACCACCGCCCAGGCCTTCCGCACGGCCCTTAAGATCTGGCTATCCCGTCAGGCCTGGGGATAAAAATCTTAGTTCGTCCCCTCCCGAATGATGAATGAATGTTGTGCTCTATTTTTTAATATTATGTACTGTCTTATGCTTTTTGTCTTTGTACCCCCTTTCCCGTGTTTTTGTAAGCCGCCCTGAGTCCCCTCAGGGAAAAGGGCGGCCTATAAATTATAATAAATCTACAAATCTACAAATCTACAAGTTGTTCCAATTAAAGCTGCCTTTTGCAATTGACTGGTGGTGATTTTGTGGATATAAATGGTGTTCAAATGGTGCTCCAGATGTTTTGGGATTGTACACAAGGCACCTATTACTATTAGTACTATCTTTGCTTTCCTTTGCCACAGTCATTTTTCCTATATTTGCAGATCTCTGATTATTGTGATTCTCTTGAGTTCTTTCTCTTGTATTCTGCTGTCTCCAGGTATTGCCACATCCACTATCCAGACTTTTTGGTCTTTCTTATTAATAATTCTGGGATGCTATAAAGCAGGTGCTTGTCTGTTTGAATTCCAAAGTCCCAGAGCACTTTAATTTCCTCATTTTGTATTACTTACTCCATTTTATGGTCCCACCAGTTCCTGCTTGCTGGCAACTGATATTTATTGCAGATCTTCCAAAGCACCATTATTTCTACTTGTTGTGCTGTTGCTTGTAGTCAGCCTTGCAATATTTTTGCAGCAGCTAACCAGGCTGTTCATTGTTTCTTCAACCTCTTTGCAGGTGCAGCATTTGCTGTCTGTTGCTCTCTTCTTAATTCGGCTTTTGTATGCATTTGTTTGTAAGGCTTCTACTTGTGCAGCCAGAATTAGCTCCTCCGTCTCTTTCTTCAGTTTTCCTGCTCTTAGCTATTCCAAACTAAGTTATTATCTACTTTGCCTGCTATTTTTTTTTATATTCTGTGTACTGGCCATGCTCCTTTTCTTTCTCGCTGTCGCCATTTTGGGCCGCTGCTTGCGGAGGCCTGCTGGAAACGGGACTTCTAAGGCAACACAATGACAGGCAGGTTGTGGTGCAAGGCCACTTTTGCTGGCTACAAACGAGGCCTCCGAAACCAGAAGGAGCACACTGCCCTGCTGAAAGTGGAAGGCGTCTATTCCCGCAATGAGACCGAATTCTACTTGGGCAAAAAATGCGCCTACATCTACAAAGCCAAAAACAACATGGTGACTCCTGTGGGGGAAGCCCAATCGGACCAGAGTCATCTGGTCCAATTGGGCTTCCAAATAAAATAAAACTGAAAGTATATATATATATATATGTAACAAAGGCAATAGTAAAAATATTGGGTTTCTGTCGTGATGGACTCTTGTGACGAGCCGATAGACAGATAATGGAAGCAGTTAGCTTCCTCCCATAATTGGGGCATACCAGGGGTTGTGACACTAAATGTGTGTGTGTGTGTGTGTGTGTGTGTGTGTCTTCTTCACTATCCTTCAGTGAGTCTTCTTCACTATCCTTCAGTTATACTTCCAATGCCCTTTCTTCATCTATCTGATGTACTTGCAACATTCCATGCCCACCTCTTTTCCTCGGTAAACAGTCTATCACTGCGAAGGGCATGTTTTACTGACATTATTTTTATGGTCTTCCTTCCTATCCAGGGCTTTTAGTTCTGTTTCAGTCCAGTCCACTATTCCAATTGTGTATCTAATGACTGGAATTGGCTAGGTGTTAATTGCCCAGGTGTTAAGAGGGACATGGTGGCTCAGTGGCTAAGACGCTGAGCTTGTCAATCAGAAAGGTGGCAGTTCAGCGGTTCGAATCCCTAGCACCGCGTAATGGAGTGAGCTCCCGTTACTTGTCCCAGTTTCTGCCAACCTAGCAGTTCGAAAGCACATAAAAATGCAAGTAGAAAAATAGGGACCACCTTGGTGGGAAGGTAACACAGCATTCCATGCGCATTCAGTGCTTAGTCATGCCAGCCACATGACCACAGAGATCTTTGGACAGTGCTGAGATGAGCACCACCTCCTAGAGTCAGGAACAACTAGCACATATGTGCGTGGAGAACCTTTACCTTTACCCAATTCTCTTAATGATATTTTCTCTGCTCAGTTAACACCTATATAATTCCAGTCATTTATTCATAGTATTAATTAAATTATTTTCATATAATAAATGTTTGGGGGATGAGGAACAATCTGAAATGTCATGAAGCTTGATGAGATGAAGGGTTTGGAGATTCCTGATTTAAGCAGTAAGTACTCTTGCCAGTGGGCATATTTGAAATGTTGACAGCATATCAAGTATATTGTTTTAAAACAGCTGTTGTAATGGGCATGACCTAATTCAAAGCACCTATTAATCAGAATGTAATTTTTTTCCTATCATTTTATCTTATCCCCCCCCCCCCAGGAAAGTTGCACACTTTCACATAAACCTTGCTACCAAGCATTTTTATTTAATTATAATGCTTAAGTGGCCTTTAGATGCAGCTAAAATAAAGGCAATTTTGAAAGTTGCTGTTTTGCAACATCTCATGTTCACATTTAAATGTTTATAATTAAAATTATTTTTGAAAAATAAAGTAGGCAGGGAGGCATCTATAAGATTAGAAAGAAAAATGTGGGCGTCTGAGGGTTTAGAGCACATCCCTTATTATTTTCTATGAGAATAAATAGAAAATAACAATGGAGAGAATACCTTCTCAGAATTCTTGCAGGCTAACCTCCAAATTCCAAATTTAGCCAGAAAGGATCACACTGACTGCAGAAACAAGTCTCCTTAAACGTAGAATAAACTGGATGACTGTAGCTATTCTCTCCCACATGAATAGTTATAAAGATGCTATTGCAAGAATAACATTAGAAGAAAGTACCATATACAGTATGTCACCTTAAGCTAACAGAAAAAAGGGTGAATATCAGTTTAATAAGCTATAAATAAATTAAACCTCAGATCAAGACTTTGGCCAGAAAAACCTTTCTTTTGACCAATACCTAAAACTTATAGAATGATTCTCCTCTTAACATCGTGAAACTTTGCTATGTAGAAAGAAAGAAATTTCCCATTACTCAAGAGCAGTTGCTGATTAGCTATGCTCCCAAAATACACACACTGTACATACTGAATGAATGCACTCACTCTACCTGCAAACCAGTTTTTATTGTTAACTCATACAAACAGGCATTGCTAATGGCAAAAGACAGTGTTGGTAAAAAAACAGTCATTCTAACTTCCCATTGTCACCGCTGACTAAATTAGTCTTTTCTAAACTGACAGATATGATTCAGGAACCTTGGAACAAAATAACAAAATTCTCCCAGTGGATTGGAGAGCTTTGTCTTCACCGAGCAAATGACTTCTCAGAGGATACCAGTAAAAGAGCAGAGAGACTGGCTGAGACATGATGCGCAAGAGCATGCTGTTTATGTAATTGTGTGTGTAGCTTTTCAAAAGTAAACTGTTCAAGACCTTGGTATACTGTATGAGAAGTAGGGACTCTGAGCTCCTTGTAATTCAAATCCAGATTAGAGTCCACCATCTGCAATGGGGGAGGGGAATTCCAACATTCCCTCGGATGGGATTTTTCCAATTCCTTCTCAATGAAAAGAATAGATACACTGATTTCAGTCTGGATTGGAATTGCAAAGGGGAAGAAACAATTTTTAAAGCCAATGACAACATATATCTTTATTTCCACAGAGGTGGTAGAGATGATTTGGTTCAATTTACATTATTTTTTTTATTTCTAAAGCTAAATTTAAGGTTAAGTACAACTTATTCTATGTTAGTAATAGGATAGTATCAAATGGGGCCACTTCTGAAGTACCAATTGCCAATCCAACATCATACAGCTGTTAGACCTGCTTCTTTGTCCCACTGAAACAGGAGTGGGCTTCAAAAATTTTAGCAAGGGGTTCTCTGCCCGATTGCTCAGTGGGTGTGGCCATGATGGGCATGGTCTAGTCAGCCTCCTACACCATGGCGGGAGGAGCCTGCCCTCCCCAGGCTCTGGAGGCTTTCTTCAAGCCTCCAGGAGGATGAAAACAGCCTAATGGCTACCCATTAGTCTCCAGACTCGCTTCAAGGTGCTGGTCATCACCTATAAAGCCCTACATGGCATCGGACCTGGGTACCTGAGAGACTGCCTCCTGCCGATGACCTCCCATAGACCGATTAGATCTCACAGGTTAGGTCTCCTCCGGATTCCATCTGCCAGCCAATGTCAGCTGGCGACTCCCCAGGGGAGAGCCTTCTCTGTTGCAGCTCCAGCCCTTTGGAACAACCTCCCCATGGAGATCCGGACCCTTACTACCCACCCGGCCTTCCGCAAAGCCACCAAGTCCTGGCTGCTCCAGCAGGTCCGGGGGCTTGTGAAATATCCAGCCCCACGGTAACTGTGGATGTTGCATATTTTAAGGTGTTGTCTTGTTTATTTATCCCCTTCCCTTGTTTATTGTAAGCCGCCCAGAGTCCTTCGGGAGTGGGCGGCATACAAGATCAATAAACTAAACTAAACTAAACTCCCCAAGCTCCAGAGGCCCTCTGGAGACCTTCCTAAACTTCCAGTAGGCTCTGTTTTTTGCCCTCCCTGAGCCTACATGCGCACCCTGCACTTACCTGCATCCAAAACGGGCCGCGTGGGGACACCTGGGAGGGGTGGGTTAGGGTGGGTAGGGCCAGCCAGTAGTGGGATTTGGGGGTTCTCCAAAATGCACAGAATCTTACCTAGAGGTTCTCCTGAATCCCTGCAAACTCCCAGCAGCCCACCCCTGCACTGAAATCTATAAAGTGTTTAATTCTAGATAATGGGGAAGTACTATACATGGACTCCTTTACCATTAAAACTTTTACCCATGAATACATTAAATAATTAAATGGATGTTACATATTTTTCTCTTATTCTCTGTTTAATATTTACTCATTCCTATAAGCTATATTTTCATATATACCAATCTTTGAATTCAGTAGCAAATTTCAAATTCATATTTAAACAAAATATTGGAGCCTATTCGCTTTAGTTTAGACTTTCACTAAAATACTTTCTTGCATCCATAGATTTCCTAATGAGCGGCAAAAAAAAAAAGAGATCTGGTCTACAAACTTCCCGCTGACTATTAACCATACTCCAGTTTTGAAATTGTGTTCACTGTCATACGCTTTTCATTATGTCAGATTTTCCCACAAATATCCTTCATAAAAACCATCTCCTCTACCTTTCACTTTTGCTACTTTTCCCTTTAAATAGGAAGGGAGAGAGGCATTCCTACTGACTCCTACAGAGTCAGTCTTCACACACAAGGGAAACAAACCATAAAACAACTCCATAAGCAAAGCAAAGCCATAGTTTAAATTTATCCCAATAAACTACAAGCCAACAAACACAACCAGGACTATTATCTCTATAATTATTGTAAGGTTACATAAACTGAATCTTCCAGGACTGAAAGTATTTCTCGCTTCTTTTCCTTTTATACTCTGGAAAACAAGGGAGGTCCTCTTTTGAAATACTTCCACATCATCCCTCCTTCTGTGGGATATATCATTTACATGCTGGTTGTCCGGTCTGCAACTTTCCCTTTCGTCTCTCCAGATGATTCCCAAGTACTATTACATTACCACTTACACCTGTGGGCTACCACTTTTCAGTTTCTTTTTGTAAGTTTTTCTTGACATCACTATTCATATCATCCATTTCAGTTCCACTCTTCAACATACCTACTATCATTCCCATAGAAATCTCTAAAGTACTCCCACTTCAGTTTTTTTTCCAAGTAATTTTGTTTTTATTTCAACTCAAATTGAAGGCCTTTTTTCCCCCTCTTGACCCTCTTCCAAAACAATTATCTCCATGAAAATCTCTCTGTATTTTCTTTGCTATTAATTATTCCATGTTCCCTTTGACCACATTTGTTGCAACTATCTTTTTCTTTCTATACCCATTATATACTATCTTTCATCCCCACTTTTGCAGCAATTATTCTTTTTTATGTAATTTTTCTCAATCAAAGCCTCATTCCACCAAGCATTCTTTTTCATGCTTCCCATTAGCATAACTTCAGACGCTTCTGTGGCATCCTTTAACATAATTTTTCACTGTTCCAAGCAACTTCCACATCCCCTTTGCTTACATCAACTTCTCATGTATTCTGCTGAGATTAATTTGACTTGTAATACCTGTTCATAAAGGACTCGTTCTTTTCTACTTACCTTCCACTTTTAATTTTGTTATTTTACACTTTTTCTTCCATATTCATTTCCCCCCAAAATCTGTTCTTAATACAGCTAAAAATGCTGTAGCCTTCCATCCATGTATAACAGCTAATTCTATATTTTACATAACTAAGCAAGTCAACATGGTTTGTATTCATTCCTTTTCTAAGTTTACATATGCATGGACTTAAGCTTAATTCACTCATTCAAAACAAACATAACTTTTCTAATCATAAAGCAATTTTTTATTATCCTCATTCATTCTTGATTTTTCAAATGGGCCAATCATATTTTTGGGTACTCTTTATCTTATTCCAACCCATGCATTCATGTTACTTAACAGAACAACAATCCTGGATCTTATTCATTAAATATGTTGAGTGATTTCCAAGTTCACCTTTAGTTCTTCATTTATCATGATTCACTGTAGCCCAATATGAAACAAACTCCAGCCTATAAATTCCTAACATCATACACCAAGCAATTCAGATGACAACAATTAATAGCATAGCCCAGTGGTAGGTTTCAATTTATTTTACTACCGGTTCACTCATGTGCGCATGCGCATGCACATGCGCAGAAGTGGCTGGGTGGGTGGGCGGAGCCTCCTGCCACCACCACTACTGGTTCACCCAATCCGGGGTGAATCGGCAGAAATCCACCTCTGGTATAGCCTTTCATTCATAATTATATGATTTGCATCTGTTTTTAAAGTTCTGTAGGGATTCTCAGTCATCCAGGTCATGGTAGTCCCAAAGATGCTTTTTCAGGAGGCAACTGGACTTTCTTGGTTTTTCTTTTGAAGATGTTTTGCTTCCCATCCAAGAAGCTTCTTCAGCTCTGACAGAATAGTGGGGAATGTTAGAATTTATATTCCTTGCAGACAGCTGTTCATTTGCATCCTTTTAGAGGGTCATTGAAGCACTTGGAGGTTTATCGGTGTCCTCAGGGTCACCTGAGTAGTGCTAATGGTTCCTGTGGTCTGCAGTTGTTTCCTCTGGAAATCCATTCCTACACCCACACCATTCAAAGGGTCTTCATCCCAAATTGTATAGCTAAAGGCCTGTGGAGATTATCAGTCATCCAGGTCATGGTTGTCCCAAAGATGCTTTTTCAGGAGGCAATTGTACTTTCTTATTTTTTCTTTTAATTGGATAAGAAGCGAAATGTCTTCAAAAGAAGAAAAACAAGTAAGTCCAGTTACTTCCTGAAAAATCATCTTTGGGACATCTGTTTTTAAAATTTCATTTCTAACTGTTTCAAATAGGTGTGTGTCTGTGTGTGTGTGTGTGCGTGTGTGTGTGTGTGTGTGTTACTACTACTATTACTAACAATACCATCTAAGGCTTTCATCACCTTGCATGCATTCAATTTACTTCACAAAATCAGATTACCTTGATAAATAAAATTTGTTATGGATTTTATCTTAATTTCACAGACCTATGATCTATTTTTCTCTCTTTTATTTTCTCTCATTAGTTAATTCATGCTCTTTACCATTTGCACTTCATATATTCCATGCATATTCTGTGGTCATCCCAAAGAGTCTAATATTGACTTTTAATGTCCAGCGTGGCTTTGATGAATTGAGGCTTTCACATAACACTTTTTTTTAATTTGTTTTCCTGGGTTCTATGTGCAAACTTTGGAGCTATGTTATATGGAGTAGGAGAATAGATCTATCTCACTTTCTAAGCTATCAAGATTTTATGGGACAATGATTGGCTGAACAAATTTATCAATGACTCACACAGCCATGCAGTTTTTTTCTACAACCCATTATTATATTACATATTGCAAGCTTCATTCATCTCATTATTTGTTGGGAGGAAAAGCAAATGACAAGTAAAAACTAAGGCATTGGTTCAGAGACTTTTTCCCAATTCAGGAGCTTATGTATTTGTTGAACTACAAAATACAAAAATCCTGGTAAACATTGCAATTTGCTCAGATTAACCAGGAATTCTGGCACTTGTAGCTCTAGCACAATTGGTATTACCATGGGTCTAGAACAATAAAACAATGGGAAAGGCTGGTCTAATTATCAGATAGTTTAGTTGTTTTGTACATCATACATAATAAAATACATTAGGATGGGTATAGCAGTTGTATTTATACATCAAATACTGGTATGATTTAGTTCTACACACATTATGTCTTTCTGTAATATGTGAATCAAGCCATTGTTATTTACATCACTTTACAGAATACTATAAGCAAACAAGACAAGTTATTGATAGTGGTGCTTTCTATCTAGACATCGGCAGTGAGAGAAGCAGAAATGAAGGAAGCTGGGCAAATGCAGATAATATTAATAAAACCCATCTAGAAACTCATTAGGTCTTAGTGTCAGGTAATTGGGTAAAGCATATGCAGATAACCTATGGCCCTCAACAGAGGTGGTATTCAGCAGGTTCTGGCCAGTTCTGGAGAACCGGTAGTAGAAAGTTTGAGTAGTTCAGGGAACCGATAAATACCACCTCTGACTGGCCCCACCCCCATCTATTCTCTGCCTCCCAAGTCCCAGTTGATCAGGAGGGAATGGAGATTTTACAGTATCCTTCCCCTGCCACGCCCACCAAGTCACAACCACATAACCAGTAGTAACAAATTTTGAATCCCACCACTGGCCCTCAAGATATTGGAATTATCTACAACTGTCAGCCTCTTCGGCTGGTGTGGTCAATGAGGAAAAATGCTGAGAGTTATCTTTCAGCAATGTCCAAAGGACCACAGGTTCTCCATTCCTCTACCACAGTTTTATAATCTAAATATAAAAGAAACATTTTTTCGGAGTAGGATATTGGCAGCTAAGGAATCATGCCAAAAGCTTTACAGAAAAGGTGATAACTGACAAAACAAACAAACCCCAAAGTAGTACTGATGAGGAAACCTCTGAAAAAAATGAGTTCAAGCTGGTCAGTCTTGAGAAAGAACACAAATTCCTTATTGCTGTGAACTCTCCCACCTGTAGAGTGGACCCATGAACTTCCAGGCCTGGTCAACACCTTCTGGGAAATGGCATGTAGTTGACTTTTAATTGTTTTGGTCAAATTGGTTAATGCCTCTTTGAGGGAGGGATTGGTCTTGCCTGCCCTGAAAGAAGAGATGGTTGGTCCCCTCAAGGGATCCTACAATTTTGGATAATTTCAATTTAGAACCCAATCATTCCTTCCCAAAATTGTCAAGAGGGCTTCCAGATTGGAGGACCATAGATGAAGCAGATTTTCTGGATCCTTTTCAGTCAAGATTCAGGCTGAGCGAATAGTATCAAGACAGATTTGGTGACACTTGTGGATGATCAGAGGACTCAGAATGGTGCTGGTGTGTGTCCAGCTGTTTTGCAGTGGTTCTATTGGGTCTGATATAATTGAAGAGAAGGGCAGGGGAGACAAGGGGAGAAGACACACTTCTTCTATTGAGCATCTAAACAAAATTGGTAGCTTTCATTTGGCAGCCTGGTTTTTGATACCATTAGTATGCTGATAATATCCAATTATCTTGCATATCTCATTCTGAGCAATGAGTGCTGTTTGGGTGCTTGCTCAGTCCCTTGGGGTTTGTAAGTACCTGAATGGAAAGAAATTAGCTGTAATTCAGTACTAGTAAGATGGAATTGTTGTGGGTCTTTGGAGCACTAAGATCAGCAGGGCTGACATCTGCCACCAGATGACAAACATAGCCTTGGGGTCCTTTGCATAAATTCATCTTGTGTACTAAATTGTATCCATTCAAAGGCTGGGAAGCCCTTGCTCGCAATCACGAATGCCTTAATTAGTTCCTTAATTGGATTATTGCAATACATTCCACATGGGCCTATCTTTGAAGACCATGTAGAAGCTGCATCTGGTTAACAATGCAGCTGTGTATATAGTTCTAGGATTAGGTGCTGAGTGGTTTGTCCATTTTACACCACTGCTGCATGAGTAGTATTGACACTCAGAGGTTTCAATGGGTGATTCAGTGCTGATTATCACCTTTAAATCCCATAACACAGGACCAAGTTATTTATGAGACCACCTCTTCCTCTCAACATATGCCCATACCACTAAGTCAGATAGGATTGGCATGCTCCATGTCTCTTCCCTTAAATGCTGTCATCTGAAGTGGCCTCAGAGGAGCATTTTTCTGTATCCACTCCAGTTCTTTAGAATAGCCGCCTACCTGAGATTTGAGGGGTCTTACCCTTTTAGATTCCAGAAGGCTGGTTCTTCCCATAAGCATTAGCCTTAGATGGGGTTGAGTCAGGAGGTTTGAAAGTTTGAATGTTTATTTAATTTATATGCCACCCCACTCCCGAGGGACTCGAGGCGGCTAACAATCAAAAGGGGGGAAGGGGATACAAATAGGACAAAAGACAAACAGAGTAAAAACAACAGCAGTCACAACATTTCAAGTGGGGCTGGAAATTCATCAGCCCCAGGCCTGCCGGAACAACCAGGTCTTCGTGGCTTTGCGGAAAGCCTGGAGGGTGGTGAGGGTCCGGTGGTGAGGGTTGATAATATGCTTGGTGGGAAGGGTTTATTCTGTTGTTTTTTTCTTGTTTTGTATTGGTTGCTGGGAGCCACTTGCATCACTATGTAAGATAGGTAAATAAGTAAATAAATGCATTTGTTTCTATCTCAGTTTTATAGATTCTCTATACTGCTGCAGCTCTATAGTATAATTTGCAACTTTTTAAAATTTCTCTCTTCTGGAAAAGAATAGAAAAGATTTTATTTATTTTGATTTCTTCCCACTGCAATCAAAAGACTCGGCAGGTTACAAACTCATCAAATTATGTTAAAAGATTCACAGTACAAAACAGTAATCAAATCAAATTGTCAAAAATAACAATAACAATTAAAATTATCATGTACAGCAATAGCTTACAATCAGAAAAACGGGCAAAAGATATATAACCAATAAATGGATGATGACATTCAGAGTTCGAAAATTCTCTTGAATAAGTGTTTTCATTAATTTGAGAAAAGCTAAGTGAGAGCTGATCAACTATTAAAGAAAAGAATATACAAAATGGAAAGTAACCCCTCCCCACTGCCATCTTCCTTAACTTTTGAAAATGAGGAATTACTAGCAGACTCACTGGGATCTATATGTCTGATTGATACAAGGTGGACCCGATAATTATGAAGATACCTCAGAACCAATGCCAAAAAGATAAGTATTTAAAGATCAAAAACAGAGCTTTAAATTACCCTTAGCTTCTAGGAAGCCAGTATAGGGTCCAGAGCATTGTTGCCCTAAGGTCATATTTGTGTGTACCTACCAACAAATGACCCTGGACAACAGTTTCTAGATGGCTTCAAAAGGCAGCTCCATGTGGAGTGCATTATAGTAATTCAGATGAGAGATGATGCAGTTATGCAACACAACTGCTAATTCTGCAATTGGTGTCTATCAGGAACTGGATAAATGCCACAGTCTCCAAATGTCCATCAAGCTGCATAGTTAAAGAGTTAACCAACTTTCTCCATTGATCACTGGCTTCTGTTTAGATCCGGAGGATGAAAAACGACCCTACGTCCTTACGCTCTGGAGGACTGGAAGTGAGCCGAGGTGGCACAGTGGTTAGAGTGCAGTACTGCAGCCACTTCAGCTGACTGCTAAGCTGCAGTTCGGCGGTTCAAATCTCACCGGCTCAAAGGTTGACTCAGCCTTCCATTCTTCCGAGGTGGGTGAAATGAGGACCCAGACTGTGGGGGCAATATGCTGACTCTGTAAACCGCTTAGAGAGGGCTGAAAGCCCTATGAAGCAGTATATAAGTCTAACTGCTATTGCTATTGCTATTTGTTCGTAGGGTCTTTTTTGCCCTCCAGAGCTTTCAGGGAAGCCTCCAGAAGGCCCCTGAAGGCTCCAGAGGGCTAAAACCGGCCCTACAAGCAAACCGAAAGTCTGTTTCTCAACTTCAAGTTTGCCCATAGGGCTGGTTTTTTGTGCTTTGGAGGCTTCAGGGAAGCTCCTGAAGCCTCCAGGGGGCCTCCAGCCTCTGGAGTCTGGGGAGGGCGAAAAATGGCCTCAAAAAAAGGCTGAAGTCAGCTAGCCAGCGCGTACATGTGCACTGGCCAGCTGACAGGGCAACTCCTCGCGTGCCCTGACAAATGGCTCCACATGCCACCTGTTGCACACATGCCATAGGTTCGCCATCCCGCGTCTAGATATTCCACGAAAGGATTACAAAGAAAGACCAATGCTCAAATAAAAGAGAACAGACTAACCCACTCCAACTGGAATGTATCCTGGTCTCTATTATTCTATTTTTGCATCAGCAATATTGTTCAAGTCCTTACCAAAACTGAATATCATCCCTCTCTGGCTAGTAAACCAATCTTCATTCTGCAATATGGCGACAAGACAGTAGCACATGGGCTTCTGAAATGTTCTGTCTACCACTGTTGGAGTTCAGAGTGAATCTCCTTTCTAATTATAATTCAGACTTCTTTCATATGGCAATCATGTGCTAGGTACCAATGACCAGGATCACAAAGAATCAAAAATGGTAACTAAATATTGTACTATTGCTATGACAATTAGAAGTTTTTGGAACGTTGCTTCCCCAGGTGTATCAAGTGCTGGTTTAAATAGTTTTTTTAATGAATGCTGTGTAATACAATATTTGCTAACTTCTATGTGTTTGGTCTATGACTACATACTTTCAAGAAACTAAAACTACTTCCTCTAGAGATTTTTATAGACGTACATCAACCATAATATCAATGCATTTCCCCAGAAATAGAAGGGAAATGGTTATCAAATACAGTTGGATCCAGGGACAGCCTCTTAAGAGGGGGCATTTCTCAGCCTCTTTCTCAGCCTCTTTCAAACTGTTGCCATCTTGCTTTCTCACAGAGAGGCATCCCAGATTCAATCTGTCATCATTCCTGGAGACCTCCTAAGGAGACACAAGAGGCAAGGATCAAGCTGACAAATGGCTGGGAAAAGCTGACAGAGTGACTTATCTATTTTGTCAGAATTCACAGACCAGATTCAGTCCCAGATCTTATAGTATAGACCAAGAGTGTCAAACTCGATGCATCACATGCTGGCCACGCCCACCCCCCATTTTAGCAAAGGGGGAAAAGTTGTGATATGTCACATGACTACAATGTGGTTATCGAGTTTGACACCCTCAGTTATTACACAGGTTCTGCCTATAAAGAATCAAGACTCTGAAGAATCTAAGTAACTTTGCCAAGAAAAAGTTGTGTTAATTAGCCAGATCAATCAGGAGGGATTACCAGCTGCAGCCTAAAAGTCAAATGCTTGTCTAAATGACATATCCTTAGTAAGTTAGTTATCTCAGTTTCTATATCTGATATGTTCCATTACTACACTCTTGGATAGCGGGGCTTTTATTATCTGATAGGGATAAAGATATCTCAGTGATCACCGGCTTGATATTTGTTCCTTTTCTTCCCTGCAACAGGGAGGATTCCTTGCTCATAAGTACATCTTGGCAAAAAAAAAATCTAAATTACCTTCTATCTTTAGCTGGTGCTGGCTAGGTCAGAGAAATACAGGTCATGCTGATGTCACAATGACACCTATATTAAATAACAAAATACTTAGTACTGAAACGTTCCTTGTGGCAGCAACCCAAAAATAGAGGTCTGATCTATTTTATACATACAAGAATCCTAAAAATCGATGCTTATACACCTAAAGAAACCCTGAAGATTAGCTGCAAATAAGACAAATGACACAGGTAAAATTATGAGCAAAGATGCAGGCGTTGTGAGGGGAGATGAGGTGATAACTAGAAAATTTAGAAAAGAGCAGAACAGTCTAAATCTGTATAATTCATAACAAGCTCCTGTCAATACTCCAGAATAAACCAGATTAGGAAACACAGCTAGATGAACTAATTCTGCTTTATTATAAGACTACATTAACAGAATCTTGCAAGTCTGAAGCTATAAACCTCTTCCTGACACTTTTAACTGCTTGAAGTTTTAAGGTGGATCATTCCTAAATTTCTTTCTCTGTTAATCCATTAGGAGTGTCTGCTTTCCTTTCTTTCCAGTAACGAATGCCGAGACAAGCTTAACTGGAATTTCACAGCTCTTTATTAGCAGGAAACATAAATCTCGGTGGCTGAAAACCCAAGCATAACAAACAGATAAGAACCTTGGCAGCAACTCAGACTTCGACAGAGACAGATAACAGATCTGCCTGGCATTGCCGGGCATCCAGGATCACCTCCCTTGTCTCCTCGTCACTACTCCAAGGCATGACGTCAGGAGCACACTCCCTTCGGCTTTCACCGCTGCTCCATGCCTCAGGTGCCTCCTGGTGGCCAATCAGCCTCTCTGCACCCTGCTCAGAGTCTGAACCTTGTCCAGGGTCCTCCACCTCTTCCAGATCTGACTCATAAGGCCCCACACTGGCAGAGTCTGTTTGCAGCTCCAACAGCTCCTGCTGGACCACAACACATAGCATAATTTCTAATATTTAAAATTGCACATAGTATGTCATCACCATTTATTTTTTATTGTACTTGCTTATTTCTTACCTTAAAATGCCCCAAAGTAAATAGAAACTTTATCATTCTTACATAACTTATATAACTAAAATGGTGAATTTTCTCTACTAAAAATTATAGGTTAGTCCTAAAGACATCTCATTTTCATGACACTGCTTAACCCCACTTCAGAAGCATCCAAGTGGAGTTTAAAAATCTAGGAGAAATTTGGTACAGTCTTAGCTCAATTAAAAGGATCCCTCAATGAAAGGTTTGCTATAAATCATGCTGAGAATTTTACACAATTGACCTTGATTGTCAACAACTCTTCATGCTTAATTATAAATTATCCCTAAATATGTGAATGTAAATACTGTTACCATTCTACTTCCAATAGAATACAAATGCATAGAAAATGTGCTCTGCATTCTTAACACCTCTGTGCTGTGTAGAAAATGGAGGCATCACATCCTTCATTGCAGAATAGTTAGCTTTTCCTATTATCAAGGTCATATAGTTTATATTTATAAATATATACAATGCTGCAGATAACCATGAAACGTAGAAACACTAATTGTTCCTAGGTGAAGACATAAAACAATTTGACTAACAGCTACTGTATATAGACTGAGGTTGGGGAATACATAGCAAATTAGTACCATTTTCTGGGGTTCTACTTCAAAGTAGGCAGGGATGACTTTGAACACTTCCAGGGCAAATGCTCCTAACTAGCATTTGGCACCTAGGACTTACTACTTATCTCAGATTTATTTAGTTGCATGGTTAGACTGTTAGTTACAACTTGTTCTACTTCCCTTGATTATTTACACTCTGCAACTAGAAACCCTTAAAAATCCTACTGTTTCTGAAAAAATTATCATCACTACCCAGGACATTTTTTTCAGATTCCATCTACCCTATGTATGTGCTGCTTTAAAGGGATTTTACATTTATGACTCCATAAATATTTTTCTGTATCATTTTCAAAGCACACAGTTCCACGTGCTGCAGAATGAATAGATGGACACCTTTTCCCAATTTCATCACATATTTTATTTTTATATTCATGCTTAATCCCGCACTGTTCCCAGGTGCTTCTTTCCTGCATGAAGTACAACAAACTTCCCATGGTCTCCTTTGAACATCGGATTTTCCTTCTCTTGTTTTCATTTCTTAATTTGAGCCTGCTGGCCAGGGGTAGCATTCAGCAGGTTCTGACCAGTTCTGGAGAACCGGTAGCAGAAATTTTGAGTAGTTCGGAGAACTGGTAAATACCACTTCTGACTGGCCCTATTCTCTATTCTATTCTCTGCCTCCAGAGTCCCAGCTGATCAGGAGGAAATGGGGATTTTGCAGTAACCTTCCCTTGCCATACACACCAAGCCACGCCCACCAAGCCATGCCACACCCACCAAGGCACGCCCACAGAACAGTAGTAAAAAAAATGAATCCCACCACTGCTCCAAACATGTTGCAATATGCTGGCTGAGAAGTTTGGATATATCTAGCAGCAAATTAGGAAAGACTATAGTAGAGATTTCAGTTGAATATAAATTAAAAATGGATTCAACACAGAACTGGGTGAGTGGGGTGACATAGTTAAACCAAGAACTTAAAATTTGAATCCCACCACTGCTGCTGGCATAAAATGATCCTAATTTGTTTGCCGGCTAAACATCTTTTTTTTTTTGTCTTCTCAAAACATCATGGGCAACCACAGCAACTTCCAAGTGTTGGATCCTCTTAGGGATAGCTCGGGTCGGTTAATAAAAGTACAATGCTTTCTTTGTTTTTGGCAAAGCCAAATTTATTTCTTTTACAATACAGTATAATAGCAGAGTTGGAAGGGACCTTGGAGGTCTTCTAGTCCAACCCCCTGCCTAGGCAGGAAACCCTATACCATTTCAGACAAATGGCTATCCAATATCTTCTTAAAGATTTCCAGTGTTGGGGCATTCACAACTTCTGGAGGCAAATTCTGTTCCACTGATTAATTGTTCTAACTGTCAGGAAATTTCTCCTCAGTTCTAAGTTGCTTCTTTCCTTGATCGGTTTCCACCCATTGCTTCTTGTTCTACCCTCAGGTGCTTTGGAGAATAGTTTGACTCCCTCTTCTTTGTGGCAACCCCTGAGATATTGGAACATTGCTATCATGTCTCCCCTAGTCCTTCTCTTCACTAAACTAGACATAACCAGTTCCTGCAACCATTCTTCATATGTTTTAGTCTCCAGTCCCCTAATCATCTTTGTTGCTCTTCTCTGCACTCTTTCTAGAGTCTCCACATCTTTTTTACATCGTGGCAACAAGAACTGAATGCAGAATTCCAAGTGTGGCCTTACCAAGGCATTATAAAGTGGTATTAACACTTCACTTGATCTTGATTCTATCCCTCTGTTTATGCAGCCTAGAACTGTGTTGGCTTTTTTGGCAGCTGCTGCACACTGCTGGCTCATATTTAAATGGTTGTCCACTAGGAGTCCAAGATCCCTTTCAGAGTTACTACTACTGAGCAAGGTACCACCTATACTGTACCTGTGCATTTCGTTTTTGTTGCCTAAATGTAGAACCTTACTTTTTTCACCATTGAATTTCATTTTATTAGATAGTGCCCAATGTTCAAGTTTGTCAAGATCCTTCTGTATCTTGAGCCTATATTCTGGAGTGTTGGCTATACCTGCCAGCTTGATGTCATCTGCAAATTTGATCAGTTCCCCATTTATTCCCTCATCCAAATCATTGATGAAGATGTTGAAGGGTACTGGGACTAAAACAGAGTCTTAGGGTACTCCACTGCATACTTCCCTCCATGTAGATGCAGTTCCATTGAGGACTATACGTTGAGTGCGGTTGGTCAGCCAGTTACAAATCCATCTGGTGGTGATGCTGTCTAACCCACATTCTTCTACTTTATCTAGTAGTAGGTTATGGTCTACCTTATCAAATGCCTCACTGAAGTCCAAGTAAACTATATCGACAGCATTCCTCTGGTCCACTAATTTTGTCACATTATCAAAGAATGCAACAAGATTAGTCTGGCATGATCTATTTTTGACAAACCCATGTTGGCTTTTGGCTATTAATTTGTTTGCTTCTAAGTGTTCGCTAATTTGTTGCTTGATTATTTTTTCCAGAATCTTTCCTGGTATTGAGGTCAGGCTGATAGGTCTGTAGTTTCCTGGATCTATTTTTTTTTCCTTTTTTGAAGATGGGAACCACATCAGCTTTTTCCAATCCTCTGGTAGTTCCCCAGTGTTCCAGGATCTCTGAAAGATATAGTTCAGTGGTTCTGAGATTTCGTCTGCCAATTCCTTCAGAACTCTGGGTGTAAGCCATCCGGTCCTGGTGATTTGAACTCATCTAGGGTAGACAGTGCTCACTTACCATTTTCTTCCCTATTTCAATTTGTGTTCCTCATCTGATTTTTGTGGTTCTGTTTTTGATAGGTTGGACTGTTTTATCCCTTTGTGTAAAGACAGATGCAAAACATGAGTTAAATAGTTCTGTTTTCTCCCTGTTGTTTGTTACCTTCTTGCCACTTTCTCTTAGCAATGGACCAATTGTTTCCTTAACTTTTTTTTGTTTTTAACATGTTGGAAGAAGCTTTTTGTTTTGTTAATTTTTACTTTTGTGGCAAGTCTTTCTTCATTATGAGCCTTAGCTCTCCTCACTTCATCTTTACAGGTTCGGGCTATTTGCTGATATTCTGCCTTAGTTATGTCCCCCTCTTTCCACTTTTTATACTTATCTTTTTTGTCTTTCAATTTGTCAGAGAGCTTTTTATGCAGCCATGGTGGTTTCTTTTGGGAGCTGTTATTTTTCTTCTTCGTTGGTATTGTGCTAGACTGGGCTTTTATAATCTCATTTTTCAAAATTTCCCAAGCTTCTTGAGTTGTTTTCCCCTTGAGGATTCTCATCCATGGATTTTTTCCCAAGCTCTCTCTAAGTTTATTGAAATTAGCTCTCTTAAAGTCCAAGACTCTAGTTTGACTTTGTTCTACTACTTGTGTTTGCATAATTTTGAATTCCAATATTGCATGGTCACTTGCCCCCAGGGTTCCTGTGGCTTCAACACCTTCTATCATTTCCTCTCTGTTAGTGAGAATTAAGTCCAATATGGCTGATCCCCTTGTTCCCTTCTCTACTTTTGGGGAAACAAAGTTGTCTGCTAAGTTTGTTAGGAACCTGTTGGATCTTCCACTTGGTGCAGAGTTTGTTTCCCAGTTGATGTCAGGGTAATTAAAATCTCCCATTACTATTGTGGTGTGCTTCCTACATACCTTAGTTAGCTGACTAGCAAAAAGTTCATCTACCTCCTCTGCTTGGTTGGATGGCCTGTAGTATAGACCTATGGCAATGTCATTTCCTCCCCAACCTTTAATATTGACTCAAATGCATTCAAGATAGTTGTTGTGCTCTATTTCTGTAGAGATGTAGTTATTTCTTATATATAGTGCAACTCCACCTCCTCTTTTATTTGGTCTATTTCTTTTAAGTAATTTAAATCCTTCTAGCTGTATATTCCATTTGTCAGTTTCATCCCACCAAGTTTCTGTAATGGCAACAATATCGTATCTGTCCTCTTTTACTTGAATTTCTAATTTGCCCTGTTTATTCTTCATACTCTGTGCATTGGTGTATTTGAGTCAATTTTGATTGACCTTGTGTTTACTGTCTACATAACCTGTGTTATGCCTGACTGCCCCTATTTTCTTGCCACTTGTATGATTCATGCACATGGTATGGCACTCACTATTAAATGCTTGGTTTTGCTTGACAGCAGGAGTGATAATCTTACCCACACAAACATCTATGTTACATGCACTTATAACCCTATGAATTTTAGTTTGCCGGGGACAGAAATGTTCTGTATCTATTAATTCTCTGTCCCCACTGTTCAGTTTAAATGTTTATCCAGAAAATCTGTGAATTTAATGCCAAGTAACTCAGTCCCTTTCTTGGATGGGTGCAAACCATCTCTTTTGTACAGTTTTTCATTGGACCAGCTACAGGCATCATGACTAATAAAACCAAAGCCTTCCCTTTTACACCACTCCTTTAGCCACACATTAAACTCTGCTACACACTGGCCCTTCCCTTTTTGTTCCTTATATACTGGTAAAACCTCTGAAAAGATAAGCCTACAACCTATACTATTAAGTTCATACCCCAAGTTCTGGAATTCATTCTGCACAGAAAGTACATCTTTTGGGGACAGACCATTTGTGCCAAGATGTATAATAGCATCAATATCACAGTCCTTACTTGCATTCTTGACTATCTTAAGAATATGCCTCTTGTCTCTGCTGACAGTAGCACCTGGCAGACACGTGACCTCTTTTAAAATTTCCCTATCCTTTCCTAAATTTACATCCCTTACAATTGAATCACCAACCAGAAGGTGACTTCTTTTTTTGCATACCTTGCTATTCTTCTGCGACTGATGTGTGATACTTGGTTCCCCATTTTGCCTTTCCAAAAAAGTTCTTCATTTTGGACCATGATCCCCTGCTTATTTGAGTCATCATTATCACAACTACCTTGACCTATCTCTTTAGTGTCCCCATTAAGGTCAGCAAAGGCACTATATCTGTGGGTCACAGCAGAAGCTTTGTGTTTATGGTTCACAGCTCTCAACCTGCCAGATCCCACGGTTGTCCAGACTGCTCTTCTCCTGCAAGATCTTTGTGGTAGAGGGGGCTGATAGCGTGGCATCTCCATAGAGTGGAATGGCTGAAGTAGACACCTAGTTTCTGCTCGGAGAGCACAGATTAGAGATTCTAGATAGGTAATCTGTCTATGTAGACTAGTAATTTGTTTACAAAGGGGACAGTATCCAAATTTGAAAAGAGTACTGCGAAAGACAGATGCAAAACAGCTATTACATTGAACTAAGCCGGTCATTTTGAAATAAAATAAAATCACAGTCTCAAACACACTAATCCAGAATGTATTATTGCTATTTTGGTTTATAGATATATGATTCGCACGTCGTTAGACACGCGGGCCCCCAACTCAGTCTCTTTGTCTCTCTGACTCACCCTTTATATCCAGCAGCTCCAATCCCAGCTTCAGGAAGGTTCAAATGATATGGAGTTAAACTTAATAACAATTGCTTTGTAGCTTGGGTTTCACCATGTATCTATTAGTCAGCCAAGGTTTGGGCTGCAGAATGCCAGAACTCTCTCATACTATGTCCTGCAACCATGGGAAGCAAAAACTAATACAATCATTGCATTTCCCAATGTTTTGGACCCAGAATGTCCCAACAATTCTTTCTTATTTCTGCTGCCAAAATTCACCCTAAATCAAGATTAACAAGAGTGCCTGGATAGGGATCGCATTCCAGCAAGTGTGTACAGCTAAACCAAATCACCTAATCAAGAACTAAATGTAATTTAATCGTATTAATTAAAATATAATCACTGGAATTTATTCCAATGTATTTACCATGTTAAAAATTGTGATTTTGTGTGATTTTTAACAGGCATCATATTATGTACTTTTTTCTGTAGATCTTGAGAGAGATAAAATTCAAGATCTTCAAATTTTACCAGAAAGAGCACAAATGCTAATCAAATCACCATATTCATTGCTAAATAGGTTCTGGCTACATTCCCACTTTTTGGTTGCATATACAGATACAATGATCCAGACTGAGGGTAAACAAGGAATACAAGTTTAAAGATTGCAAGAGACATGACTGCCAGACAAAAGCAACCAAGCTGTAAATTAAATTTACATTTAGTCATTGAGTTAATATTAGGATTATACTGCTTTACTTAGTGGGCTATCTCTTGCTTTGAGATTGTGTTCAGCTGACCTAAGAAGACATTTCCTGCTTGATTCATATGATTTGCATGATTTGTTCCTTGCTCCTGCTTTGTTTTTCTAGTAATTCTAGTAATCATACATACGTATGTATATATGTGTCACCTCCCTCTCTCTCTCTTCCTCCCTCCCTCCCTCCCTCTCTCCCTTCCTCCATTCCCCTGCCTCTGCCTCTCTCCCTCTCCAGTCAACTGCAATGTAGTTCTTCAAAGGTGGCAAATTCCATCAGAGAAGAAGAACTTAGTGTGTTGGGTACAAAATGTGTTAGATGTGTTGGGTACACAACTTAGATGTGTTGGGTACAAAATTCCCATGCTGGCTGGCACACTGGAGACTATCAGGTTAGGTAAAACGGAATTCCTTATTTGGGGCTCCAGAAGACTTTTCAAACATCAGGACCCCAATTTACCTAATATTTCCCTCAAATTGAGACTATTTAGCTTTGAGAAAAGGAGTCAAGAATGTTCTATCATTTCCTGATATGCTCGCATTCCTAAACAGAAGGTGATAGAACCTGTTTCTCTATTACTTCAGATGGCAGGATATGGATTTAAGTTACATGAAGGCAGTTTTCAATTGAACATTAGAGGGAAAAAATAATAACAGATGTTTGACAGCAGAATAAATTATCCACGAGGTGATGAGCTCACCTACCCTGAACATATTTGAACAGTGATTAGGCATTCATCTCTCAAGGATGCTTTGATTTTGATTCCTTCTATTAGACTTGATGGTCCTTTTCATCATTATGACTTTGTGAAATCAGACAACTTTCAGCTCATCCTCACTTTTTTTCAGTTCTATGATGACACTCACTGTGCTATAATTATGATTGTATCTATCATTTTGAACCTAGAACATGCTGAGAATATCACCTAATCAGAATTTTTTTTACTTCCAACCTGGCCAATAACAACTTGTTCTTTAGCCTGCTCATAGATTCTGCCCACTCAGCATGAGTGTAAACATGCATTCAACCCACCCTTCAAAAAAAGAAAAGAGAATTTACTAGTACTCCATAGGTCATGGTAGCTGTCCGATGATGTAGAAATGAATTTGCACTGAAAGGTTTGGACACTATATACTAAATTTGGAAATACCAATTGTCAGGCCTGCAGCCGGTTCCTTTTAGGATCTTTGGCCTGCCACACACTCTCTTATTTTACTGTGCTTTTTTCATTAGTGGGGAATTGGGAAGGGGAATAGTAAGGAGTAGAATGTGTTGTTGTCAAAATAAAAAATCCCTTCCTAGAAGCCCAAGGTCATCCTTTGTCTCTGCACCTCTGAGCCTGACTGGAACTGGATGGGTGGAACTGCCAGCGTGGCAGTGGAAGATTGGATCATGTGATGGACTTGTGGGTGTGGGGGCAAGATCATGAACTTTCAACTGGATGGGAAACCCAGGAAGCTTTCAGATTCAGGTTTTCCATAGATGTACCAACATGTCTCTCTTATTAAATTGGAACTTTGAAGAAAGCTATGCCTTGGACTCTGATTTAATTCTGGATGATATTTGGAACACTGACACCAATTTTCCAAAGAAATAAGATAGGAAGGAACATCAGCTGTCAGGATATCAGCTGTCAGGATACAAATAAGATACTAAAGCTCAAAAGATTGATTACACCTATTGTATGTCTCTCTATGTTTCATGAGGAGATGAAATACTGAAGCTTGGCACAAGAATTTTAGGATCAGGGAAGAAGATGGAAGACATTTCACCTGTGGAAGACAGATTGTCCCAGCCATGGAAGACAAGGCTGACTGAAGATTCTATGAAAAGTGGAATGACAACTATGGTAGAATGAAAAGCTGGCAAGTAGACTGGCTCTTCAATAATTCCTGTCAAGACAAGGAGGGGACTTGAGGTTGCACATAAGTGCTCTTTGTGAGGAGACAGTGGTCTCCAACAGGTTTAGTGTGCTGGGAGATGAGGGAATAGGCATTTTGCCTAAAGTGTGGTCAATGCCTTTAAAAGGACACTTCCCATCTTATCACCTACTTTATTTTTCAGAGTAAAGATGCACCTTTTTGCCTCAAAAAAGAGGCTGAAAATCTGGGTGCGTCTTATACACTGAATACAGCATTTTTTGGCCTCCTGAAACCCCACCCCCTTCACCAAAATGGCTGTGTTTAGCCTTTAGGAGGCTTTCAGAGTGCTCTTGGGGGCTGGGGAGGGCAGAAAGGAGCAAGAAACAGGCTCAATTTTGCCCCACCAGCCCCCAGGAGCACTCTATAAGCCTCTTAAAGGCTATGCATGCCAATTTTTTGGGGGAAAAAAAACAGGGCTGTTTTCATGAAAACGGGCCATTTTTAGGAGGTTTGCAGAGTGCAAAAACTTTTTTTTTTAAATTGTCTCTTCAAAATCTTAGTGCGTCTTATACTCCGGTGCCTCTTATACTCCAAAAAATACGGTAATTACTTTTGGAAACTACTTGCTGACTGTTTTGTAGCTATTGCTAGGCTATTAGAAATCTTTGGATCAATAAGTTTGACACCATTGCATTTCCTAGCAAAATACATTTTAAATACAGTTTCAAAGGCTTAAAACTTTTTTTTTCATAAACAGCAAAAGAATGAATAAAATTTGATTTTAGAAAGCTTTAAATGGACCAAGAATCCAGACAAATTTGAAATAGGATTTTGGAATTATTTACAAAGAATTACAAAGAATCTTCCCATGGCAAAATGCTTTTGTTTTGAATTCTTTTAATTTTAGTAATTAAAGGAGAAGTATAATGACTTACTAATACAGAACAAAGCAAAATATTTTGACATTGGACTTACTGAAGGATATTTTTGAACAACAGAAATTAATTTTAGGAGTATCTGCCATTAGGGATAGACTGTTTTTAAAAGATGCTATAGAAGAGGAACAAATCCTGACAGAGACTGAGACTGATTTGAAAGAAAATGTTACAAAAAATCCCCGAATGATGTTTTAATAATTAAAATGAACATATATACCAGTATGTTATTTATATATAACAAACCAAGAAAGTGGTCTGTATAATTTCCATTTTCATATGGCATTTAGATAAGAAGTTTCTGATAAAAAATATATTCTTGTAAGCTACCTTGAGTTGCTATTTGGGAATCGGCGGCAATATAAATTTCCTAAATAAATAAATAAAATCCTTAATGAACTTTTACTAGCATCAGGACTTAAATGATGAGGCTATTGAGGATTTGTTTATAGATAAGAGATAAGTGATGGAAAGAAAATATCACTTGTATTTTTGTATTTTAAAAGAAAGCAACACAATTGTTTATACTTGTGATGAAAATGAGCAGTCATTTATGTATTTCCTTTCTTTTTCTTTATTATATTATTTTTCTCTTTTGTATTGTTCATTTTATTTTATTTTCTGCACTTTCTATTTTTTCTTTTTCTATTGTTTTAGTTTGTATTAGTTTTTACTGTTCTAATTGTAATTTTAAAAAAAACATTGCAAAAAAAAATGGAGGATAGTATGATTGTCTCCATAGGCTCTAAACTAGGGCTGAGGTAATAGCAATAGCAGTAGACTTATATACCGCTTCATAGGCCTTTCAGGCCTCTCTAAGCGGTTTACAGAGAGTCAGCATATTGCCCCCAACAATCTGGGTCCTCATTTTACCCACCTCGGAAGGATGGAAGGCTGAGTCAACCCTGAGCCGGTGAGATTTGAACCGCTGACCTGCTGATCTAGCAGTAGCCTGCAGTGCTGCATTTAACCACTGCGCCACCTTGGCTCTAATTCCACAATTAGATCACAATCAGGTTCCACAATTCAAACAGTATCAGTAACATGCAAGTGTCAAAGTGAAAAACCTCTTTTAGAGATAGAAACGTTTGGAGTAGAGCTTAATATGGAAAGACTTCTGTATCACGAAAAGTGTTAGCAGATGGGGCATTCTGCAGGTAAAGTGACTAAAAAAGACATCAGAAAAATCTCTTTGTTTTGCAGTAACATTTTATCCTTCCAATATTCAGTTGTTAATTTGCAATCACTAATTGCATCTGTTAACAATTTGTCAGCTTTTTAATGCCACACTGTTGGCAAATGTACAGCTAGTGCAATATAGGTCTATGCATTAATCAAAGTTGCAATGCTCAAATATACCGCTCACTTTTCTTTTTGCTACTGAAATTTCTTTACGAGGGGGAAAGGGTTGGGGAAAAGTTAACAGCAGCTTAACTAAGGGCAGTGATGTCACTGCTAGTTTTCTTTCTACATATCCAAGCTCTATACTACAGGTGAAACTCAAAAAATTAGAATATCATGCAAAAGTTCATTTATTTCAGTAATGCAACTTAAAAGGTGAAACTAATATATGAGATAGACTCATTACATGCAAAGCAAGATAGTTCAAGCCGTAATTTGTCATAATTGTGATGATTATGACGTACAGCTCATGAAAACCCCAAATCTACCATCTCAGAAAATTAGAATATTACATGCAATCAATAAAACAAGGATTGTACGTAGAACAATATTGGACCTCTGAAAAGTATAAGCATGCATATGTACTCAGTACTTGGTTTGCGCCCTTTTTGCAGCAATTACTGCCTCAATGTGGCGTGGCATGGAAGCTATCAGCCTGTGGCACTGCTGAGGTGTTATGGAAGACCAGGATGCTTCAATAGCTGCCTTCAGCTCTTCTGCATTGTTCGGTCTCATGTCTCTCTTCTTTCTCTTGGCAATGCCCATAGATTCTCTATGGGGGTTCAGGTCAGGCGAGTTTGCGGGCCAATCAAACACAGTGATCCAAAAGTCATTGAACCAGGTTTTGGTGCTTTTGGCAATGTGGGCAGCTGGAAAATGAAGTCAGCATCCCCATAAATCTCGTCTGCAGAAGGAAGTGCTCCAAAATCTCCTGGTAGACAACTGCATTGACCCTGGTCTTAATGAAGCACAGTGGTCCAAAGTCTTGTTGCACAGTGGTCCAAATCCTCTTTTTTGATGAGAGCAACTTTTGCATCTCATTTGGAAACCAAGGACCCAGAGTATGGAGGTGGCACAGTGGTTAGGGTGCAGTACTGCAGGCCACTTCGGCTGACTTATCTGCAGTTCAGTGGTTCTAATCTCACCGGCTCAAGGTTGACTCAGCCTTCCATCCTTCCGAGGTGGGTGAAATGAGGACCCAGACTGTGGGGGCGATATGCTGACTCTGTAAACCGCTTAGAGAGGGCTGAAAGCCCTATGAAGCGGTATATAACTGCTATTGCTATTGCTAGAATGGAGAGGCCAATCAAGCACAGTAATCCCATGGTCATTGAACCAGGTTTTGGTGCTTTTGGCAAAAGTTGCTCTCAACAGAAAAGAGGATTAACATTAGCTGACCAACAACTGGTTCATATTCGTGGTGAAGATTCAGCTGCGAGGTATTGGGGTACCTTAAAGAGGATTTATGTACGTGATACTGTGGGTGTGAATAGTCATATTACACGTAAACTGTTCAGAACATGGCTCCAAAAGGTGGAGATATGTTAGCTCATTTGAACTTTATGAAAGCAGTTTTCCAGGAGCTACATGAAAAGGAGTTGATTTTTTCTGAGCTACACCAGATCTACATTATTCTTTCCTCGCTGGATGAAAGCTATGATGAGTTTGTATTTTCTCTTGAAGTTCTAACCCGACAGGACCTAACATTAACTGATGTGACTTCGCAACTGTTGGAAGAGTCAAGAAGAAGGGTGGAAAGAGAACAAATGAGAGATAAACAACCTGAGAACATGGGTTTAGCTCAGGGGTGGGTTCCTCCCGGTTCACACCGGTTCGCACGAACCGGTTCATCGGTGAACCCGGAAGTAATTAACTTCCGGGAACGCCAGTACCAGTCCTGGCCCCTGTTGCTGCAAAGCGCCCTTTTTGCCTCGTTCCCCCGCCCATCCGCAGCTCGCCCGCTCGCTCCCCACCCGTCCGCACTAAGTCCAGCCTGCCACTCACTGATTGGCTGGAGTCCAGCCAATCAGTGAGCAGGCTGGAGGCGAAGCGAAGCTTTTTTCGCGCTTGACCTCCATTTGAAAATTCCCTTCGGCCTTCGCTTGCTGCTTCCCCCTCAGGTAAGCAACAAAGCCCTAGCGGCGGGACTTGGGAGGCTTCGGGTGGGTGGCGGCGGCCCAGCTTTCGCGAGGGAAGGCCTCCAGGCCTTCCCTCACAAAAGCCGTGGGCTCGCATGCACTACGTGGCCAAAGCTGGGCAGTTATCTACGCATTAATAATGATCTAGTAATATTAATAATATCTAGTAATTGGTAATATCTAGTAATAACATCGTCTTGGCCACTCCCACCAGGTCACATGGGTGGCAGCCTGACAGGCCACTCCCATCCGGTCACATGGGTAGCAAGCCACTCCCACAAAGGAGGCCACGCCCACAGAGTAGGTTCGAACAATTTTTGAAACCCACCCCTGGTTTAGCTCCATCTGCATATACTGTTAAAAATGTTTTGTTTGTGGTGCTAGGGGGCATATAGCTAGGTTCTGTAAAAAGGCAAAACCACAGAACACCAGAGAAACTAGGAAGAATACTAACCTTCATTTGACTAAGTCCGGAAATGCACCAGTAACCCACAATTTGTGGATAATTGATAGTGGAGCGTCACTGTGCATCACTAGAAATAGACGAAATTTCATCAAAACGTCCACCAGCAGAAACATGTGTCTTTGGTGAATGGATGGAAACTAAAGGCATCTGGTGAAGGTACTGTGCATGTGTAAAGGAGCAGTTACATATGTTATATGAGCCAAGACTTAAGTTTAATTTACTTTCCGTAAGAGCTTTAGTCAATATTGGCTATACAATAACATTTAGGAGAGATACATGTATTATAGAGAAATTAGGTGCAAAGGTTACTGCTAATTTGAGAAATGGTTTGTATGTAATGCCTGATGCACGTGTAGTTAATTCGGTGTATACAAATGTTAAACCACATGATGAATGTGTACATTTGTTACATCAGCATCTGGGGCATATTAATTTTAAAGCATTACAGCAAACTGCTAAATTAGCAGAAGGAGTCAAATTAAAGCCATGTAATAAATATTTAAACTGTAATGTTTGCAATACGGCAAAAAGTAAGGCTACTCCTGCAAACAGGCTAAACGGTTTTAAAATTAAGAAGCCTTTAGAGGTTGTATTTGCTGATTTAATTGGTCCTATGAAACAAAGTATCAGGGGTGCTCGTTATGTATTAAGTATTATGGACCCTATTCTAGATATGGTTTCTGCTATTTACTAAAGGACAAAACAGAAACGTTCCAGCAATTTTATACATGGATGAAATTTGCTGAGAGGAAAACAAAACTTAAAGTAGTTACCATTGTAACTGTTAATGGAACTGAATTTATAAACCAGAGTTTTTGAACTATGGTTAAGCACACTGGAATTGAGCATAAATGTGCCACTCCTTATAGGCCACAACATAATGCATTTGTGGAACAGAGAAGACAGTCATTACAGGCAATGGTACAGACAATGTTGTCAGATTCAGGTTTACCGGACAAACTATGTGAGGAGGCAATGATGTGTGGTAACCATATTCTTAACAACGTAGTTAATGCATCTACTGGTGAATTACCATTTACTAGGTGGCATCGCAAGAAACCTGACCTTAACTATCTACACACCTTCGGAGCCCCTGCATGGGTTCATATTCCCGCACAAGTTAGACTAAAGGGACAACATTGAGCTCGACAATTAATATTCGTGGGTTATAACTCTAACCACAGATCATATAGGTTTTGGGAGCAAGGCACAACTAAGGTGTACCATAGTGCTAACACTAAATTTCTAGAAAATGTTGGGTGGAATAGACTAGAAACCAATGATGAAGTAGTCATTGACACCCAAGTAGACCATGAGAATAGGACAGAAATACCACAATCAAGTGTTGAAGGGAAGGTGTCTACTCAGGAGGAGGAGGTAATAAAGCAGGAGGACATTCAACAGGATAGTCCACCTATAAGCCCTGAGTTACCAAGACGTTCAATTCAAGTAACTCAGCCACCTGACAGATATCAGGCATCTATTGCATGTCAGGTGGACAAGGTGCCTGCTACCTACCATGAAATGACTACATATCCCACTGAGGATCAAAAGGTATGGCAATCTGCAATGGATAGTGAATTTAAGTAATTGAAGGTTCTAGGAGTGTTTGAAAATGCTCAATTACCTTCAGATAAACACGCAATAGGATGCAAATGGATATATAAACTTAAAACTGGAGTGGATGGGACTGTAACGTATAAAGCTAGGTTTGATCAGGGATTTGATCAGTCAGCTAATGACTACGATGAAGTTTTTGCTCCTAGTTTGAAAGCAACCACATTGTGCGCAGAATTGAATTGAAAAAGTGATTACTCTAATTAATGGAGGATAATTTATTGGCTGAAGAATGATGTGCCATCAAATCCATGTTGACTCTTAGCAACCACGTAGAATTTCTCCATGACAATCTGTCCCTAACCTAGTTCTTCCAATGGTGCATCCAACACCATTGTAACTGAGTCTATTCCCTTTGCCGCTGATCATCCTCTTCTTTAGGATTATAGCCTTCTGGAGGGAGCTAGCTCTTTGCATAATGTATCCAAAGTAGGATATTTTGAGCCTGACCACTTGTGCCTTGAGTGAGGCTACAGAGCCCTGTTTTGACTCCTATTCGGAAGGCCAGGAGACTAATATGGCCTTCTTTGTATTTAATTTTAGTCCCATTATTCCTTGACTTTTATTACTAGATCTTGCCATTCCTTTATATTGCTGGCTATTAGAGTAATGTTATCACCATTGTGCAGGTTCTTGCAATTTAAAGTCATTCTCATCTTCCAATTCAGCTTCCTTTAATATATATTCAGAATATAGATAGAATAAATAAGGGGGGGGGTTGTTAAACAGCCTTGTCTCACTTCTTCGTCAACTTGGAGCCAGTCTCTTCCTTTAATGGGTTGTGAGAATAACCTTGGGATAGAGGAGGAAGAGCTAGACAATGTTCTGATAAGATAAATCTGATTCCAAAGGAGGTATAGGATGGAGAAAATATCTCAGAAGAGACCCTCTTTAGTACTCTTAAAGTAAAGATAGGAGAAGAAGGAAGTTCTTTCAGACTTGCAAGATTCTGTTACTGTAAAACATATAATAAAGGTAGTGCATGTAGTCCTCTACTTACGACCACAATTGCGCCCAAAATTTCTGCTGTTGCATGAGACATTTGTTGAATGTTGCCCATTTTATGACCTTTCTTGCCACAGTTGTTAAGTGAATCACTGCAATTTATAAATTAATAACCCAGTTGTTAAATTAATCTGGCTTCCCCATTGACTTTGCTTGTCAGTACATTGTCACAAAATATGACCACATAACCCCAGGACACTGCAACGGTCATAAGTATGAACCAGTTTCCAAGCATCTGAATTTTGTTCATATGATCATGGAGATGCTGCAGAAGTCATCACTGTGAAAAATGGCCGTAAGTCACATTTTTCAGTGCCATTGTAACTTTGAATGGTCCCCCAACAAACTGTTGTAAGTTGAGGACTACCTGTATTAGTGGTCATGGTTTTGGTTTTCTGTCTGAACTACCTGAAAGGAATGACAGTTTTACCGTGTTCTGTCTTTTGTGGCTGTTGTGACCGGCCAGCTGCCAATGGAGCTGACGGTAGACTCAGATGATTGGGGAGGAACTTGGGCTAGTCATGAAGTCTGGGGAAGGCTCTGATAGATGCTCTGCATCGGAAGCCAGGACCATCTGACATTTCTCAGATGCCTTCAGAATTGGATATAAGTGGGGAAGAAGAACGTATATGCACATATGTGCAGAGCTGTCACTAGAGGAGAACAACTGAGTATTAGGAACCATCTCAGAAAGAAAGGCACAAGTGGACACTGAGTGGCACCTCCCTGTCTGGGAAATAAATAAAAGCAAAAGGAGAGTGGCAACCGTTAGGATTTATTTAGGAAGATTTGTTGTGATTCGTGTCTCAGAGACTGCTTGAGAAATTTTACTTTACAGCTTTGTGGCTGGAAGCTCCCAGCCTGGCAATTATCCAAAAACTGATAAGGTCTGTACTTCAGTTAACCCTTGGAAGGATTATTGCCTGGACTTTTCTCTCTGTGAATGCCATGAATTCATGAAATAAAGAGGGTTTTGGGGGGACATGGAGTTCTGTTTCTTGGTTCTGCTAAGGCTTCCTAGCCTGAGTAGAGCTTACTCATAAGGACAATAGATATTTGGTGATTCCACAGAGTCAAATTGAACTCATCAACCTCCTTTTCTTCTGCATTGGTAGATGGAGCATATCTATCTGATGTTATTCAGCCATTGATTGTATTGAATCCAAGAACTATTCTGGCTATTCCCTTCCCAGCTATAAAAGATCTTTCTTTCTTTCTTTCTTTCTTTCTTTCTTTCTTTCTTTCTTTCTTTCTTTCTTTCTTTCTTTCTTTCATTTTTCTAAATAATAAATAGTATGAGCTGCTGTTCCCACTTTAATTCTCTCTTTGAACACTATTAGTATTCCAAAGTATCCTCAGCTCTGACCTGATGTCATTCGTTTTATATTTTCTAGCCATTTAGTTTTGTTTTTATGTTCTTCATATAAAATTAGAATACACAAACATACACACACACCATAACAACATTCAGTACAAAGTCATAATCACTGACTGCCAAACTCTGGAACAGAATATTAGATTAGGTCTTTTAAATACTTAATCCAGGAATCTGCAGAAACAGTTTCTAGGAAATAGAGAAAGCATGTTTTTCACACTTTCACAGTGTTTGGTTTGTTAGATAATTGGCAATAAGATGTTGTTCGTTTGCTTGGTTTATTTTTACATATTATATAAACCTACCTCTTTCTCTTCTCCATATGTATATAAAGGATCCAACCTCCCCGCATTTAAAATTCAAAAATAGATTTCTCAAGCAAACGTGGCCTCACTTCTCTCTTAAGCTTGAACAGCCATCATAAGCCTTTTCCATTAGTGTTTTATTCCAATGTCTATAACTCTCAATAAAAGCAAGGAAAAGCTTTGCTTGTTGGGGTTAACATACCTTGGAAATACTGTGTTCAGAAAGACTGGCAATAGCATTAAACATAATGGGTTCTGGAAATGAAATCAATGGTACTGTTCTGACCTAGGGTTCCCCAAAAAGCACAAGGCAGAGTCCTGGTCCCAACAAACCCCTTTTATTAAACAAATGTGAATTTCCCTCATTCACATTCAGCAAACAGTCTTTCAAAGGAATATTTATGACTACAGACCTTATCTATCTTGGAAAGCTGCCATGTAAATATTTTCCAAATGAGGTGCTGTGCAAGGAAAGACTTGGCACAGAGTCTCTGAGATTCACAGACAGATCTTCACACTCCTGAAATGAATCTAACAACCGAACAAACAAACTGTTTCCTGCAAAAGCCCACTCCCCTTTCACTCCTCTTTTATTTCCTATGGGAGGGGCCAATCACCCTGATTTCTGAGTTGTTGTTTTCTTCTGGCAGTTCTGCACATGCGTACATTGGCAACAGGCTCTAGTTGTTCCTCTGCCTCACTGCTGTCTAGTTCTATAGGCACCTGATCACTGCCAGATGGCCTCGGTCCCGTCTCTGTCTCCGATGCAGAGCCCTCATCTGAGCCTTTCTCAGCCTCCAGGATTGGCCCATGCTCCTCCCCAACCTCCTCACTGTCCGACTCTGCTGCCAGCTCCACTGGCCGCTGGCGGGCCACAACAGGTATCCCAGTAAAAGAGCCACCAATTTATTTTTCCATGATAGCAAAAATAAATGACCCATGCTTTACTTCTTGCAATGGTACAGCCCCAAGCTATCATGGTTTACCACATCAGCCCTTGGAGGCATTCTCTTATGCTCCCATTGGCTTAAGCAATCAAATGTTCTTATTAAGAGTTTAACAGATTAATAGAGTTGAAAGGGACCTTGCAGGTCATCTAGTCCAACCCCCACCCAAGCAGGAGACCCTACATCCTTTCTGACAAATGGCAGTCCAGTCTCTTGAAAGCTTCCAGTGATGAAACTCCCACAACTTCGGAAGGCAACTTCTGTCCCATTGGTTGATTGCTCTCACTGTCAAAAAAATATATCCTTATTTCCAAGTTGAATCTCTCCTCGATCAGTTTCCATCCATTGTTCCTTGTCTGACCTACAAGTGCTTTGATTAAGTTTTTAATACTTAAAACTGTACACTGACAAAATAAACATTTATTTCATTGAAATAAACAATGAACACTTAAAAACATCTAGGCTTCAAACTAAATTGTTTGACATGAAATAAGAATGTTAAGGGTTAATTCCTCCCTTTAAAATTCTACTCTGAAGGAAATCTGTGCAACCTTGGGGCTCTTAAAAGCTGGTTGTTTGCTCTTAATCACCGTGTCATAATGAAAGAGTAGTAAACACGCAATCATTGCCATGCTTCCATAAAATTACTTGGCTGACCTTTAATTCAGAGGCTAGAAGGATGTTCATACATGAATATAAAATCAACTGTCTCAGGTCGCAAGAATATTTAAGAAAAAATTGAGGAACAATAAAGCATTTTGGTTATAATGTAGGTTTATAATTATACTTGGAGTTGAAAAAATTAACACATTAGACTAAGGTAAGCTGTTTGGAGATGTTTTTTTTCTTTTACTCCCAATTTTACTCTTTTTCTTAAATGCTTTAATATACAAAAAAAGGAAGAAAAGGCAGAGAAGACCCAAAGACATCTTAAACCACATTATATTGAGTAAATCATTCAGCCTAATTTTTAAACAAATCATTAAATGCAAAATAATATTCATTAGTGTTTCTACTATTTCTAAATCGATAAATATCTAATTCTAAGAATCTGTGGTGGCTTCATCTTTGCAATACTGAGCAAAGAGGTTTTTTTGCTACTCATTCTCATATTTGCTAAATCTATAATTTGTCATATAATGATAAGCTCCAAGCACTTGGTACGCTCAAGATTATATTTACATCTTTAAACTGCATACAAATTTCATGAAATCCTATTAGCAATCAATAAAACCAAAATTGAACAATAATAACCTAAGATAGCATGAAAATTCTTGAATAGAGTTAATATCCATCTTAGCAATACCTTTTATTTATAAAATATTTTACACCTAGAATCATATAAATTTAAAAACTGAGTGCTGTTAATGGATCTGTATCAAATTCTAAATCAAATAAAACCACAATTTTAAGCAATCTAAATTCCTCTTAGAATAGTTCAAATTATTTAAAATGTAATAAGCCATAAGCTAATATTAAGTATTAATTCCTTTAAATCACTATGACTTCAAAAAGAAAATTTTTAAATTAGCTGCTATTTTCAGAGTGGGATAATTGCAAATTGTAACTCTTATCATATGAATAAAATTATGTAAAAATTATGCTTCCATCTTAAAATTTTGTAGCCTTATAGCCTTGTAATCTGTAATGAAGAAGCCACAATAGAACTAAAAATAGAGGCCAGCTTTGCTAGGATACCAAAGAAATCAGGTACTAACTTTCTAATTGTGTCTGTTATTATTATTTTTTAATTCATTTTCTAGCATTCCATAGAAAAACTAAAATCAAAATGTACACCTACTGATATAACTGAAAATCAAAAGCCCTCATCACCATGAGATTCATCCTTCATATTAAAAATTATACTCCTACAAAGTATAATTAATTTTATTGCATTTTACTATGGTTATCTTTATCCTAAATTAATGGAATTTTTAGCTATGTATTTATATCCATTTTTATCTGAAATTTTAAAACTTGTTATGTTCATTAACAAACAAGTAGTTTCCCTAGAGTAACTTTGCATTTTTTTTCAATCAAACAATTAAAACCCAATTACGAAACACTATAGCCTATAAAAATTAAAAATTGGTTTTACTGGCCTTCTAAGCACCGGAAATATTTGCAAAAATGCAAAAAGAAAGGTGTTCTTGTATTCCATGATGTTGGAAAATGTATCTCCATTCAGTGAAGTGGACAATATCCTCTGCTACATCCAAGATTACCAGGCTACCATAAGGACAAAGAATAAATCTGGTATCATACAACTCTGTCCTTTAGCATCATCATCTCCCGAAGCAGACACCTATGCTCAGTCTAGTGCAATCGGGTATATACATCAGGAGTGACACTGGGAAGAAGAAAGATTATGGCTCAGCACAAAGTTGCTCAAGTAATACCTGCAGAAAGTATTAAATTAGCCCTGTATTGCTAGTACTTCAATTTTGGAATATATACTGGAACAGTTTGCATCCATTCCAGTGGTGTAATTCAATTTTTTTTACTACCAGTTCTGTGGGTGTGGCTTGGTGGGCATGGCCGAGGTGGCGCAGTGGTTAAATGCAGCACTGAAGGCTACTTCAGCTGACTGCAGTTCAGCAGTTCGGCTGTTCAAATCTCACCGGCTCAGGGTTGACTCAGCCTTCCATCCTTCCGAGGTGGGTAAAATGAGGACCCGGATTGTTGTTGGGGGCAATATGCTGACTCTGTAAACCGCTTAGAGAGGGCTGAAAGCCCTATGAAGCGGTATATAAGTCTAACTGCTATTGCTACTGCTATTGCTATGGCAGGGGAAGGATACTGCAAAATCTCCATTCCCACCCCACTCCAAGGGAAGGAGACTGCAAAATCCCCATTCCCTCACCATTCCTGGGGGAAGGATATTGCAAAATCTCTATTCCCACTCCACTCTGGAGCCAGCCAGATGTAGTATTTCCTGGTTCTCCGAACCACTCAATATTTCTGCTCCCCAGTTCTCCAGAACCTGTCAGAGCCTGCTGAATTTCACCCCTGATCCATTCCCTACCTCAAATTATGCTTTCCTCTTAGGGTCTTCTATATTCATTTGCCTGAGATATGATGTTTTCACTTAGACTGCATCTGCTTGCTGTTGATTCTCTTTTATTCATATGCACCCTCAAAATCATAATTCATATGCTTTTGAGCATGGAGATTAAGAGAAGCCAGACACAGCTCACCAGCCCTGTGTAGATGGAGTACCAAGAGCCTGATATCATCCTGATTTTCTCCTTGCCTAGGATACGATTGAGGAGCAGGTGTTAAAAACGTGGCAACCTTTAATACATCGTTCAAAGGCTGCATTTGGCAAATTATGCAGACCTACTCTACATCAAAAGGCATCATTTCTTAATTAAAAGAAGATTTTCCTAACAAGGTGCAGTTTGGCTACCTGTTGAAGTGCTGTTTCCATGGACACACAAATCATATAAGTAACTGCAAAAGAAGAATAAATCTTTGCATCCTATGCCACCAGTTCCCAGCACAAGTAATGCTAGTTGAGGCCTATTTCTAACTAAATGTAAACAGCAGTTTGCAACTGTTGGATTCAAATTTGTGAGATTTTATGGCCACTGAAAACAGATTCCTGTTTTATTAAATATCGCAATCCATGTTATGCTATTTTAGACTTTGTATATTGCTGTCTCGATGTTCTGTGCCCTGAGTAAATTCTTCCTTCTGAGGAAACAGTTTATAAATTGATTTTAAGCTGCTAAATGATATGAAAATTTAGAAAGTCTGTGGTTATATGACACTTTTTATGCAATCTGCTAAGGCAACTTTTTCTAGCCTAGTAATCTCTAAACCAGAGGTGATATTCAGCAGGTTCTGACCAGTTCTGGAGAACCGGTAGCAGAAATTTTGAGTAGTTGGGAGAACCGGTAAATACCACCTCTGACTGGCCCTGCCCCTATCTATTATCTGCCTCCCGAGTCCCAGCTGATTGGGAGGAAATGGGGATTTTGCAGTAACCTTCCCCTGGAGTGGGGAGGGAATGGAGATTTTACAGTATCCTTCCTCTGCCATATCCACTTTGCCACACCCACAGAATGGTAGTAAAAAAAAAAATTGAATCCCACCACCGCTCCAAACATGTTGCTATATGCTGGCTGAGAAGTTTGTATATATCGAGCAGCAAATTAGGAAAGACTATAGTAGAGATTTCAATTGAATATAAATTAAAAATGGATTCAACACAGAACTGGGTGAGTGGGTGACATGGTTAAACCAAGAACTTAGTTTGTCATCTTTACTTGCACTAAATAGATTAACCTTTTTTAACATGTAAAATTTAAAAGTGGGTCTTAGTAAGAATGATGTGTTATTTATAGCAGATACCATACCAATGACACTGCAATTTTTTCAGAGAGTGCAGAATTGAATTTGTTCTCCCTAAAATGAAACTTGCTATGAAAAGAATGCCTTATGTAACCACAGTCCATACAAGATTGATGCTTTCACATTTGCATGCAGTGTTAACCCCCATTAAAAGATGAGCTGCATTCATTTGGAGACTTCTAAATCAGAAAGGAAAAAAATGATTTTCTGCCAACACAAATATTCTTCCATGTCATCTTATATCAGGCACAATATCTTTGATACAGCAGTTACACAAGCACTTTAACAATGTGTATTCCAGAGTGGTGCCCACATTTATAATAGGACTATTTTTCTTTGAAACAGGTAGAACCATCCAATTAGTTTCCATGTCTTCCAATACCGTAAGCAGTATGGTACTAAAAGAACTGCAAAAATGAGGGAAGAAATACTTAAGAGACTTGACAGAATTTGAAAATCTTATAATTCAACATTTCAGAGCATTTTCTGGGCCTTATTTACAAATTGGTGGAAAAATAAACCCAACTAGTTATATGGTTAAATATACCTGAAATATCTGTCTCATTAGCCGATTCCCTAGGAATCCTAGCAAATTTAATATATTCCTTACTTATTAGGAAATATATTCCTCCCTAAAACCTGAGGACTTTCTCACTGACTGATCTCAAGTAGTATTTATAATTGGCCTAATGCGAGCGGCAGCTGTAGAATGCCCCTCCCTTTTTTCTTACAGAACTGCTTAGTCTTGAACAAGTACACTAATATTGTGACATGCCTGAGGGCTAACATCAATGATCCAGTTGAGGAAGTGAAATCTGTCACTTCTGTACAAGGTAAGTGCTTGTTCTGGGCGTTTACCGCTGAGTTTTAGCTGTTAGCTCAGGATGTGGGGAGGAATGGAAGCAACTTAGCGTAGTAGTTTAAAGAGTGAATAGCAGATGAAATACAAGATAAAGTCATTTGTCAGGGCTCCTTGGGATTAATATCTGAATGCATCCACCTTTGCTTTAGATATCAATAAATGACCTAAGGGTTGTGGCAGAGAACAAGTGGGAAGGAAAATGTGCCTATTCTCTTTTATTCACTCGTTTATCTTCCCCTGCTCATTCCATAAAACTACCGAATGTAAACCTTCACAACTGGGAGTTAGCTATGCACAACTATCTGCATAAGAAAAATTATGCCAATAAATGTCAATATTGTAGAGAATCTGAGGATAAGTACACTGATAGAATCCCCTCTTTCCAAAGAATCAATGAAGTGTCATTCTTGTGGGAAAGGGAGGCATTTTGCAAATCGATTCCCAAAATGTTAAAGATCTGACTATCTGGGAAACAATTCTGTAACAGCATCTTGCATTTGCTCAGAAGCTGCAGTAACCACAAATTATTTGAGACCCCAAATGTACAGAACTATGTACAGAACTGCACAAAATATTTTAGTACTACTAAATATTTTACTATTGCTCTGTAGACATAGTGAGCATTGGTACACATTAGTCCTGGATAGACTCTTTATACATAAATATGCTCCACCAACTCATCTGACTGATCCTCATTAGAGTTGATATTATTGAGGGACAACTTTTATACTAAAAGCCCCTTTAGCACAAACCATCCCTATAATTCATCATAAGCAATAGCAATAGCACTTAGACTTATATACCACTTCACAGGGCTTTACAGCTCTCTCTAAGCGGTTTACAGAGTCAGCCTATTGCCCCCAACAATCTGGGTTCATTACCAATCATTATGGTATTTGCAATCTATACATTGCAACGCTTATTGCAAAGCCTCTCAGCTATCAAACGACAACCCGGCCTTCACGTGGTGCCCCCCGTTCCCACCAATCGGGCTCTGTCGACCCTTGGGACTAGCGCCCATTGGGTATATCCAGCCGAAACAGCTTCCATGGATCACCGTATCCATTACAGTGGCGTCAAATTTCCAACAGTGGCGTCAAATTTCCATGGAAGTCGCCTATACCCACGATGGGTGAAGAGGCGTCAAGTACAAGTACAAGTACAATCTTATTTAGTCACTGGAAGATAATATTTGAAGCTCAGGCTTGAACTGTGGGGTCTTTGTTGCTCTCTGAGCTTGGTTGTTTTCTTGCAGTTTTTTTCATTATCAAACTAGGTAACATCATCCATGCTAGTAGGGAATGAAGTTTGCTCTAATTTTATATACTAGTGATTTGTCCTGTCAATGTTGGTGGAAGAGATCTTAGTGGTTCCTTGATTGGACTGTTATTTACTGTTAGCTTGTTTGTCTGAGCTGGGAGTTCCTTGACTGAGGTATTGTTTACTTTGATTGTTGCCTATAAATCTAATAAATTGAATTGAATTGAATTAATCTCTGGGTGTGGATTGCTGGTGAGGAGATGTTTTGATTTTTTTGTTTTCTTTTGGGCTTTTTTATTGTCCCTTTGAATGGTATGTAGATGTTTCCTATTTCTTATGTGCCTGTTCATGATCAGTTGAGTGCAAGGCTTCTAGGAGTTCTCTAACATTTTTAGATTTCGCTTGGTCTAGGATGCTTAGTTTCCCAGTTGTCCATGTATTGTGAAATTAAGGAGTTTTCATCATATCTTCTGACTGCTAATTGGTGTTCATAGATGTTTTTGCTAGTCTTCTGCCTATTTGTCCTATATGATGGCTACTGCAGTCTTTTTACTGTATGATGTGTTTTTCTTTCTGAGGCTTCTGGATCTTTTCATGTATTTAGGATATTTTGGGGGGCTTTAGTTTATCTGTGCACTATAGTGGTGCCATGTGGTTGTAATCATCTGTTGGTGATTTCTGAGGTGTTTTTGATGTATAGCAGTATTATCCTTTTTACAGCTTGTGTTGGTTTATGCTATATTGAGTTCAGTGGTCAGGTATTTTTTGATGAAGTTGCGTGGATACTCATTTTGTTGAAAGATATTGTGTAGTGATCTGTTTCCTTTTTCTGAGGTCGAGGATTGCTGCAGTGTAATAATGCTTGTCCAACTAGTGTTCTTACACAGCTTTTCTTCTGGGAGGTTGGGTTGTAACTTTGGTAGTGGGGCACTTGGTTGGTTTAGGGAGTTTTATGATAGACTTGATTCCTAATTTGCCATTACTATGTTTGCTGATGGAGATACTCAGGAAGGTTATTCTGTTGTAGCCTACCAAGGAAGGGTAATGTATTTTCTTCTTCCCTAGTGAATGTGATTCCTTTGAAGATGTTGATGGTTTCATGTGTGTTTCCTAGATGGTCCTTTTTCAGCCACTTCATTACATTTTCCAATAGTCTTCAGAAGGTACTAGGCTCAAATGCCCAACCTACTTATACATTGGGATAAGGATATTATCTTTGAATCCTTAGCATGCATGACTCACAGCCTTAAACCCCCACTGATCACCAACTCTCAGGAGTATTTTCCTATCTTGCCTGCCAAAGACATTTGCTATGCTAAGTGTGTAGACATTGGCAACATATACTCTGGCCTCCCTGACCAATTCTTTATCAATCTCATTGCTAGAGCTCAGATTCCTATAAAACACAACCATTCGATGTCAAATATTTGTCTGAAATAATTTATCAGTGAGAATTCAGAGAAAGGCTTCATCTCTTCCTCTCCTTCACAAGTGCTTCCATACCTTATATTGTTATTGTTAAGTAGAAAGACACAACTACACATTAACAAAAATTATAGGCTCCTGAATGTGTAACCACTAGGCAGTCACTACCCTGTCTCCTTCACTTTTGAATTATTCAAAGAGATAGGGAAGGTATATACTCCTACCAAACTGGATCTCAGGAAGGCTTACAACCTTAATTTGCTTAAAAGAGAGTTACAAATATTTAACTTTTTTTGGATCTTGTTAAGGGAAATCTGAATGCATAGTTAGACCTTTCAGATTGTTCAGTATTCCTTCGCTCTAAATGCAATTGTGAATCATCTATTTTTGTGATTTTTGGACAAAACTGTAGTATTTCATCTAGATGATTTGCTGAATTTCTTGAAGGAATCTGATCTAGTTACTGATCAAGTTAAACCATTCTTCAAAGCTATTATGACTACATCTTGGAGTTAGATGCACTTTTATTCTGTTATGTCCAGAACTGTATAGTTCTATGGAGTACAGTATTTATAATCTCACTAAAGAAATTCAACTAAGATGTATTCTAGTCTTGGGAAGAGGAAATCTACACACACACACAAACACACACACACACACACACACTACACTATCAGATACATATACCTATGAACTTGAACATGTGTTTTTCTGAGCTAATATGGCTAACATGAAATAGCAATAGCTATGGCACCTAGACTTACATACCACGTCATAGTGCTTTACAATCAGTAAAGCACTAGTGCTTTATAGTCAGTTTAAAAGTCAGTATATTTCCCCCAGTAATCTGGGTCTTCATTCTACTGATCTCGGAAGGATGGAGGGCTGAGTCAATCGTGAGCCAGTCTGGATCGAACTCTTGGGAGTGGGCAGAGTCAGCCTACAATACTGCATTCTAATCACTGTGCCTCCAGGGCTTCTGTAAGCCCAAGAAAAGGCATACCTGTGTTAAATAGTGTCAGGGAATTATGCAGCAGGTGTCCAAATGAAGTCAGAGATGCTGACACGAACTTGCAGTTTCATATAAATAAATATATTTTACATCTATATTTAAAGCAAACAAGATAGTCAGGCAAACAGGAGCATCATGAAATAAATCACAGAACACCCAGGGCATACAGACAGAAAAAAGGGCAGGGAAACAGGGAAACTCCCGCTCCACATGCACAGCAACCAATCACAGAGCAGATTGCCTCATGCAGGAGCCAGCACTCTCCAAACAATCAACCACAACTCTGTATTTTGGCCCCCTGCAAACCCTACTGCTCCGCCTACTAAATTTAAATATCTTAATAAAGAGCTACTGAAAAGTTGGATGTGGGTGTGCATCTTGGAACTGAAGCAGCTACATCTACTTCAGATCCAAAAATTGTAGACTTCAGTACAAACGGCCCCATGCTAAATCAAATGTGCATTGCATTGCAATACTACAGCCTACATAGTTAGGGATAAACTGGTTGTCTGAAAGAGCTCAAGTAGAAACTGAGTAAAAAGCAATATAAAGTTATTGCTCATATTACTCCAAATCCACTAACTATGCTTTGATATCATATTCCAAAGCAGGTTTCTACTGAAAATCATCCAGTAGAAATGGGAGGAGTGAGAGAGAGAGAGACAGAAAGAGAGAGAGAGAGAGAGAGAGAGAGAGAGAGAGAGAGAGAGAGAGAGAGAGAGAGTGAGAGAGAGAGAGAGAGAGAGAGAGAGAGAGAGAGAGAGAATTCACTGGGAGAAAATTATTCCCTTAATAGCATTAATAGCAATTGACTGTGTAGACAACTGTAATCAATGTAATTGCCAGGAGGGAAAATTAAGATCCTTCATTATGAAATACTGGTAATATACTCAACTACTAAGAGTTTTATGATACTACCAAATGCTAGTTTATTATATTTACCAGCCACTCGCCTTCTTGCTTTCTTGATGTATTTCTTATAGATCTGGCTATTTTCTTAATCATTCTGTAATTTAACTGCAAAGAGTGTTGAATAGCTTCTTCAGTTAAATCCAAACACCAAAACATGACTATAAATTCAGTTAAGGCAAGTATTTTTTCTTTTTCTATAATATTATAGTTTTGGGGGCATAAGGGAACAAATTCCCCAACCATCATACACCTTGAGAAATATTGTAGTCCAGCCATATAATCTTACTTTGTCTAAAAAATATCTCATTGGAATTTAAAACAACAATTTGAAATTCAAAAAGTTCTGCAATGTTCCCTGCATCTGGCATCATATTATCTTTGATAAACTGGAATTGTCAAAAAAATTAATTACAAATCTTACTAGTGCAAGATCACATTCCTTTTTATACACTGACTTTTCTCTTTTTCTGCCTTTCTCACATATCTACAGAGCCGTCAATCCTCATCATGAGCAAGTTCATTTTATAAATGAATTTCAGCAAATATTAAAAAGGCAATCCTAAAAAAATGGGACAGACGCAGTCTACCAAATGTGCAAAATTCTTTAATGCATGCGTTTGGGCTTCATTCTAATGTTAGTGCTACTATAATCATTATTCTAACATTCTCTAAAAATGTTACCTCCAAACAGCACAAGATCATCTATATATTTGATTTTGACCGTGACATGTGGTAATTGCTTTTGTTCAAAGATATGCATGAAAAATTATGAGAAAGATAAAATTTAGAGGCAGACTTGAGATGCTATCTAACTGAGATGCAGTTTCTTCCCACTTTGGCATGCTGCATTTCTATGTCCGTTCCAAATCTTAGAGGTAAACAGTTGCTGTTTGTTATGAGCTGCCAGTCTGTTTAAATAGGGAGATTACTATTTTCCAGTTGCACTGTTTTCTCTCTGTGCTTTGCACTAGTGAGCACAGTCATTTCTTATGTAACTACAGTAAGATTAAAACCAGTTACTTATCTAGAGGAGTTCTATAAATTTCTGAAAACTTGATGTATTTATAGCACTTTAATAATATATTGTTTTATACGTCTGTATAATTGCTAAGTAAAAGTTATCTTTTATATACACAGTAAAGGTAAAGTTTCCCCTCGAACATATGTGCTAGTTGTTCCCGACTCTAGGGGGTGGTGCTCATCTCCGTTTCAAAGCCAAAGAGCCAGCGCTGTCCGAAGATGTCTCCATGGTCATGTGACTGGCATGATTAAACACTGAAGGTGCACAGAACGCTATTACCTTCCCACCAAAGGTGGTTCCTATTTTTCTACTTGCATTTTTACGTGCTTTCAAACTGCTAGGTTGGCAGAAGCTGGGACAAGTAATGGGAGCTCACTCTGTTACGCGGCGCTAGGGATTCGAACCACTGAAATGCTGACCTTTTTGATTGACAAGCTTAGCATCTTAGCCACCTTATACACACAGACACATTTGTAAACACAAACACACAGGCTGTGTAAATCCATAGTCTATATGTAGACACACATACTCATATAAAGTTTGTTGGATTTATATTTTGGCTGTGGATGCAGAGTCTTTTTAGAGTTGGGTGGCTTGAACAAATTTAATAAATACATAAAATAGTGAATCACAAAATATAGGAAAAACATTACATCCTTTTGTCACAGTAAGAATATTATAGCAGAGAATAGGCTTCTCAAACTTGTTGAATAATAATTCCCAGACAAGTATTGTGCTGGCTGGAATTTGAAAAAAGGCTGGCTTGGTGGAATTCTGTGAGCCAACATTTAAAGGAGGAGCTCATATGTACTCCCTCCTACCACTTCTACATGTACATGATGGAAGTAAAGATGGCAGCTAAGGACAGAAAAGGGGTATGGAGATTGTGTAGTGGAAACGTTTCCTCTTTCTTGTGCCTTTAATTCTTTTTGCTTCCAATTTCTTATACCATTTTCCACTTTACATAATATTGCTTATCCCTAAGCTCTCCCTAATCCAGGACATTCAAATTAGCTACCCATATCATCACAGTAGTATAGTCCATATGTCTTCTTTTTCTTCCTTTTTAGAATAGTCAGAAAATGCTTGTTACTACAGTTATGCTTTCACATCTATTCTGGAAGCTTTCTTTTGTCTGTGTGCCAAAGAATCTATTCTTTAAATATTAATTTAGAATCTTTTTATGTTCTTCCTATCACTTTCAACTGATACATTATTTTCCGAAGTGGATTGGGCAAATTCAGGGAGCATATATTTATCAATGGCTATTACACAACATTAATATTTTATTGGTGGCGCAGTGGCTAGAATGCAGTATTGTAGTCTAACTCTGCCCCACACCCAGGAGTTTGATCCTGACTTGAGGTTGACTCAGCCTTCCATTCTTCCGAGGTCTGTAAAATGAGGACCCAGATTGTTGGGGGCAATATGCTTACTCTGTAACCCACTTGGAGAGTGCTGTAAAGCACTATGAAGAGATATATAAGTCCAAGTGCTAGTGCTACTGCTATTTCTAGTACCAGAGAGGCAATATGGTTCTGTTAGTAAAGCTGAGGAACATGAATGGAAGGATGCCATTGCTCTCCCTTCTAATTGTGGGCTAGTCAAAAGTCATAGTTGGCCCAAAATAAAAAAATAGACTTTGGTTTAATTCAGTTGAGTTCTTTCTTCTTAAATATTGTGGTAATAAAGGTCACAAAGAATGGACATTTTTTTAAAAAAGATATCAGACAATGAACTTCCTCTGCAGGATACATGCCACTGAGAATGAGATAAGCAGCAGGAAGAAATAGTTGAGAGATAAAGAAAGAAAGAATGAATGAAAGGCAAATGCTAATAACAGGGGAAAAAAGAGAAATATGAAATACCCCTGTGGACATTGATTGCATTCTCACAGTTGTGTGTATGTGTGTACACAAAGTGAGCATGCATGTGTGTACACAAAGTGAGCATGCACATGTGCACACTTGCACACATGCACACACATGCGCGCACACACAAACACACACCCATACACTGTCAGTAGTGGTGGGTTCCAGATCCCATCGTAACCAGTATGCTGCGCATGGGGCTGGGTGTCCTAGTCAGGCACTTGTGCTGTGCACGCATGTGCATGCCACTGCCCTGCGACACCCAGCTGCTCGGTGGAGGCCATGCAGGTGCTGCATGCTGTGCGTCCGTGCACAATTTGCCCGTTCGTGTTATAAACAGCTATGGGACGTGAGCAGGCAGGTGGGCCAAATGAGCCACCATACCGGTACAGTGGCCACTGCTCCCAGCTACTACCGGTACAGACGTACTGAACTGTACCACCCGGAATCCATCACTGACTGTAGGGGATGAGGAGTGTGTGTAGACTAAAGTTTGCCCAAAGCTAGGATCATGTTCATACAATTAGTTCAAAATGAGGATCAGGTGAATTGAATGAAACTAAGTTGGCTATATTTTGAAGTGGTTCATTCTTTCCTATTGTGGTCATAAAGAAATGCCAAATCTTCTTGGATTGCTTTAATTTTGGTTAGTGAAAAGAAAGCTGTGTATTCATCACATCATATTCATAGGAATCAAGATCAACTTTTGGCAAACAAAAGTATAAATGTTTGGCTAAGTTTAACATAAAATAGTATACGCAGCCAATTCCAATCTGACAGATGTGAAGGAACTTCTTACAGAATACAGAATAACAGAGTTGGAGGGGACCTTGGAGATCTTCTAGTTCAACCCCCTTTCTTAGCAGGAAAACGTACACCAATTCAGACAAATGGTTATCTAATTTCTTCTTAAAAACTTCCAGTGTTGGAACATTCACAACTTCTGGAGCAAGTTGTTCCACTGATTAATTCTTCTAACTGTCAGGAAATTTCTCCTCAGTTCTAAATTGCTTCTCTCCTTGATTAGCTTCGACCCATTGCTTCTTGTCCTACCCTCAGGTGCTTTGGAGAATAATTTGATCCCCTCTTCTTTGTGTCAACCCCTGAGATATTGGAACACTGCTATCATGTCACCCCTGGTCCTTCTTTTCATTAACTAGACATACCCAGTTCTTGCAACCGTTCTTCATATGTTTTTGCTTCCAGTCTCCTAATCATCTTTCTTGCTCTTCTCTGCACTCTTTCTAGACTCTCCACATATGTTTTACATTGTGGTGACCAAAACTGGATGCAGTATTCCAAGTGTGGCCTAACCAAGGCATTATAAAGTGGTATAAACACTTCACGTGATCTTGATTCTATCCGTCTGTTTATGCAGCCTAGAACTGTGTTTTTTTGGCACCTGCTACACACTGCTGGCTCATATTTAAATGGTTGTCTACTAGGACTCCAAAATCCCGCTCACAGTTACTACTATTGAGCGAGGTACCACATATACTGTACCTGTGCATTTCATTTTTCTTGCCTAAATGTAGAACCTTACTTTTCTCACCATTTCACCATCTTCCAGTAACCGCATCACACAAAAGTAGTAGGAATAAATAATCATTTAATTTTTATTCATGATAAATATAGGTCGATTAAAAATGGTTTGGTTGGCTAAGTAATTCCATGCTGGTTCAAATCCATATTGCCCCATGCTGGTTGCATGATGTGATTTAAAAAAAGACTAAGTCAGAAAAGAAGTGGGAAGAGAAATAAAAATAGAAAGTTTATTTTTCTCTAGTAATGAAGAGTTCTGTGAAAGTGCAAATAGTACCATTATTTGCAGGTTTTGATAGACTCCATGGCATTCCCTTCCTTCTGTTTATGATAACTGATTTTCTTGTTTAATCTACACTGAACAACTTAATTCTCAAGAGTCTCAAATAAACAAACAATCTATATCCCATAAACTGCACTAGTATATCATAACAAACATGTTTTGCTTGATTAGATGTTGAAACCAATTTCTCAATTCTACAAAGTTTTCCTCTCCAAAATTTCACCATCCTTTATATGGGAAGATGATGAAATATACAATGCAGGAAAATACTCGCTGGAGTAGAAAAAAATTAAATGAAGCTTCATGCCTACTTGCAACTTCAGGACTCCCCCAAATGTGCCCTCAATTTGGTATTTGGAATTTGGAAAATTGGATGGGGCTGGGGAGAATTATGAAATACATGAAGAAAACCATATTAACTGTATTTCATAATTTTAAATTAAACTGCATGAAATCTCATTTAGTTTTCTCTGGTCCTATTGACTTTTTCACGCTGACCGTATTTCCATTTTGGAATGCAAACCTTCCAGTGTCCTTCAAAGACTAAGCAAAAAAAGAAATTGTGTGCCTCATATTAGAAACAACAAGGTAAGAAAACCAGTCCAATGGTAGAAAGTCAGGGAGATGACCTTGAAGGAAAAGCAAGAACCCTTCTATAAGCAAAGAGGGCCAAAGCATTCCTTAAATGCTGGGAAACAAGGTGGATATGGAAGAGACTCTTGCAGGCTTTTCCTGATTCATTGGTATATAAGAGAGAAGGAAAGGAAAGTGCAACCAGGCTTATAAAATTATGTTGTTATAATCTATTTATTGAAATACTGGGGCACCTAGGTACTCATCATTAATTGTTTCGGAAAGACGTGATGAGTACCAAACACAATGAGCACCAAACAAATTTTTTTCCCATAAGGAATAATGTAGTCAGTTACAAGGAAGCTGACACTGACAAGTTCTAGCCTATGCTACCAAATAAACGATGAGAAGCAGGACAATTTTTTTGCATCAAAATGCATTGAGTACCAAATTCAGTGAGTTTCAAAGCAGTTGAGTACCAAGATACCAATGAATAATTTACTGATAGTTTTAGTTTGCAGTGAAATCTCTTGTCTGAGGCTGACAACGATGCAAGGAATAGCAACAAAGATGATAGGGGGTCTAGAGGTTAATCATTTGATGAATGGCTAAGGCAACTAGATATGTTGGGAAGAGAAGGCTCAGTGGTTACATGATACTCGTCTTCCAATACTTGAAGAGCTGTCACAGGGAAGAGGGTGTCTGTTAGGAATATAATCTAATGGTTGGGTTGGCAATATATAAATCATGTAACAACAATGCTATACCTCTTTCTTTAAATCATACTGTGAAATGTGATTGGTTGCTGTTTTTCCTCAATCGGCCATAAGAGGGAGCCAGAATGACTGTTAGTTCTCTGTTTCGTTAGATGCTGGGCTGATCTGATCTGAATGTTTTGGAAGCTGGCTGTTAGAAAGTGCCGTGAGCTATTGTAAGTTTTTGCAACTGCTAGCAAACTTTGAGTTCTGAACTGATTATATGATACTGGACTATGTTATTTGGATTATCCCTTAACTGAAAGACATTGATGACTGACTGTCTTATCCATGTATGACTTGGACTGTTTGATGGACTCTGATACCTCTATTTCCATGAAAGTAAAAGCCTATTTAAACTGCAGTGTCTCTGTATGCTGGTTTGTGTGTTCTCCAACACAACTCTCACAACGACTCTCTGAACGTACTCGCTCTCCCAACGGGGGGCTTACCTAACAGTGTCGATTTATTCTCCAAAGCAGCTGACAGCAAGACAACAAGTAATGGGTGGTAGTTAGAGGGAGCTCCAACATGGAACTTGGAGCCCTCAATTTACAACAGTTTGTTAAGTGGCTATTCAAAGTTATAACAGCAATGAAAAAAAGTGACTTATGACAGTTTTTCACACTTAGAACCATTGCATCATCCCCATGATCAGATGATCAAAATTCAGACGCTTGGCAAATGACTGGTATTTATGACAGTTGCACTATTCCTGGGTCATATGATCCACCTTTTGTGACCTTCTGACCAACAAAGTCAATGGGGAAACCAGATTCATTTAACAACCCATGTTACTAACTTAATAACTGTAGTGATTCACTTAACTGTGTCAAGAAAGATCATAAAATGGAGCAAAACTGACTTAATAACTATCTCACACAAATGTTGGGCTCAATTGTGCGTGACCCGTCAAAACCGCGCTCGACTAAACCGCGCCCGATTAAACCGCGTCGCTGACATCATCAACAGGGCGACAACAGCCAGCGCGGAGAAAGAAGGGCGCTTTAAATAGCGCTTTGAAAGCAAGCCGATTCAACTTAAGGTAAGGGTTAGGTTTAGGGTTAGGTTTAGGGTTAGGTTTAGGGTTAGGTTAAGGGTTAGGGTTAGGGTTAGGTTTAGGGTTAGGTTAAGGGTTAGGTTTAGGTTTAGGGTTAGGTTAAGGGTTAGGATTAGGGTTAGGGTTAGGTTAAGGGTTAGGGTTAGGTTTAGGGTTAGGTTAAGGGTTAGGGTTAGGGTTAGGGTTAGGATTAGGTTTAGGGGGTTAGGTTTAGGTTTAGGGGTTAATTTTAGGTTTAGGGTTTACAGCGTGCTTCTGTCTCCGCACTGTTGTTGCCCTGTTGATGACGTCAGCAATGCGGTTTAGTCGGACGTGGTTTAGTCGAGCGCGGTTTTGTGGTGGAACCCAATTGTGGTCATAAATCAAGGACTACTTAAGATTCCTTAAGACCTCCAAGGTTTCTTCCAGTCCTATGATTCTATGTCCCAACGAGCTAACAGAAAATATGCCAGAGTTACTTAAAATGTAGGAAAGGAGAATCATTTGACCTTTCTTCTCTTGCTGTGATGCCTCTTTGCATCCTCATAACAAGTAGGCTGCAAAGTAAAGCAGTTTCTATTACAGTAAGTTTGGAGAGATTCCAGAACAAAATTCAACAGATGTTTCCTTCTGCACACTACTATTCTTGGGTATGTTTTATATTTTAACCCATGCCCAGGCAACACATTGGAAGTGGATAGGAGAATTTGTATTTCAAAAACTCTGGAGAGATACCAAACCACAGAAGGAGATAATATTTGTAGATCATAGTTGAACTGTGGGTCCTTGGTGCTCTCTGAGCTTGGCTGTTTTCTTGTGGACATTTCATTACCAAACTAGGCACATTATCAATGCACTGATCATATTACCTAGTTTGGCACTGACAATGTTACTTAATTTGGTAATGAAACATATGCAGGAAAACAACCAGGCTCAAAACGCACCACACAAGAAGACAGTGGTATAATTTCTTCCAGATTCCAGATAATAAACATGCTACCTCTTTGGAGTCGTACTAGAAGAAAGAAAACTTTTTTGTTGGCAGATTGTACATTGCTCCATAGGCGCTGCTCTAGCTTTCACTAATCATGAGGCTGCTTCTGAAATGATTGGTTTTGAACAAGAGAGTTATAGGAAAGTTGAATATGTGAAGGTTAATATGTTCATCCTTGCACTGAGCCATCAACTCAAATAAGGTTTCTTTGCGTCAGCTGGAGGGCATCAAAAGGAAAGGAATAGAAATATCACTATGTTGGATTTTAGAGCCACTGTCTTGCAATCAATATAAGAATATACTAATAGAAAATATTATAGAAATTAACCATATATGAGAAAATATATATTAATATAACAGCAAGTATAATAGGTTCACCGACAAAAGGGCGCCCAACAAAACCACGCCCGACAAAACCGCGGCAACAAAACCACAAGTTCTAAACCGCACCGACAAATGAGCGCAGAAGCGCACCGACAACAGCGCGCTGACAGAAGTGCGCTCTAAACCTAACCCTAAACCTAACCCTAAACCTAACCCTGAACCTAACCCTGAACCTAACCCTGAACCTAACCCTAACCCTAACCCTAAACCTAACCCTAAATCTAACCCTGACCCTAATCCTTACCTTAACTTAAATCACGCTTCTGTCGGCACGCTGTTGTCGGCGCGCTGTTGTGGGCACGTTGATGATGTCACGGTTTTCACACTGCGGTTTTGTCGGCGCACTTTTGTTGTGCGCGCATTTGTCGTGCGTGCATTTGTCGGGTCACGAGTATAATAATTATACTATAATGAGATCTCTAATTCTAAAAAAACAATACCAATGCCATATAGTGTTGTAAGTGTGTCTGGTCAGAGGTGGGATTCAACCGGTACTAGCCTATTCGTTATTCGCTAGAACCAGTAGTTAATTTTCTAAGCAATTTGGAGAACCAGTTGTTAGGAGAAATCTTCTTTTGTTTTTTTCCAGTTATGAGGTGAGTGAGACCAACTGGTATCTTTTAAGTGGTGCAAGTGGATCTAAGGATTGCTTCTCCTTGGGTGTGCTCTTTCTGGAGAGCTTAAATGACCTCTCTTTATGAACAAGAGTTGGCTGTTGACAGTTCTCATTGCATTTTAACTATTTTAATTCCTCAAGGTGCTCTGGCACCCTGCCTAATTTGTAACTCCGGCTTGCAGGTACTTCTAATCTAATAATTGGTCGCTAGGGCAGCTTTTTACAAGCAAAGCAGCTTTTTTTTATTTTTGTACAGGTAATCCATGACTTACAACAGTTCATTTAGTAACATTCAAAGTTACAATGGTGCTGAAAAAATGACCCAAGATTGTTTTTCACACTTAAGACCGTTGCAACATCCCCATGGTCACAAGAGGCCAGACTAGGCAAAGTGCCCCTTGACATGAGTGACATCAAGTTGGCCACACCCACCCAGTGACATGACCACGAAGCCGGTAGTAAAAAAAAATTGAATCTCACCACTGTGTATGGTCCCTTACAGAAATCAGTCTATCTGGAGGACGGAGGAGACGGCAAACAAACATTGCAAAACAAGAGCATATACAATCAATTCTGTGGAGTCGCACCTAATGTGATTCAATGAAAATAAGTATTTTCAATGCCCCCTAGATATTTCAGCCATCAGCTCTCATCATCTGCAGTAACATTGCCTTTAGGGATTATCTTTCTTTAATTACAAATGATCAAATAAATATATTTGGGTGTTTTATTAATGCAATCAAGACAATATTTTTTTAAATACAGGAGGAATATTAAGGAAGACATGTTTCACACTAAAGGGAAGTATACAGTGGTGGGATTCAGCCAGTTCACACCTATTCGGGAGAACTGGTTGTTAACTTTCTAAGCAGCTCAGAGAACTGGTTGTTGGAAGAAAACTCCTTTTGTTTTTGTTTTTCCATTTTACAGGGCTAATCCTGTAAGGAAAGCAGGAAGGAAACATTCTGGTGGTGTTTCTAGCCTCATCTTTATTGCCCTGCTTACAGAAACTGCTTCTCCCATCAACCCTTATTACATTGTAACAGCTAAGGCAAAGCGTCCATCGATGTGAGTGACATTGAGTTGGCCATGCCCACCCAGTCATATGCCCACCAAGTCCCGCCTATCCAGCTGGTCATTAGGGCAGAGAACCGGTTGTTAAATTATTTGAATCCCACCACTGGAAGTATAGTAAGTCCAGGCTGTCATCCAGAATCCTCAGGGATCATAAAAGAGGAACAGAACTTCCCTCTACTGTTGAAGCTTAAATTTTGCATCTCCAGCAAGCCACTTGCCTGCCTGATATGTCACTTTCAGGCTGGGTTTTCAGTATTCGCTGAATATACCTGATAGTTCCCACAGGCAACCTTGTTAAAAGTTTACATTGCAGATCTGGAAGTGCGATAGATATATGAAGAAGAAAGACTTAACGTGGAACTTTCCTTTAGCATGAATTTCACAAATTTGCACCTACTAGGAAAACTGTGGCAAGTTTGCCATCACTTCTAGAGGTGTTCATGAAATGGGGAATGTACAGTATCTCTGAGCTGGAAGTTCAGCTGGATCTTTCAGGGAGAGGTCACCATTTTGCCAAACTGAAACCTAGAGCATTCTGCTTGTTCTGGATTTTGGCCAAAAAAATATCTGAAGAGGTTTAAATGAATGAATAGGGCAAACTGTTACATCTTATTCTATTCTGTGTCAGACTGGGAGCCATCTTGGGCTTAGGATCTTCAGGCCTGTCACATTTAGTGCTGTGAAAAACTGGGAGGGGAGATATATACTCAAAATAACATTCCTTTCTCCAAGAGTCAAGGCCACACTGCCCTGTACCTGGAGGGGTGTGACTGGGGAGTATCTCCAGTTAGGATGATGCATTGATGGGATCATGTGATGGACCTATGGGTGCTGGGGCAAGGACTTGGACTTTCTTTTGATTGGGGGAAACTTGGAAGCTTTCAGATTCAGGTTTTCCCAGATGTGCCAATACGACATCTCTAATAAAATGGAACTTTGAGGAATGCTTAGCCTCGGAGTCTTCTTTTATTGGGGGTGTTTCTTGGAACGCTGACACTCTGTTGTTTTCTGTGTGGCTTATACCCTGGTCAGCAGATTGATTTTCCCAGTGCCAAACTTCAGGATAATGAACAGCAGCTAAGGGGAGGTCTCAATTTCCTTTAACCGCCAACACTCTTGAATTCAAGCATGACATACCCAACCTGTCCTTACACTGAGAAAATAAAAGGTGGGGTGGGTGGGCTGGCTGGATATACTACATATGAATCTAAGAGTCATGATGACGGTGGGATGGAATTACTGTAGCTAATCTTTTCTTAGTATTTTCACATTGCCACGGCCTTTGCATTCAAGCAAAAGCTATGCAACAGCCCACTTCTTATTTCCTCAACCTTCCTGGGAGTTTCTTTTCATCACTTCCGTTTAGCTGTGTCACCAGTAATGGCACCGACTTTTCCTGCTCTCCCTACCCTAAGCCTCTTTTCTCTAAAACACACATTATCAAAGAGAGATCCAACCTAGAATTAAGAAGAAATTTCCTGATGGTAAGAACAATTAATCAGTGGGACAACTTGCCTGCAGAAGTTGTGGATGCTCCATCACTGCAGGCTTTTAAGAAGAGATTGGACAGCCATTTGTCTGGCTTGGTACAAGGTTTCCTGCTTGAGCAGGGGGTTGGACCAGAAGACCTCCAAGATCCCTTCCATCTCTGTTATCCTGTTATTCCATGCATGGATCAAACATACATATTTAAACCATGTGTCTTTCTGTACATGGAATTCTTTATGCAATTAATATTTTACACATCTCTAATTCCCTTCAGCAGCTTGAAGAGATCAGTCCCTCTGCCCCCTTTATAACAGTCCATTGTTAAACCTAAAACAAAGACAACGTATCTTCTCCTTTGCATTACTGGAATCAGGAGTATTCCTCTGCAGAGTAAAACAAAATCAACTTCTGTAATTAGGTTGCAGACATAATAACCTTTGGTTAATACCAAACCATTCCTGCAGCAACATCTACCGTAAACCTGTTCTGCTTAAAATAGCAATAGCATGTAGACTTATATACTGCTTCACAGTGCTTTACGGCCCTCTCTAAGGGTTTATAGAGTCAGCATTTTGCCCCCAATAATCTGGGTCCTCCTTTTATCCACCTTGGAAGGATGGAAGGCTGAGTCTGGTGAGATTTGAATTGCCAAATTACAGGCAGCCGGCAGGCAGCCGAAGTAGCATGCAGTACTGCACTCTAACCACTTTGCCACCGTTTCTCATTTGCAAATCTAGTGTAGTCTTTAACTCCATCTGGATTAAGAATGGTCTCAGTTTTCCCAGCTGAGGCTGAGTAGAAATTACATAGACCCTTGACACAACACATGTAGGTAACAATCTTTATTTTATGCTAGGATGAAGCCACTTAATGCAGGTGGTTGCCCTCTGTAAAGCTGGAGCCCCTTCATATATTCATAGCAGTTTAAAATTAATGGACCTTTTGCCTTGTTGATCTCAGTTTTGGAGCTAAGCAGCTACTGGCTGTTGTCATAGCTAACAATTCTGTACTCAAAAACTTTAGATCCTATCCTAACTGCCATAAATACATACCGCTGGGCTGCTCTCAACCAAAGTCCCACCACGGAGCAGAGGTTTGCACAAGGCTGGCCTGCCAAATCCCTTAGTTTGAGAAGTAACACAAATCCAATTAAAAGTGAATAATTTATGCTGTTGCAATCGTGGCATGCAAGAAGCAGAACTAGTGACAAGAAGGAGAAAAGAGGGTAATTGATGATTTGTGGGAATTACAACCTGCCCTTTATTCACACAAGATAAAAGACTGCCACCGTAAGCCATCAGCAGTCCCGAACTAGGACATAATTTCTTGTTCGATAAAGCTTGATCCCATAAGATTCATGTGCCTATGCAAACACATGCACATATGTGCAAGAGGGAGATGTCAAAGTGTTTGTAAATTCCTGCCCAGTAAACTGACAAACAAATGTTAAAGATGGGAGTAGAATAGAAAATAAGAAAGAACATCAAGCGATTTGGGGGAAATGGAAATAAAACACAGCAATAATAGTTATTTAAGACATCTAAACTTCTATTTCAATTAAAACTGTGCTGAGGCAAATCTTAGAAGAGGTGTCAGGATATTTCCCGTGAAATGCCAACGGGGTCATCATTCTTTAATTGAATTAAAGAATTTATTTACATTTTAAAAATAAATGTCAGAAAAATACAAGTCATTCTGAATATTTTAATAAAGTCAATTTCTTGGCATCATAGCTTAATTCTCACTTTTCTATTCCACTTCTTGCTATCTTGTTGGGTCTGCTCATTGGAAAACATTACTTTTCATTCTAGACCCTTAAAATGACTTGAATAACCATAGACTTTCTAAAAGCCCTTTTTATTTATCAGAATGTATGCTGATATATCTTGTAAAAAGATAAGCAAAATGAGGAATTCTCTCCTTTTTTAAAACAAAACCAACTTTATTCGCATCAAGTGTGTTTCTTCCTCACTTGAAGCAAAATTGTGTTCCAGTTCACTGCAGAGAAATATACTTCAGATGAGGTGCAATGTTCATTTGTGATAACAGTTGAATCTTTAAATTCATATAGGCAGGGGACCTATTTCCCAATTTTCTTGCTGTATTTATAAAGTAGAAAGAAAACAAAAGCATCTCCTTTTTTTTCTCTATCCCATTTTTCTGATTTATTCACAATATCTTACCTCTATATTTGATCCCTGAATTGACAAAATAGACGTTGCACTCCAATGTTAAAATGAATACACTTATAATGATTTTGGATTTAGTGAGTCACTTTCCGATTTACGTCAGAAAAATGTTGGACAGTCACTCTCCTCTCTCTTTCACACATTTGTCACAAGACAACGGAAATGTGGATCTTCTGGAGAAAAAAGACTAAAGAAGTAGAGTGCATACCCACACTCTACTGTACTCTTCAGATGCCACTTTCCCACTCTGATCCCAAGTGGACTCTAAGATGGCTGAACAAAATTCTGTCCATATTTAGGGTACTTTGGCAATTACATGCCAGGTGTTCAGACCACACTTCCAGCTCCTACAGCCCCACTGATAAATTCTTCTCTACTGTGTTCCAGGTTCTCTGCTTAGAAAGCAACTACTAATAGCTTTCCTTTCTGTGTGTATATTTGTTTGCAATACAGACATAAAAATATATGTATATGAAGTTAAATTAAATGCATATAAGGACAGTTAAAACATCAACATAAAAAATTGCAAGCCCAACAGCTTGCTTTAAAGTATAAATGCCTTTCTTGCATTTTTCCATATTTGGCTCAAGAACATTTGCTACAGCTTCTGCAATAGCAGATTTTTCAGTAGTGTGTGAATATAGAATTTATTTGAGATGTGGAATTTTGTTGGTTTTAATTAGTATTTTTCCTTACCTGAGATACTGCTTTTGTTTTAGAACAGCTTACAGCTGCACAGTTTCATTGTTTTTCCAATTACTTGAAATAGAAAGGTTTCATTCCAGCTCCTAAATGGACCTATAAATATTGCAAAGTACTGCCATTCTTATCTATCTAAATTTTGAAAAGGAAGGGAAGGAAAGGGAAGGGAAGGAAAGGAAAGGCTACATTGTTGGTCCTGATTTTTAAGAACTGGGTAACACAGGGAAAGAAAGTTCATAATTTAAAAAGTTTCAATCGTGTTTCATGATATAACCTTTATCAATGGGATTGCTATTGCAATATTGATAAATACAGCTTTGATTAGACAACTGCAGGATCTATCACTAACCCAGGTGAGAGGCATTCTTGCACAGTAGCCAATTGACGTACAGAGGTTTACCTAGAATAAAGTAAAGTACCACAAATGAACTGGGCAGCAATATTTGTATCAGTACAGACCAGAAAAATTACTTTCAATGAAAAGCAGGAAAACACAAATGGAGGTCACATTCATGATGGGCTGTGGATAAATAGAAGACATTCTTGTCCTCTACAATGGCCTGTATTTGTGATGTGGTGACCGTGTTCTGTAGATGTCCTCTTGGCTTGGAATGCTTGGGAAATTAGCAAGTAGAAGTGGCAATCCATGGAGTCCATGGACTCCGTCTGCATGTATCCCCAAGAACAATGCATAGGGAAAGGGTGGCTCTATATGTATAGCTAAGTTATAAATTCATTGGACAATCCTGATTGTAGTTTTGTTAACATTAAATGAGGAGAGGGGGGAAGGAGGGAGAGGGGGAGGGAGGGAGGGAGGGAGGGAGGGAGAGGGGGGTTATGAGCAAATCTACTGTGGCAAAGTACCGTACATCATCAAGGTTACAGAATCAAGCTGAATACAACCTTTCTAAGCAGATATAGTGGGAAGTAGAAATAGTCTTGAGGAATAGGAGGAAGAATTGCAACCAATTCTGGTTCTAAAATAAATCTGAGTCTAGGTCAGAAATACAATTTAAGAAAGCATCTCTTATTTGACCCTTGACCCTTCTTTTCCTGATGATAAAGGAGGGAGGGCAGAGGTTGCAAAATTCTGTAACTGTAACCTAATATTAAGTATATTAAAAATAGATTAGCATTTATAACTGTTTTCCTAGTCCGGTACACCATAAACTTTAAGGCTTAAAGGGCTAACAGGCACTAGTGTAAATTCTCGCTGGAAAAGCACCTATCCTTGTCCCACCAAATCAGGAGGGCAAGATTAAATTCACTGTTGTGCTTGCAGACTCTCAAATTTTAAAAAGGTGCAAAGAAAAACTATTTGCTTCTCCCATCCTACCTCCAACATCAAAGATGTGGCTGGCACCAAAAGGGATCTGTGTTTACAATTTGTTTCCACAGCAACAATCTGCAATTTTAATACTATATTCTCAGAGAGCTCACAAACCAACAAAGCAAAGATCTGAAAGAGAGATGGCACAGCAATCCTTTCTCTGGGTACTCAGCAGCACTAATACCATTTGATTCTCTCTTTCTCGTAAATACAAACACACATATTATACACATGCATTCCACTGACAGCAACATCATAGCTAACAAGCACTATATTGCTTCATAGATACGTGACCAGTCCCTTGTGTACTCTCTGTTGGATTTCAGCTTGTCTTCTTAGTTACAAATATTTTCTCAGAACCTTCTGCTGCAAACTGTCCAATAAATATACCTACAAAATGCAACATTAATTTTCCTCTGTGAAATCTCACGGAATACATTATGTGGCTCTGCAGGGTATGTGTTGCATAATACTTGTATCGGTGCCTTGTAATGGAACAAAATCTTGGTAAAATCCACATTTTAGTGTATTCTGGAAAGCAGCAGGAACATCTGAAATATCTGGCATCTGTACTATCATGTGCATATTATAATAACATGAACTCTCTGGGCTCTCCAGCAGGCTTTCTACAAACACAACTTTATTTCCCTATATAAGGTTGGTGAGGTTAGCTACAGTCTCTGTTAGCCTTCTGGAAGGTTCTTTCACCAGCCTTGGGGGCCCAAGGGACAGCCTGCAAGATGGGCTGTATGAGATTAAGTGATCTTTGCTCTCCTGCTTATTGGATTTTATCTGTTTATTTTATGTCTTTACTCTGTCTGTTTTGTGTATTTTTTTTTCTTGCTTTAGATTGCTATGGAGGTTTTAACTGTTGTGTTGCAGGCTTCTCGGTCACATGTTTCTAAGATCTGTAGCTGTATAAATATGCTAAATAAAAAAATAAGGCTTTGTTTCTAATTAGGCCTGTGACCACTCTAACACTACTCAGCCATACATAGACGCTCAAATCAGTTTTATATCTAAATTTATCCTGGAGAAGAGAGAGAAGGAGAGAAATGGGGAGAAAGAGAGATAACAACACCTACAACAAGGAATACTATTCTGACTGGGATTATGAAAAAGGGGAAAAGTTGCAACTCTCACATGGTGCATTACCATAGCAGCAGCCTCAACCAGCTTAGCCAGTGATGCTGGGTGCTGAGAGTAATGCAATTTCCCCAACCATATCAACATTTCATGAGTCCTGTTCTCAACTCCTAGAACACCAAGCAAGTTCTATAATACCTCATTCTCATACAGTGAAGTAAATGAAATTTTATGGAGAGAAATCAACATTACAACACCCCTCCCAATCGTTCTGAAGAAAAATGTCACCATGAATTCTTAATGTGCGCAAAGTGAAAAACACCCTTTTGCTACATATTGCACTGCAAAGCTTGTTTAATGCTGGCACTAGCACAATTTTCACCGTGCTCCACACTGACAGTGCACTTACAGATTATATAACATATATAAAGTCTGAATTTTAAGTACATAGATTTCATTACTCTTGAGCTGATTTCTAATTTAACTGTGTATGGGGATTTACAAATTTTGCATATTTTCCATTATGGGCCTGTTCTATTTCCTTCTCTGTGAATTAAAAAAGAATGGACATACATTTATACTGTATGCATTTTTATCCAATGTTGGCATTTCTATATTCCTTTTCGCTCTTTAAAAATATTTTTGTATGTATTTTTTAAGGTGATGGCTGAATTAGTTTGGGGAAATAAATGATCCAAAGGGTAATCCAGTTTTATCTGGAATCTTCCACTGGGAACTGAGAATTGCATCCCTGTTCTTAAACTGCAGCTACCACATCTCCTACTTTGAGATAGAAATGAGGGGTCCTTGGTACTCTTGGAGCTTAGTTGTTTTCTTGCAGATGTTTCATTACCCAAACTAGGTTACATCAACAATGGTAGGAAGGACTGGGGTTTGCTCTCAATTTATATTCTAGTGGCTTGCCCTGGGAATAGTGTTGGAGGGTCTTTGGTTTGGCTGTTTACTATTAGCTTGTTTGCCAATTCCTTGATTTGGGTAGTGTTTACTTCGTGATTGTTGGTCTGATGTTAATCTTGGTGTTAATTTATGCTCATCTGGATCTTAATTGCTGGTGGGGAGGTGTTTGGGTCTTTTTGTTCCCTTTTTGGCTTGTTGGTTATCGCTTTTGCACAGTATGTAGATGTTATTTATGTTGATGTGCCTATTTATGGCCAATTTGTATTTGTATTATTTGTATTTGTATTTGTATTTGTATTTATTATACTTGTATGCCGCCCTATTCCTGGGGGGACTCAGGGCGGCGAACAAACACATGGGGAAGGGGGCAATACAAAAACAAACGAGACAAACAGGATACAAAGAAAAATTAAAAACTACACAACAATCAACAATTCGAGTGGGGCTGGGAACTCATCAGCCCCAGGCCTGCCGGAACAGCCAGGTCTTGACGGCTTTGCGGAAAGCCTGAAGGGTGGAGAGGGTCCGAATCTCCACAGGGAGATCGTTCCAGAGGGCTGGAGCAGCCACAGAAAAGGCCCTCCCCCGGGGGGTTAACAGTCGACATTGGCTAGCTGATGGTATCTGGAGGAGGCCTAATCTGTGGGATCTGATTGGTCGAAGGGAGGTAATTGGCAGGAGGCGGTCTCTCGAGTACCCAGGTCTGATACCAATTTGTCAGAGTGCCAGGCTCCCAGGAATTCTCTAGCATTTTGGGATTGGTTTGAGAACAAACTCCACACCTTACTACCTTATTAGGTAACATCATCAGTTACTAGGTAACTGATGATGTTACCTAATTTGGATAATGAAACATCTGCAAGAAAACAACCAAATTCAGAGAGCATCAAAGACCTCTCATTTCAACCCTGAGCTACAAAATTCTCCATATGGGACAGAAATATACAATTGGGTATCATCATTAGTATGTTGATTGATATCTCATCCAGAACTGATGGGTGCTCTCACTATCAGTTCCAGACATTAAACACGGGCAATAAGATTGAAACCTGCAGCACCCTATGCTGGAACAACAAAAGCTTTGGTTAACTATAACCTCCTATCAGAACCACTGCTTATGAACAATTGACACTGCTGCAAAACATTACTCCCTACTGCCAATTCTCATGAAAGGCCATATTCAATTGATACAGGTCTTGATGAGGCCACCCTCAAGAGTGACCAATACAATTTTCCATTCCATACCTAAGTCTGAACCCTGATGCCAAGAGATCAAGATAATTAGCTTCATCTAGGACTCTTTGCAAGTGATATCCGTTTACTTTCTCTAAGTTCTTCCCTAGGCAGGAAATGTTAGAAACAGATGATAGCTATCTAAAACAGCCTGAGTAAAGGATGACTTCTTCAGGAAGAAATGTACCGTAGCCTCCTTCTTCCCTCAAAGAAGCATTAACAGCCTCTTGTATTCAGGTGCACACATCCCTAGTGGCCTCCCAAAGATGAAGCCCATAGATCACAAAATTCAAGTGTAAGAGAGACCTGTCCATTTCTTCAGAATTCACAACCTCAAGCAAATGCCAGATGATTTCAAAACACACTTTCCAAGTCACGTCCTTTGGATCTATACATGCAGCATTGCAGTAAATATGAATGATTTTTCTCAGCAAAACAATTGGCAAAAATGTTACATCAGCCTGCAGGGAGATATGACTTGCCTCTCTTTCCTCAAAAAGGGAACAAGCCACCGTAAACAGTGCCACTGAATGACCTTCTGCCAATGCAGTAAGAGCAGAGATATACTGATGCTTTACCACCCTTATTGCTGTTGACATTAGACTCATAGCAGTATTCGATCAAACTCAGCTCTTGTTTTCATCACAATGCTCTGGACATTACTTTTGCTGCTTCATCATCGACAGCTTCTTGGTAAACTAAGGAGGTCCCTTAGGATCAGAATACACCAAGAAGCTGCTTGAGAACAATTTTATCCAATGCTCGCCATACCTTAATTCCAGAATTTGACATGACTTATGGCAGTACTGTTCACCATGAGTACTGCTAAGAAAACCCCCAAGCACCTACAGTTAGTTCGTAAGTTCTCTAAGGTACGACCATCTAGTCCGTCCACCATGCTTCAGAGTTCAATGGTAATGACTCACAAAGCTGTCCAAAAACTGACCAGACTATGTTAAAATACTCAATAATGTGCTCTTTCAGACCATAGGCCACCTGTTCCAAAATAAAGATTCAGTTACAATCATACTGGGGAAACTGTTATTTTATGTACAACAAATCCTGGGAATAAATATAACATCAGAACAATTAATTCTGTACAGACAAATTGTTGCATAAATATGATAGCGACATTACATACCCCTTAACTACAAAATGCTTTTTCTGTAGGACATTAAGGCTTAATGTATTGCATTTTGGTACAAACTTATAAATTAAACATTTCTAGAATAATTAATCTGTTCTAGAATTAATAATAATTTAATCACCTTTCCCCAGCCAGGTGCTTTCCAGAAGATTAGACAAGTTGGAAGTTATGGATCTCAAATCCTTTACACAAGAAGGAAGGATTGTCTTAGCCAAGAATTGTTGCATATGACAGCATTTCATTTCAAAGTATACAATATTCTATTTTGGCAATGAAGAAGGCCAGTGAAATAATAGGACTACACTGAATGCTCTCTATAAAGCTTAATTACAAATCAGTCTTACTCTTAAAATAAAGTTTACATGATTTGAAATTTTCTCCTCTAAAACAACTTTGGCCAAAATTCTGTTACAGAAATTATGATTTCAATAATCCTTACCCAGAGACCCAATACATTTAAATAGCACAAGGTTTGGGAAGGTTGTCACTATTAGCATTTTAAAATAAATATATAAATACATAGCAATTCTGCAGCCAAATTAACACCAGCCCCAACCAGTCTTGCTCTAAGTCATGCCATATATATATATATATATATATATATATATATATATATATATGTATGTATGTATGTATGTATGTATGTATGTATGTATGTATGTATGTATGTATGTATGTATGTATGTATGTATTTGTCAGCACAGAAAAGTAAAGACAGGAATGAAAATAAAATACATATCTAAAAGCTTGTTACATTTTCTCTCCCTTTTGCAAGCAACTCTTTTTGATCACATCTGCTGCCCTCAAAGTACTCTATAAACATAACACAAGGAACAAACTGATTCATTAAATATATATGGAATGCCACCACTTACCTGTCAGGCGATCAGCAAGGACAAGACAGCAAAGAGAGGACAGAGGGGGGGGGGAAAGGGTCTAGAAGGAAAAACTCACAGATTATAAAGGATATGGATTGCACACCATCTTGATGCACCAGCTACGAGGGCTGGTCGTCTGTTTTAGGCAGAAGAAAACCACCGGGGCCAAGTCAGGATAGGGTACATTTGGGTCCAGTGCCGGTACATCAGCATCATCCTCATTGTCCTCTAGGTCTGGGGATGGCGGTGGCTGCTCCAATGAAGTTGGTGGCTCATTCATTCCCAGATCCACATGCTCCAGGGAGCACATTGTGGGGCTGTTGTGAATTGATGGGCTTCCCAAAGGCCAGGCAGAGGAGTGGTGGGAGCCATGCTCTGCCATGCTGGCACAAAATGAGAACTCCTGAAAGGCATAAAAAAGGTAGTTGGACATTTCCTCCCAATGGATAATATAACAATAGCACTTAGACTTATATACTCCTTCACAGTTTATAGTTTACTTTGAGCCAGTGAGAATCGAACTGCTGGCAGCCAGCAGTCAACAGGATTAGTCTGCAATACTGTATTCTAACCACTGTGCCACCACGGCTCATGATTCTCTTTCATTTTTGGCTTTGACAGCACTGGCAAAAAACAATGTTGGACCATGAAATTATTAGCTAAAGCCCCAGTTCATACTGAATGCTTTTTCTTAACTTCTTTTCATGCTATTTAAATGAAAAACATTTTGCTTCATTTTTTTAAAAAATAAAGTCATTATTACCATCCACCAATAACAACCAAAGGAGTCAACACTATCCTGATTACTATACTGGGGGAGTGAGTTGTCTGGATCTATGGCCAAATAAGTTGACAACCAATATGCCCTTCAAAGTTGTCTTGAATTGTGGGTTGAGTGTCAGAATGTTAAATGTGATTCGTATTGCAAAGTGTGCCTGCAGTGATGTAATCAACAGAATGTTTCACCACATGATGCCTGGATTTACCACATCCTTATTTCCATTAAAACTGAATGCAGTATGATTCAGCACCAATAAAAGCAAATACATTTTTATACAATGCCTCATTCAAGTGGAATGCACAGCCATCCTATAAAAGCATGACCAGAGATTTAGATGGTTTTAAAAGGAATCTGGATAAACTAAAAAAAAAAAAAAAGTAGGAATCAATCTCTACTTAATTGCTTACACTACCTGGAACTACAAACAACGTATCTTCAATATTATGCAGCTGCTGAGAAACAGCAGGCCTTCCTTTCCATTCTTGTCAGCTTCCTGAATCTTTCTAGTTCACTAACTGGCACAGAATTCTGGATCAGACAGATCTTTTTTGACCCAGCAGTCTCTTTATGTGTACCAGTCTGATTGTGCAACTAGGCATTTAATATTCTCAGACATTGATGTCTCACTCCATTTATTCACCTCATCTCCGAATACAGTACTTCCCATATTAATTATCAAATTAGGAAATCGCTGCTTTATCAAACCAATATCAATCCTAAATTCAAAGTATAAACCACATTAATGGATCCATATATACCATGAAAGCTGCATTTTCTTTTCAAAAGTATTCCAGCTTAGCAAGATAAGTGTGTGCACAATGATGGGAGAATGATGATATTGCCACAGCAGAGGAATGGATTGTGAAAATATCAGAATCACAGAAATGGCAAAATGGAGCAAAAAAAAAAGAACAAAAACATTTTTGAAAGTTTGGAATATGGAGATCTTGCTAAAAGAAGAAAGAAATGAAATGATGGCTTACGAGTCAGAAGATTGACTTTGATTGCATGTGGGGCAGAAGGAACTTATATGTAAAATATCTAAGAGGGAGGAGAGTTTATAAAATTGTAACTATCATTTGAAAAGAATATTGAATATCATTATATTTCTTAACTTTAGTTCTTTTATTTTTCATTTCTTGATTTTTTCATCTTTTTCTTTTTAATTTTCCTTTCTTTTTCTTTCATTTTATCTTTTATTCTTTTTTCTTTTTCTAAGAAAAATTCTTAATAAATATAACCAACAGTAATATAACTAAGTAAAATAAGACAAAAGGATTTCAAAACTGATTTCAAACTGAAAATTTGTGGGATGGGTGGCCATAAAAATTCAATAAGCAAAATAATAAACCGTTCTAAAGGAGGAGGTCTTGACCCCTTTCCTGAAAGTAAATACCTAAATTCAACTTAGCAAATAAATCAGTACAATTGGCTCTGATACAATCCAGTACAAGAAGGTACTCAGCCCATTCTACAGCCAAAACATCTACTAAAACAAGTACGCAACTACATCTGCCTTTAATTATTTCAAAAACAATCCTGTAATAAAGTGGGAGAACTGTACAATATTGGCTTCTTCTATATAATTAATACAAAAAGAACCAAAGGTTACAAGAAATAATAGGACATAGGGCTCTTTACAAAAGACCTGAAACACTGCTGGATTTAATACTGAATGCCCCACTGAATAGCTTTCAAGTAATTCAAAAGCTTATAATGACTGTTGACTGAATTTTAAGAAATGCCACCAATTGTCTATGACAAGGCCAGCTCCACTATTAGGCATTTTGTCACAAAAGGGTGACAAATTATATCAGCCGCTACCAAAAATTGGGAAAGCTGCATGAAGAGTTCTATGTCTCATTTGCTAAAATTGCCTGGCTTTGGGTTCAGTGCACCAGGATTTTGGAGAGGGGACAAGGGGTGGAGAAGACATGACTAGTTATACTAACTCATGCAGCAGAAAACCTTGGATCAGCCCAGGGGTGTTTAAATCAATAACCAAACACTGACCCCAAAAAAGGTTGAGATTTGACCTGGGTTTTACTTAAAGGAACTTGCTGGGCTGTCACAGAAAGGGTAACTACCCCAAGAGACAAATAGAATAAGCAGGTTTGGGGGATAACCCTTCCTATTTCCATTACCATCTCTTTTTCTTTTTCTCTCTCATCTTTATTCCATTTCTTACAACAAAATATACTTATGCAATTTCTTTGAAAGAGATTTATTTCCTCCATCTGATAAAGTGGCCTCAATACACAAAATCCAATGATAAAATAAAATTACACTGTCTTAAAGATGCCTCTAGCTTTAATGATTTCATTTACTGTTGTCTTTTAATAATAATTTTCAAAGGGATGTTCAATGTAGTTTTAATGGATTTGCACTTAAATAAAGCCTCCAAGCATCAATTGTTTGAGTTGAAGGGGGAGGAGCTATGCAAATATTTGTAATTATTCTGGTTTTCTCCTGCATTGGAGAAGCTTCAGCAGACAGCAAGTACTTTAGGGGAGAGAGATTTCTTTCCAGTGTCTTATACAATGGTCTTCCAAATCTCTATATAATGAAAAGTTTCTTCTCATTCTGTATTATGAGCAGGGCATCATAGAATAGCCAGCCATACAGAGTTGGCCTAGATAGCAACCCAAGACTATTTTAAAGTATCAGCTCATAGAAAAATCCAGTTCTCAACACCACAGGATTTATTAATGTCAATGATCCAAAACACAGAGCTTATCTCTCTCCCTCCCTCCCTCCCTCCCTCCCCCCTCCATCTCCTTAATCCTTTCCCTCTTCCCTCAACACTGAATGTTAGCTTCCCTGAGATTTTTCTATCTGTAAACTATCTTTTCTGTTCTATACATACACCCCAGTTCAATAAACATTTCTTAATCTAAATCAGGGGTCTCCAATCTTGGTGACTTTAAGACTTGTGGACTTCAATTCCCAGAATTCCTCAGCCAGCTGGGAGTTGAAGTCCACAAGTCTTAAAGTCACCAAGGTTGGAGACCCCTGATCTAAATAGTTTGGATTTCCTGCTATTTTTCTGGAGACTCTTTCTTCTCTCCATCAAACTGTCATTAGGCATTTCAGCAATACATCATCCAAGATGTTCCACTACCTCACACTCTTTCGTGTGTATTTTTAAACCCAAATCTACTTTGTTTTAATAATTCTTATTTCATTTTTTTCTACCTGAAATCAGCTTACTATCAGAGACCAGGGTTAGGCATAAATGGGCTGTATATGAAAACCAATACAACATATTGGGGGCAAATTTACATTATACTAGATTTTTCTTAATTCTGTACAGATACAAATATTTGCTAGAAAATCTGGATGTTGGGGAAAAAATTATCCATCAACAGAATGTTCTATTATTTTCTTTCTTTTTTGAAAAATATTGGCTTGCTTTCAAAATGCATTGTTAATCTGAGTAACTTGAAAAAATATTTAAAATATTTTAGAATAAAAGTTACAGTTACAAGTTGTTCCATTTTTAAAATAAATCTTTCCCACCACTTCTAATATTCAGACTGTGGGTGTGTTGCTATAGCTAAAACAGCATCAATATCCAGAAGAAGGATTTATCTACAGATTTGGAAATGCCACATCTCCAGAATCAGCAGCTCTCCCCAATTCTCCAAAAGGAATCACAATTTGAATTCCATAACACTTACTATGCATTTCTGTTCCTTCTCATCCTAAAGATGCAAATCTATCATTATACAGTTAATCTTCTATTTTTCAGCCTTGCAAAAATCTGAGACCTCAGAATTAGGATCCCCAAGGACAAGAGTCAACATTTCAAGCTACAGAATCATCACGCTACTATCCTCCTTGCCTTTTAATAGAATCTTGAATCTGGAAGTGACCATAGCCCAACATCCTCCTCAGTGTATGATCCTCTAAAGCAGTGTTTCTCAACCTTGGCAACTTGAAGATGCCCTAGGAATCCTACAAGTTGAAATCCACACATCTTCAATCTGTCAAGGTTGAGTAACATCACTCTGCAGCAGGAGTCTCTAACCTTGGCAACCAGGGGTGGATTCCGGCAGCCTACTGCTGGTTCACTTGTGTGCGCACTTGACACGCACTGTGCGCGCATGTGCAGTGCAATTAAAATTGTTCTTTGCATGTGCAAAACTGAAAAACAAGATGGCGGTACCTATGGCGCCACCCAGAGAATCAGTTCAGGGGCATGGCAGGCCTAGGTTGCTGCCAGTTCCAGCGACCCAGGCCACCAAATCACTACCAGTTCAGCTGAACTGATCTGAACTGGTAGGAACCCACCGCTGTAACTTTAAGACTTGTGGACGTCAACTTCCAGAGTTCCTCAGCCAACTTTGAAGTCCACAAGTCTTAAAGTTGCCTAGGTTGGGGACCCCTGCTCTGGAGCATCAATGACTGTCCAGCATTTGTTGAAGACCTTTCACGAAAGAGAATTCATCACTTTATAGACATGCACACGGCTACAATGACAAAATTTCTCTTGACATCTAGCCTGATCCTCCTTCCTTGGATCTTAGTATTGATCCTGTCTTCTAGGGCAATAGAGAATAATCCACACCTCTTTGTGTGCAACAACCCTTCAGCTATTTGAAAACTGCTATCATATCTCACCTCAGATATTTTTCTGAAGGCTAAATATACCCAGATCCTTTAACAATTCTTCATAGGGCTTGGGTTCAAAATTCTTCACTTTGGAGTTGCCCTCTGAACTTGATATTGTTTGTCTCCATTGTTTTAAATGATGGTGTCCAGAATACACCAAATAGGGTCAGATCCTAGCAGAGTAGAGTGGAACAACTGAGTCCCACTTTATGCTTCTCCTAACACACCTCAAAATAATAAGCTAAACATGCACTGTTCTGGTCTTGGAAACAGTATATGACTCCTTATTTTTTCTTTCTGAAAATGGTGTGCGTTAAGCCTATTTTAGGCATACGCTTTTGATATTTCCTGCCTCAAAAGAGTGGGAAGAATCTGTAATTCAACATTACATTTAAACATAAGCAAAAAGTCCCGAAACCACAATCTGTTTCTTCTAGGGAGAGCACACAAAATTGTTAAAGGACACATTATGATCTCCACAATCCTGACAGTTTGTCGTCTTATCAAGATTGAGACCTTGTTGGCTCTTCAGGACTCTATGAGTGTTCAGACTCTTCAAAATCCTCTCAGGCAAATCAGAAGAGAGGCAATTCTAACATTTTCAGGAATATTGAAAATATTTGGGAGGGAAAAACGTGCTTTGGCTGACTTGCTAACTATGACCTTTTCTGGAGGCTGTGATTACAGTGATTCATTTCCTTGCCATCTCCTGGTTAGACTACTACGATTTGTTCTATATGAGCTGTCCTTGAAGATGACTCAGAAGCTCCAGCTGGTAGAGCATATGAGCACCTACCTGCTGACTCAAGCAAATCGGTATAGCAGAGTAACACCAATAATATCAGCCGCTACCAGAAATTGGGAAAGCTGCATGAAAAGTTTGCTGAAATCATTTGCCTGGCTTTGGGTTCAGTGCACCAGGATTTTGGAGAGGGAACAGGGGTGGAGAAGACATGACTAGTTATACTAACTCATGCAGCAGAAAACCTTGGATCATCCCAGGGGTGTTTAAATTAATAACCAAACACTGACCAAAAAAAGGTTGAGATTTGACCTAGGTTTTACTTAAAGGAACTTGCTGGGCTGTCACAGAAAGGGTAGCTACCCCAAGAGACAAGTAAAATAAGCAGGTTTGGGGGATAACCCTTCCTATTTCCACTACCATGTGACACCAATATTACAGGGGCTGTACTGATTGCCAGATTCCAAGGGCAATTCTTAACTCTTTATAACTTGGGTGCTGGTTACCTTTGAGACCATCTATTCCAGATTGAATCTGCCTGCCTACCCAATGCATGTAAGCTAAGGGACATGCTATGGGTCTCCAATCCTCAGAAATAAGAGAGCAAGGCCACAGTTATTGCTATGAGTCATAGCTCCCTCATTCTGGAACATTTTCCCCACCCCTGAGGTCAGGATGGCTCCTATCCTATTATCATTCAGAAAACCAGCTAAGATCACAATTTTTGCAGTACCTTGGAGAAGAGAGCCCTGCGGCGAAGGCAGTTATCTTGGCCAACTTGAATTCTCATAGGTATTTTTTAACTGGTTTCATTGAGGTTTATATTACTTTACAATTGGAAGCCACCTAGACTCATATGACTGCAAATATGCAAACAATTCTAATTACGGGGAAAACCTCCCCAAGCCATTTAAATAAAGACTAACAATGCTCAGCATCCAAGGATGCTTCTGTAATGAGCTGACTTGAAAGATGGGTGGCCATATAAATTTTTAAACAATTAGGTACATAAATAAATGGTTCAGAGGATGCCAAATAAGTGCAGCATCTGAAATTCTGGGGATGGGGGAGGAGTGTTCCACACTACAAACTTTATTTTGCAGGCTCTACTTTTTTGTGTTAGGAATTCATTTTCCATCACAATAAATTCAACTGCTTTTAATAGGAGGCAAATTTTCTTATGTAAGTAAGGATAGGAGATCCCACTCTGAAAGGATTGAGAGCAATTCGAATTGAAATTAAAATGTATTACAATTACAAAATGCCTTGATGGAAATCCCATTACCTTTGGTTTCTAGAGCTACAATTCTATCCATACTTTTCCAAAATTAAGTCATATTGAACATTAGTTTAACTGAATTACTTTTAGTTCTGCTTTATAAGACTGCAACCTTTGCTATGCCGCATTCCAGATGAACACATAAGGACTTATTACTCCATGTAAGACTATTTGCTTTTTTCACTGGATGCACACTGTTCTTTGACTGGACACCACAATGCTCATCTCTTATCTTGATCCCGCTACTTAAACCATAATGTAAGTATAGAAATAGATTTCGGCTGGTGTCCAAGCATGGTGATTACCTGTTTGGTGCCTGTCAACCACATGCCTTATAGTCTTATATACCATGGGGGTGGGGGGTTAATGCTTTGCTTTAAAAAAAAATAGATGGGATATTGGCAGGCTGCAAAGAACCTGCTTCAGGCATAAACCAAGAAACTTGCACAAGCTCTGTAGAAATCATTGGGTTACTACCTCAACCAGTGTAGTGCTTTGTTTGTAAATTATCTACCTGGCAGGGGAAAAACAGAAATTAGATGGGGCAGAAGAGAGGAAAACTAACAGGGATGACAGAGATCAAATGAGCATTTTGTGACTAGTCATGCTTGTAAAAGTGCACACAGAAAGCTTTTAAATTCCATAGGTACCCATCAGCTAAAAGTAGTTGAGGACTGGAACATACTGCCTCAAAACACAAAGATCTAATGTTGGCTTTAAAGATTTTATGCTTAGGAATGCTGTTGCAGTGGATTTTTTTTTACATTACAGAGGACTGCATTTAATTACCTTTGAGGCTGCTTCCAAATCTATGAAAACCATATCCAATGAACCCCTGTATTTGAATGCTTTTATAGCAACTACAACAATCAAAGCAAATTATCAGCTCACCTCCTTCACAATCATTGAATATTATCCCTTTGCTAATTATTTAATGTCAGATGATCAAGCAATTAGTCCTGAGCCACATCACCCATGCAAGAAGAGTTCTTTCTGTTCCCCTCTAGGTAAGATTTACCCCTCCATCCTATTAACACGTTATGCTTGAAACCAACCTCTACTCCATTAACATTACAGAACAGGAAGGGTATTAAGAATGGGAGAAATTGTTGTTTCATTACATGAACCTGTCCTCCATGCTCCAAAAAACTGGTCCTGCTCTGCCATCTCTGAAACAATTCCAAACTAGGTTTCACAAAACTGTGTAATTAGCAAGACAAAGCAGTAAAAGCTTGAAAAACAATCACATTAGCAATTCCCGTTTCCTCTGGCAATTTGAGGTTTGGGTCTTCTTTTGTAGTCTTGCTGTTACACATTCACCTTAGTGAAAAGTATAGTCTACCTTCCTGGCACTGAAACACAGCAATTATTGCTGAATTCTCACTAGTAGGACAAGATTAAGAGCCAGTTTGATGTAGAGATTTAGAGTATTGGGCTAGAGAATTCTAGTTCTGCCTTAGACCCAAACCTTAACCCTAACCTTTCTCTCAGCCCTAGGAAGTAGACAATGGCAAACCACTTTCAAATCCTTACCAGGAAAATTGCAGGGGCTTGTCCAGACAGTTGCCAAGAGACAACACTGACTCAAACAGAAACATAGGATGGGAACTAGCCTAACTGATCTATCAAGATTTTTTTTTAATGATAAACAACAAAGAATAGCTTTGGTAGATTGCTTTTGTTCCTCCTAAAACAATTTAATAAAATGGAGGCATACAAAGACCAATGAACTTTAGCAGGCACAGAGAGAGGAATCGCATTATCTTGATAGAGAAAGACCCATTGAAATGAAATCCTTCAGTCATCCCACCACCCTTTGTGGTTCCCTAGAACAGCAAAAAGAACTTCATAGATATTTTGAAGCAGAGAGTTGGAAGATTGATCTCCTTACCTTGTAGCTAATGAATATTATTTGCCATGTTTGGGGACCATGTTAGACCATTGTAGGAGCCGTGGTGGCACAGGGATTAGAATGCAGTACTGCAAGCTACTTCTGTGCCTGCCGGCTACCTGCAATTTGGCAGTTCAAATCTCACCAGGCTCAAAGTTGACTCAGCCTTCCATCCTTCCAAGGTCGGTAAAATGAGGACCCAGATTGTTGGGGGCAATATGCTGACTCTGTAAACTGCTTAGAGAGAGCTGTAAAGCACTGTGAAGCAGTATATAAGTCTAAGTGCTGTTACTATTATTCAGTGTGAGAGAATCCTAACTCCACAGTTGAATGCAGGCTTTGTATAAAATTTAAATCTCAGTTATCTTCAGTTAGCAGGTGATAGGAAACCAGGGGTGGGTTCCTGCCAGTTCTAACCTCTTCTATAGAAGAGGTTCCACAAATCTACAGTGCCGTTTAGAACCGGTTCCAGATCCCTCCCCCCGCCCACCCATCCGCACATCATCAAGATGAAGAGCGAGAGGAGGAATTCTGAGAGTTGAAGTCCACAAGTCTTAAAGCTGTCAAGTTTGAACACCCCTGGGGTTTTTTTCTAAAGGATTAGGGGTGCAAGGGTCTTGTAACTTGACAGCTTTAAGACTTGTGTGCTTCAAATGCCAGAGTTTCTGAGCCAACATTTTGGTTGCTAAGCAAGAGTGTTGTTAAGTGAGTTTCACTACATTTTACAAGTTGGCCACGCCCACCCAGTCACATGACTGACAAGCAACTCCCACCCAGTCACATGGCCAGCAAGCCACTCTCACCCAGTCACATGGCCAGCAAGCCATTCCCACAAAGCAGGCCACACCTACAGAAGAGGTTCTAAAAAAAATTGAAACCCACCACTGTAGGAAACATACCCATTTCCAATCTTGGTGTTAGAGTTCTGACTATGTTAGTCAGAACAGACAATCATGGGCTAAAGGATAAAATAGCTTCTTCTGTTTGTGCTGACTATTCTATAAACAGCCAAGCCTTCTTCTTCGCTCTACTTGGGGCTGCCCCTGAAAAGTGTTCGGAGACTGCAACTGGTCCAGAATGCAGCCGCACAAGCGATACTGGGTGTGCCAAGGTACACCCACGTCACACCTATCCTCCGCGAGCTGCACTGGCTCCCCATTGGTCTCCGAACACGATTCAAGGTGCTGGTTATTACCTTTAAAGCCCTACATGGCCTAGGACCTGGGTACCTACGAGACCGTCTCCTGTCACATACCTCCCTTAGACCAATAAGATCGCACCGGATGGACCTTCTCCGGGTGCCTTCAGAGGACAATGCCGGCTGGCGACGCCGAGGAGTAGGGCCTTCTCTGTTGCCGCTCCGGCCATATGGAATGAGCTGCCCCCGGAGATCCGGGCCCTCCCCACTCTCATGGCCTTTCACAAAGCCATTAAAACCTGGCTTTTCCGGCAGGCCTTCTGATTGGGTGTTTGTTGTCTTTCTTTTTAACTTCGTGTGTCCTATTGTTTTTAAGTCTTTTTCTTTTTAATTTCTTTTTATTCTGTAAGCCACCCGGGATTGGGTGGCATAGAAATCAAATAAACTCAATTCAACTCAACTCAACTTCTTCTGTCATCCTTGAAACAAGAATGAACTCCGCCATTAATTAGAGTATCTCAACAGACTATGCTTGGATATAGCAGGAGCAAGTCCACATCTCTTCTCCAGAACTGACTGGCCAGTTCCCTTCTGTGCAGGTCAGTTTCTCTTGCACTCCTTTAGGTGTTGGCAAAGCTTCAGCCCATAAGGATGTGTAGCACTTTAAATTGATTTCTCCCCTCCCCCAAAAGGCTCTGGGTTCACAGAAACACAAATTGAGAACCTGTTTGCAACTCTTCAAAGCACCCAGCAGGGAAGAGCAATTGTTGGAACCTGGGAAAATGTGCTATTGCTTTAGAGTGGGCTGTATTTGCATGCTCTGAGCATCTGTTTGGAAGTGCTGCACAACTCCGCTATCCTTTTCTAGTTCTGCAATAAGTTTATACTGTTGGCCTTGAGACAGAAAAAGCAACGCTTGCGTAATTTAATTGGATAATATTAGTTAATCAAAGAAAATCTCTAAGGAAATGGCATTTGGACATGAAAATTGAATGAAATACAAAAAAGGCTCTTTGGGGAAAGAAAATGTAAAGATAGCTTTGAGTCATGTATGGCACCTGGTGTTTCCACCAACACATCTACCGTATGTGGATTTTCTTGGTAGAATTGTAGGGATGGTTTGATATGGCTCTCCTCCAGGATGGCTCCCAAATTCCCAGTCGAGCTATAACTGAGTTTTTATGGCTATCTCCCATACAGATAGTAACCATGCCAACCGTATTGAGTCCAGATTAGGTTGGCCAGGTAATAGCACCTGCTGAGAAGCTGATGGTGATTTTGATATAAAACATCTTACGTTCCATTGGCTGGTATTATATAATGATATTATTATCAGGAAATCAAAGCCAGTGATGACCATACAAAACAGGGTTTTTAAAGCGATAAAGGAATGGTGTGCTTCTTTCTGGAAAAGTGGCAGAGGGTTATACAGAAGATACTGCAGGGAGATTTTGAATATTTGGCATTATGATTACTTCTTCATAAATCAACCCCAACAATTCATAGTCTGACATAAGACTATTAAAATAACTAAGAAAAATCATATTATTTGAGGTTATCTGCTCAGAAATATCTATCAAACACAATCCACG